>NW_027185889.1:5004070-5098328 GCF_028583685.1 Petaurus breviceps papuanus | reverse complement strand
ATAGATAGATAGATAGATAGATAGATAGATAGATAGATAGATAGATATTAAGTGCCTAACACATAGTAAACTTTTTTTAAAATTTTATTTATTTAATTTTTGTTTGCAACATTCAGTTTCACAATCCTTTGAGTTTCAAATTTTGTCCACTTTCTCCCCCACCATGGCAGCATACAATCTGATAGAGGTTCTACAATTACCTTCACATAAACATTAGTCAAGTTTTAAAGAATTATAACCAATGGAGTGAACAATGAGAAAGAAGGAACAAAATAACAAAACACAAGAGAAAGCAAGTAGTTTGCTTCAACCTGCATTCAGACTCTAGTTCTTTCTCTGGATGTGGATATACCTTTCCATCATGAGTCTTTTGGAGTTTTCTTGTTACCTTGCATTGTTGAGAGGAACACAACCTACCAAAGTTAGTCGTCACAGATGCGATGTGTATGTAACTGGGTATAGGTATAAAGTTCTGGTTCTGCTCTCCTCACTCAATATCAGTTTATATAAGTCTTTCCAGGTTAATATAAAGTCTGTGTCTGCTCCTTGTTTCTTATAGCATGATAGTATTCCATTACATTTATATACCACAACTTGTTAAGCCATTCCCCAATTGATAGGCATCTCCTTGATTTCCAATTCTTTGCCAGCACCAAAAGAGCTGTTTTAAATATTTTTGTATATACAGGTCCTCTTCCCACTTGTATGATCTCTTTGGGATACAGTCTTAGACATGGTATTGTTGGATATGCACATTTTTGTAACCCTTTGGGTATAATTCCAAATTGGTCTCCAGAACAGTCGGATCCATTCACAACACCACAAACAATACATCAGTGTTACAATTTTTCCACATCCTCTCCAGCATTTATCATTTTCCTGGTTTGTCATCTTTCCATCTGACTGGTGAAATGTGGTACCTCAGAGCTGTTTTGATTTGTGTTTCTCTAATCAATAATGATTTAGAGCATTTGTTCAGATGCTTATATATATATATATATATAATATATATATATATATATATATATTTCTTCCTCTGAAAACTGTCTGTTCATATCCTTTGACCATTAATCAATTGTGGAATAACTTGCATCCTTATAAATTTGACTCACTTCTATGTGTATTTTAGAAATGAGTCCTTTATCAGAGAAACTGGTTGTAAAAATTCTTTCCCAATTTTCCATTTCCCTCCTAATGGTTACATTGGCTTTATTTGTACAAAAACTTTTTAGTTTAATGTAATCAAAATTATCCATTTGCATTTTGTAATTCTCTCTATCTCTTGTTTGGACATGAAATCATCCCTACTCCATAAATCTGATAGATAATCTATTCCTTGCTCTCCCAGATTGCTTATAATATCAGCCTTTACATTGAGATTGTGCACCCATTTAGACTTTATTTTGGTAAACGGTGTAAGATACTGTAATATTTTACTAGTGCCAAGTTTCTGCCACACTGTTTTCCATTTTTCTCACCATCTTTTTGTCACATAGTGAGTTTTTATCCTAGAAGCTGAAGTCTTTGGGTTAATCAAACAGTAGATTACTATAGTCATTGATACCTGTGTCTCGGGTACCTAATCTATTCCACTGATCCGCTACTCTATTCTTCAGTCAGTACCAAGGAGTTTTGATGATTGCTGCTATATGATACAATAAACTCTTAACAAATATTTGTTAAATGCTAAATGAATTAGCGAACTGTGTTTCTGGGAGTATAGTGAATTGTAATACACTAAAAATCTGTATAATGGTCTTTGAATTGTTTCTTCATTGTCCTTTAGCAAGACATTGCCTTCCTCCTTTTTCAGGATAGGATCACAATCTCATTTTCTAATTTAAGATCCAGATGATGAAGCCTAAGTACAATTACAAATTAATAAAGTTAATTGTATCACTGTCTTCTAGCAAAGAGGTCTTCTTATCTGCAAAGTCATTTCATGCTTGTTACTGGTAGTGTTTTAATTACCACATGCCAATGACCTCATAAAAGTCCAAGTGTTTGCTCAGCCTTTATTTAGCTGATGTTGCATTGTATCTACCTACATCTAATATTTACCTAATATTCCTTTAATAGAGATGGGGACATATTAATAAATATGAAATAAATACACTCAATATTTCAAGGATCTGTAGCTTCCTGAATGTGGGTGTTCCTTCCAATTGTAGAGATTATGAGGTATGTGATTGATATACTGATGTTATGAGTTGTGGGTGAAATAAAACACATCCCTTCTTGACCACCCTTATGGGGAAAGGCTTTTTTGAACTTAGGCTTGTTCAAGGGAAAGAACCCGTCTATCCTTAGGTCAGTGCAGAATGCCCTTCCAAGTCTGGTTAGAACCTGCAAGAGACTGTGTTAAACTGGTTGTACTTTTGATAACTCTTATTCACATCCATACCACAAGGGACACATTGTATCAAATGTGAAAAGAACACTATTTAAAAGCAGGATAGAAAACATTGATAAAAGGATTTTTAATTTGGCTCCAGGTAAAAAATTCTGATATTTTGACAATGGGAAAAAAAGGCACTAAGCTTTTATTCCCAAGATTTTTACATATATTAATACTGACAATAAATTCCACAATACTCCTTTCCCTCCAACTCATGGAACAAAAGAAAACAGAAGGAAACCTAGGAATTGGTTGATATGCTCTAGACAATGAAAGTATCATAAGATCTTAAATTTAGAAATTAACAAAACTTGGTAGGTCATTTATTTCAACTCATTTACTTGAATATGGGAAAACTGAGCCCTAGATAGTTTAAATAACTTTCCCAAGGTTGTATAAGCTAAAAGTGCAGTAGTTGAGAATTGATCTGCAGTATTCTGATTCTGATTCCAATCTCTTTCCATTGTACCCTGCTGCCTCTTCCTCTTAAGTCTATCTTGATTTTTAATTCAGATGCATGTAAACTGCATTTAATGGTTCATTGGAAATATCCAGGTTATCCTGGAGTAATAAAACAAGGGGGATTAATGACTGGTTCTCCAGCTCATAAATGTTAGATTCAGTAATATGGAGAAATGACACTCTTCAGACTAATTATTCAGGTATATTTTCCAGAGAGGAACTCGGAAGTACACATTGTTCTCTCTATCTTTTCAGTGTTGTCTCTGTATTAACCAGGTTTCTAGTATGTTTTTCCTTTCCTAGTCTACCCACAGTCCCAACCTCCATGTCAGTAGCCCCACTTTAGACCTTTTCTGCTTTGCTCTATCCAGATACAGCCTATCCTATCCTCTATTCCCAACTAATCAGGTAAATAAATTCATGGAAATATAATGCATGCTCGTGAGTTATTACTATGTATGACAATATTTGCAAGTTAATAGAAACTTTTTAAAGATAATGGTTTAACTCAGAGAATCATAGGATCATAGCTCATAGGATACTAGGATTAGAACTGGAAAGGACCTTGGAAATCACCTAGTTCAAACTCCTCATTTTACAGATAAGGAAACTGAGTACCAGAGAAGTGAAGAGACTGGATCAAATTCTAAAAAGCAATCAGAAGAAGATCAAGGATTTGGACCTACAAGCATAGAATCAATGCTTAAAAGTATTTTTGTCAAACATTATTACTGCCAGGAGGGAGAGATAGTTGAAGAGGGGTAGGGCAAAATGAATATATCTCTTTCATTTGCCCTCAAGTCACATCACATAGACTGTCTATATTTTAGGTTGATCCTAATCTGGTTCTTATTTTTAAAAAATCAAGTTCCATGTATGTGTATTAATATATGAGTCATTTTCCTCAAATGACTTACTGCTTCAAGTCTAATAGTACCAGGCAAATGAACATGACTTCAGTTGTTTATTTTATTTGATTTT
Organism: Petaurus breviceps papuanus; assembly: GCF_028583685.1. Taxonomy (NCBI): domain Eukaryota; kingdom Metazoa; phylum Chordata; class Mammalia; order Diprotodontia; family Petauridae; genus Petaurus; species Petaurus breviceps. The sequence goes on along the minus strand of NW_027185889.1, from coordinate 5,094,487 downwards.
CACTCAACACTCTGAAATACTGCTTCACTGAAGTCTTGCTCTGGTATCTCATCCTGGAACTAAAGTCAATCCTGAATTCTTGAAGGCTGTGCTAAGAGAAACAATAGTAGGCCTTTCTGAAATGGAATGAGAGTGAGTAATTATGACATTAGTTAATCAAAAAAATCTTAAAAATAGATTTCTTTTTCTTTCAATTGCAATAAATTTCAGCACTCTTCATTTGTCAAATTTACCAGAGATCTAAACCTATAAGACATTATATTTTTATTTTATTTAAGATAAAATTAAGAAGTAATAATATTGTATGTGAATATAGCTTTACAGATAGAACCAGGTGAAAGCCCAGGAACAGAATGCATGCCTTTTGCATAATAAATAGTTTAGTGAAACTCATCACTAAAGTGGTCTCATGGTGATGAATTTTATTATTATTATTTTACCATAGTAATTCTAGAAGATCATTTACTAGGAACTAGAGGGATTATGATCTGCATTAGTGCAACGATTAACCATGTTGATGAAATAACAGGTGTGTGAGGTATAGAACAATTTTTATTGGGGAAGACAGAGATTTCACAGGAGTAGAGAAATCCTAATATGGCAACTTCCTGCCAAAGACCTACTCTGAAACTTTATTTCCCATTAGATCATGACTTCTTTGAAGGCAAGAATTGTCTTTTCACAAGTTATTTTAAAGAATTTACATCTAGTTTTATAAAAGTAAAATATCTACTTTCAGTAAAAACAAGAGAGATTCTGAATATTTTATACCTCTAACGCAAAGTGGAAACCTTTTAGATGCTAATGTTGGGATCTGGGAGGATAGAAACTAATATCACCCAATTAAAAAATACTTTTTGGCATACTGAGAATTTTTTACATATAATATATCTTGAACCACTACACATGCAAATCTAAGTAATAATAAATGCTTTATTATTCTTAAGCTATATTGTTGTACATTTGGGGAAAGGGCAATATTGTACAGGGGAATGAACCCTTTCTTGAAAAGGTAGACTCTTGCTTCTCATCTCATCTCTGTTATTTATTATTTGTATGACCTTAGGTAAGGTACTCAGTTCACTTATATAAGCTTTTGTTTCCTCTTCCTCAAAATGAGAAGGGTTGAACTGTTTGTAGATCTATGATCCCATTTAGTGGAACTGATTTAATCTTTTTTAAAATTAAATTTTACATTTATTTTTATTTTACATCATTCATTTCCACAAGATATTGACTTACAAATTTTCACCGCATTTTTCCCTTATCCACCACCCCAAAAAAGCGATCCCACTGAATACCCCCTCCCTCAATCTGCTCTCTCTAACATCTTCTCCCAATACCCCTTTGACTTTATAGTAGGGCAAAGTGGATCTCTCTGCCCCAGTCCTGTATAGCTTATTTCCCAGTTGCATGTAACATAATAATAATAATAATATGTTTTTAAACACTTGATTTTAAAACTGAATTCCAGATTCTTTTCCTTCCTCCCTCTTCATCCACCCTTCCTGGGAAGATAAGTAATTCAATATAGGTTGTACATGTGTAGCTATGCTAAACATTTCTATAGTAGATATATTGTGAAACACTGACTATATTTCCCTCCATCCTATCCCAACCACCACTTGTTCTTTTCTCTATTTTGATTCTGTTCCTTTTCAAAAGTGTGTGCTTCTAACTTCCCTCTCCCCCAACCTGTTCTCCCTTCCATCATCCCCCATCTCATCCCCTTCCCCCTACTCTCCTGTAGGGTAAGATACCCTATTTTGTGTATGTGTGTGTGTGTGTGTGTGTGTGTGATTCCCTCCCTAAGCCAAATTCATTGAGATTAAGGTTGACTCATTCCCTTTTGCCTTCCTGTTCTTCCCCTCCATTGTGATAGTTTTCCCTCACCCCTTGTATATGAGATAATTTACCCCATTCTATCTCTCCCCATCTCCTCTCATTATATTCCTCCCTCACCTCTCAATTTCATCCTTTAAGTATCATCCATTCCTATTCAATTGGTCCTGTGCCCTCTGTCTATGTACACATATATACATAAACTCATATATGTATTCATATGCCCATATAACCTCCTATATAGACATATATATGTATGTATACATATATATTTATATCTATCTATACATTTCTATTCCCTTCCACTATTCTAATACTGAGAAAAGTTTCATAAGTTGCAATTATGATTTTTCTATGTAGGAATGTAAGTAACTTTGATAAGTTCCTTATGATTTCTTTTCCCTGTTTACCTTCTCACACCTCTTGCTTCTTGTATCTGAATGTCAAATTTTCTATTCAACTCTGGTTTTTTCATCAAGAATGCTTGAAAGTCCTCTATTCCATTGAATGACTATTTTCCCCTTAAACATGATACTCAGTTTTGCTGAGTAGGTGATTCTTGCTTTTAATCCCAGCTCCTTTGACGTCCAGAATGTCATATTCCAAGCCCTTCAATCCCTCAATGTAGAAGCTGCCAGATCCTGAGTTATCCTGATTGTGTTTCCATGGTATTCAAATTGTTTCTTCCTGGCTGCTTGTAATATTTTCTTCTTTATTTGGGAACTGCAGAACCTGGCTATAATATTCCTAGGATTTTTCTTTTGGGGATCTTTTTCAGGAGGTGATTGGTGGATTCTTTCAACCTCTATTTTGCCCTCTCTTTCTAAAACATCAGGGCAGTTTTCCTTGAGAATTTCTTGAAGGATGATTTCTAGGTTCTTTTTTTTATCATGACTTTCAGGTAGTCCAATAATTTTTAAATTATCTCTCCTGGATCTATTTTCCAGGTCAGTGATTTTTCCCATGAGATATTTCACATTGCCTTCTATTTTTTAATTTATTTGGATCTGTTTAATAGTATCTTGATTTCTCATAAAGTCATTAGCTTCCATTTGCTCCAATCTAATTCTGAAGCAATGATTCTCCTCATTGAGCTTTTGAGATTCTTTTTCCATCTGGCAAATTCGGCTTTTCAAGGCGTTTTTCTCCTTATTGCCTTTTTAAGCCTCTTTTGCCATTTGAGTTAGTCTATTTTTAAGGTATTTTCTCCAGTCAGATTATTGACTCTCATTTCATAATTTTCTTGCATCATTCTCATTTTTCTTCCCAATTTTTCCTCTACTTCTCTTATTTGGTTTTCAAAATCTTTCTTAAGCTCCTCTATGGCCTGTAACCAACTCATATTTTTCTTGGAAGCTTTTGGTGCAGGAGTTCTAACTTTGGTGTATTCCTCCTGTTTCATGGTTTGATCCTTTTTGTCCCTAATAAAGGAGTGTAAAGTCAAATTTCTGTACTTGCTTTGCTTCCTTTGTTTGCTCATGTTGCCACTCAATTACTTGACTTTTGAGCTTTTTACCACAGTAGAACTCTTCTACCAGAGAGGGGACCTTTGTCCCAATCACTGGGGCTTTCTCAGCTGCTCGAGGTATTAGTTGGCTGCCCTCTCTGAAGCCTCCACAAGCTCTGGCAAATTGGTCATGCACCCCAGGCCCTCCACCCTAGACAGTGATCCAGATCCAAGCAGGTTAAAGCAAGAGTGATTACCCCTCAAAATGGTTGCTTAGTCCCCCTACAATATGCAGGCCAGGAACTCTGAAGCAGCCATGCAGCAGTGGCTGCACAGCTGCCGCACCTCAGCCACTTCTTCCTCCAGGGGGCAAAGGCTAGACCTTAGTCCCAGATTCCCTGTTCTCAAAGTTCACACTGCACTGAGCTCTCACTTGGTCCTGAGCATTTATGGGTTGATAATTCTGAAACTGCCCCAGCTGCTGGTGATCTGAAGTCCCTCTATCCAGTGGCTGGTTGTGGCCGCCCTGAGACTAAAACCTCCAGCTCAGGCAGGATGGTCCTAAAGAGCTGCACTGGCCCCTTTCTGCTGGCCTGCAGAACTGTCTTCAGTGGGAAATCAGCTTCTTTCTGTCATTCTGTGGGTTCTGTACCTCCAAAGTTTGTTTAGAGTCATTTTTTACATGAATTCGAGGAGTTAGAAGCAGGAGCCTTGTGGAAGTCCTGTTTCTACTCCACCATTTTGGCTTAATCTTTTAATTTTTTTAAGTCTAGATTTTTGGACTCAGAAAAAAAATTCCATCCTTTTCCTACAATTCATTCATTCAATAAACATTTATTAAGTTCCTATTTTATATTTAAGCCTTGTAAGCACTGGGGATACAAAAAGAGGCAAAAGACAGCCCTTGCCTTCAAGGAGCTTACAATTTAATGGCAGAGAAAATATGCAAGTAAATATATACAAAGCAAGCTATATACAGGATAAATTTTGTTATTGTTCAGTTGCTTCCATTTGTGTCCAACTCCTTGTTACCCCATTTGGAGTTTTCTTGGCAAAGATACTGGAGTGGTTTGCCATTTTCTTCTACAGCTCATTTTATAGATGAGGAAACTGAGGAAAACAGTGGCAAGTGATTTGCCCAGAGTTGCACAATTATTAGACAGGCTACCCAGTGAAGACATTATTTTCCTTTTATTCACTTGGGGTAAGAATTTAGTAGAAAGACAGAAGTTTTACTAAAATTAACCCTCACCAAAGAAAAAAAAAGGAATGAAAGGGAGAAAAGTGTTGGTTAATAATTTTTAAATGATTGGAACTGTACAGAAGTTCAAAAGGAAACAAGCTGGATAGTTTTTAAAGTAACATAAAAAGCTATTTTACTCAGGTGTGTGTGCATCTAGATCTATGTATTTATAGACACAGAAAGACATTCACAGTTTCACATAAAATCTTCTTTTTTGGTTCTTTTTTCTATGGAAATGTTCTTTTTTGGTGTTAGAAAAAAGTTTACAATTAAAAATAAATGTTGATCATTCAGATATATTTATTTGTAAAACTCCCTTCTGTTATTGTACTGTCTCAAGGAGAAAAATTATGCAAAATTTCAAGAATGTATGTTGTTTTATTCTGCTTTAGTCATGAGTACTTGGGAACTAGAATACTAATGCTACTCTAGGCTAACAATAATTCTTGGAACTCTGATGAAATGTATTTTGGAGAAATAGAGTAAATAATTTAAGATTTTTTTTCTTTTTAATGAAGTGAAGAAATTATTCAGTCTTTTCAGTCATGTCCAACTTTTTGTATTCCCATTTGGAATTTTCTTGGCAAAGGTACTGTAGCAGTTTACCATTTCTTTCTCCAGCTCATTTTACAGATGAGGGAACTAAGACAAATAGGGTTATATGACTTGCCAGGGTCACACAGCTAGTAAGTATCCAAGGCCAGACTTGAACTCAGGTTATTCTGACTCCAGACCCAATGTTCTACCCACTATGCAAACTAGCTGTCTGAAATAAAATAAAAGATACCAGAAAAATAAAATGTTTTGTAGGCATTCCCACATAAAAATAATCAGAAATATTAACTATGAAGTTTCAATATCAAGCTCAAGTGACATAATTTCAAAAGATTGAGTTTCATAAAGTTTAAATTCTTGTAAATTTGCTTGAACTGGTAAGAAATATCATATCAGTAAAAAGGAATGTTTTTTTCTAAAAATATGAAGGTAACATTTAGCAAAATAGAATCAGTTAAGATCGTTTTTGTTGTTATTTTTACAGTTTATGAAAATCAAAGTAAAATGCTAACACCAACACAACAACAACAAAACATTTGTCATAATTAACTACCAGTTGTTATAAACCTGTATCTATTCTCTCCAGGGAAATGTACTGAGCTGTGGGAAAGAAACATGAAACCAAAAATGAAAGAATAGCTTGGAATAACACAATAAGGAACAGAGAAAAAAATAGTTTGCTCAGCATTTTCATGTGTTAGAAGGTTTTGATTTTCTAAATGGTACACCAGGGGTCGCTGAGATTGCCCCTAGGATGAAATGCAAACTCCCTAGCTTTTCGATGATGTTGTTTCAAATGCAATCTATAACTTATGTTTACAGTCTTATTTTACAATACTTCCTCTGCTCCAGTCAGAGAAGAATAACACTTTTCTCTGTTCTATACTTTTGCTTAGTCTTCCCTTGCATTCCCATCCCCAATCTCTTATCTATATCTAAAATATACTCTTTCCTTGGTTCTGTCTGTGGGAATTCCCCTTCCTTAAAATTTCAAATCCTTTGTGAGATGGCTTAAATGTATTTTCTCAGGTTGATTATACATCGTGCCCCATTCTAAAATTTACAATTCAGTCAAATGGGCCCATATGATGTTATCCTTATCTGACATTTCAATTTGATGACCCCCATACTTAAAACATTTTTTCTCCTTATGCCCGAGTCTTACATCTCCTATTACCCTTCGAGGCATAGCTTAAGTGACATCCTGTAGAAAAGACATTTCCATGAAATGCCAGGATTCTGGGTTCAAATTCCTCTCTTAATATTTACTACCACTGTGACTTGGGGAAAGTCTCTTAACCTTGCTGTGTCCCTGTTTCTTCATCTGCAAATGGAGGAACTAAAATAAATGGGCTTTCTGATGTCATAACACTATATCTATGCCTATATCAAATTTTTTTAGCACTTACCCTTCTCATGATTTATATTTAATTCGTTTTTATTTTTGCATTCTTTTAAATGTGCACATGTTGTTTATCCCCAATAGAACAAAAGCTCCTTGAGGGCAGTTAGTGATTTATTTATTAAATCCTACCATGTCCCTAACACTGTGCAATACTAGGCATAGAGTAGACATTTTATATGTTCTTCTTCAATTTAATACATAGCCAAATTTAAATACTAATGCCTTCAAGAATTCTTCCCTGACTTTTTCAAGTAAAATTGCTCACTCCCTCTTCAAATTTCCTTAGAGTGCTTTCTCTAGGTACCTCAAAGATGTCTATAACTTTATTCATTGGGTCTTGAGACTGGACTTGAAGTCAAGAAGACTTATGTTCAAATTTTACCTCAGTTGCTTATTATCTGTATGACCTTAGAAAAGTCACAGTGTTTCTGGGTTTCAGTTCCCTCATCTGTAAACTGAGAAAGTTGGACAAATGGGCCTTCATGTCCCCTTCTAGCTTTGAATCTATGACCCAGCCTTATGTCCTGTTGATTTGTTCCTATCTTTCCCCTGCTATTAGAGCATAAACCCTTGGAGAGCAAATCCTACTTTTTAACGTTATATTTCCAGTTCATTTATCAGAGCTTTGGGAATTGTACAATAGGAGATCAACAAAGGTTTGTTGAATTTCATTACAATTGAAGTGAGGCTAGTAGATAGATCTGGGAATCTTGGGGATCCTATTCATAACATATAATGGCTTTTGAAGGAATTTTATTTATTTAAAATATTTTATTTATTTTCTGATTACATGTATAAAACAATGTTTCACATTCTTTAAGAATTTTTTGAGTTCCTAATTCTTTCCCTTCCTCCACTCCCCATGTTGAATTGCCATTCAGTGATCACTACTACTCAGTAGCCTATTTATACAGAGGCAAGTGAATACTTAACCTATTCTATGTGAAAATGCTTCTTACTTCCTATGGATTCAGAAAAAATGGGGTGTGTCCCACCTACTCCTTATTTGCTGCATGATGAACAGGAATATAGCAGTCTAAATGCCTTGTTTCCTCCTGTTTTACTCTGCTGTGAATATGTGTAAGCCAGGGAAGACAACTCCAGGGAAGGAGGATCCTACTGTGTCAGTAAAAACAGGCAAGGACTGAACAAGCTTTCAACATGTGATGTTATTTCTGCTAAGCTGCTCTGAGTAAGCAGCACCCTCACATCACTGAGGCATGAAACTATAGGGCTTGCAGGACATGAAACACAACTAGGAATTCAAAAGAATAAAAGAAAAACCCACTAACATTGCCTCATACTGCCCTGCATTGTATATAATGTACCATCTCCCTCATCCAAAATAATATTAAACCAACAAGGGCATGGCATTCTGGGATCAAATCCCCGGGTCATATTACTAGATGTGGAAATACTAGGTCTATCTACTGTGGGAATTTCAAGAGGCAGAGTAAAATAAACCTGCTTATTTTATTTTATAACTCTTGGGGATCCTCAGGTAGCATCGTTAAATGATCATTGCTTTGTGGCCAGAGAGGAGATACTTCTAATGGTTGATGGGGAAGTCAGTGAATATGAAATGTTTTGAGATTTATCAACATGGTAATAGCCCACCTTTTATAAAGAACACCTACATATGTACGTATGTGTGTATGTGTACACACATACACATATACATACATACACATATATGCACATGCATATATATACACAAACATATATATGTGTGTGTATATATATATATATGACTCTATAACCCTATTATAGCAAAAGGAACCCACTTTCATCAAAATCTAAGGAAAAGCAAACTCCTGCAGAGAAGTGAACAAAGCTAAGAAAGAGATTGAAAGACTAGTAAAAAAAAAAAATCTTTGCTTATCAAACAAAGGCTGGATAACCAGCTGTCAGGTATGTTGTAGAGAATATTTGTTATGCAGGAGGTTGAGCTTAGAGGTCCTTTGCAATTATGTGATACTTTTTTGCTTCAATATTTTTTGATTTATGCATTTGTTTTGTTTGTCTTATAAGTCCTTTTATAAGTGTGGATAGAGATGGATGAAACAAGACTTTAGGTAGCACTTTATAAGTAATAGGTCTAACTCAAACTCCTTATTTAAAATCTTTCTGCTCAAGTATAGATTACTGGCAATTTGCCATAACACCATTCAGTGGAACAGGCCTCCTGATCACACTGGTATCTTTTAATAAGTTCGCCTGACATTTCTTTTTTTATTATTATTATTTTCTTTCCTTTTTTTTATCTTTGAAGGGGAAAGGCAGGGCAATTGGGTAAAGTGACTTGTCCAAGGTCACACTGCTAGTAAATGTTAAGTATCTGGAAGTTGGATTTGAACTCAGGTCCTCCTGTCTCCAGGGCTGGTTCTCTATTCACTGCACCATGTAGCCTCTCTTACCTGACAATTCTAATCTCTCAAACAATGACTGGCTGCTACATAAATTTTACCTTGGATGTGCAACTTAGCTTGCATATTTCCAGTAAGATGTCTTCCTGCTCAAAAATGCTTGAATCAGCCCTTATTTTAGAAGAGATACCAGATCACTGATGAACTAGTTTAAGATGTTAACATTTGATGTACCAATTCACACTGAAGCATGGAGAAGTCTTAGGCGACTATGAAGGATGTGATATTAAGAAAGGATTAAATTTTAACTTTTTGGCCCCAGAGAGCCGAACTAGAAACTAGAAATAATCATAAAGGTTGCAAAGTAGCAGATTTAGGTTTGATTTAAAGAAAAAAAACTTTCTAACTATTAGAACTATTCTGAAGTAAATTCCTCTTCATTTGTCTTCAAGAAAAGGCTAGATGAGTTGCTTTTTTTTCTCATTGTAGTAGGGGCTCTTATTCATCTCTAAATTGAAGACTAGATCAGAAGTATCAAGCACATAGGCTACAACACTCCTGAGTACAGCAAAAAAAACAGATTAAATATAATTAGGAAATATTTAACAAAATAAATAAAACACAATAGAACATAGTGTTAATATGTGTTTTTTCTAAGTCAATATGTGGACTGCTGTGTTCTTTTTGTACAGTTAAGTAGATCACTTTTCTACTTGTTTGACATAACTGGATCAAATGGTCTTTGAATGGTAGATATTAGGAAATGTTCATTTCCTGATGCTAAAGGCAATGAGTCTTAATGTATATATTAATAGGAAAAAGCTATATTAGAAATTGCTGCCTCAATGCCTGAAGTAATATACTCAAATTTTATTACTGGCTGTTGTTTTTTTTTTAATGTAAAATAGAAATCATTCAAGGGAAGCCACTTGATGTTTCCAATGGCAGTTTCATATACAAAGAGAACATAATATATAATTAGAAAAATCTCCAATAATTACATGTTTAATTCTGGTAGATAAGTTTTGCAGTATAAGCAACAATGCCCTCTTCAAATTATTGATTCCATTTTCAAAACTGTGAAATCTCTGAACAATGACTGATGGTAGAGGTGAGAAATAAAATTTTGGTGTTACCATAAATATATCAAAAGCTTTAGATTTGAAAGATGTAGTAATCAATTTTCTTATGATGTTTATCTTCTTACTACATTTTTCAGGAAGACAACTTGATAGTTTTAGATTAATCAATTATTCAGTTAGTATATACATAACCATATATATGTATTTACATGTGTATATATGCATATACACACACATTTAGCTAAATAATAAGATATATAATAAATAATAGAGATACAAAGACAAAAATGAAACTGTCTATCCTCAAAGAGCTTACAATCAGTCAATAAACATTTCTTAAGCACCTACTGTGGGCCAGGGACTATGCTAAAATAAACTCTCTATTCCATAGCTACCCTATTTGTGGTAGACTATTTTTAATAGGAACCCATTATCTCTTTAAGGTATTTTATATTCATCCAATCTGGTAAGATACAATCATATCTTCAATATTTAAATCCTTTACTGCTACAAAAAATCTCTATGACATAAACACAGGAAGTTACACTGAGAGGAAATGAAATTGATCAGTCAGGAAACATTTATTAAACCCATCCTATAGCATACAAAGACAAAAAAAAATGAGAAATGAAACCAGTAATATTGTACTGCTGCACCCCTTAGCCCAGATTTATAGATCTTTTCCGACAGAATTTAAAGAAACCTTTCTGAAGAGAATCAGGGTCCACGTTATATGGGAATTAAACCTGGAAGACAACTAAGAAATTTTTTAAACTAATTTCCTCCTTTCTACAATGAGGAATGTGAGACCTAGAGAAGCCAAGAGACATCTTAAGTCTTGTTTTTTTTTAAGCAATCGGGGTTAAGTAACTTGCTCAAGGTTGTACGGCCAGGTGTTTCTGGGTGGATGCTAAGTATCAGAGCCTGGATGCATCCCCAGGTCATCCCGACACTGGGGCCAGTGATCTTACTTACTGTGCTTCCTGGCCGCCCCAAGACATCTTAAGTCCTAAGCAAGTGCTTAACAGCCCTAGGGCTTGATTCAATGCATTATAGTGTTACTAATTTTAGTGAGGTTTTCATTTTAAGGTGATAGGGAAATTGAGTTTCCCTTTGAGTGACCTTATTCATAATGAAGGAAATTTATAGTCACAGTAGAATCCCCACATTGTCATCAACGTTTTATATACACTTTTCCAGAACAGTCCCTTCTCAGTGTGGCTCACCCTCAAATTTAGAAAGTAGTGAATACTAGTAGTCATTGACACACGTACAGTGTTAAGGCAGGATAAGTGTTTATGCGTTCCTTTATGTTCCCCCAAAGACCCTTCACATTGTGTGACTTGCTCTACAACTGCTGTAGAGCTATAGCTCTTCCAAAATAACAAAGATTAAAGCATACACTTTGCTCCCTGACACTTCCACTCTAGTTGGGATTGCACCTCCCATGTTAAAAGAGGAAATCTATTACTCGGCACTGCTTGCTTAAATGAAAGATAAATTTTTCTTCCAGATAGGACAGATCAGTGAGGCTCATAAAATATTAATGATGAAAGCTTTGGGAATTATATGAATCCCTGACCATAGGTTTCTCTTGACAGAGGAGCTCTCTAACAGTATAAGCTATTTCTTTCATATGATCCCCATCAAGAAGGATGTAAAGGCTAAAGAATACATCACTTCAGATTCAAATGGATGTAGGTATTTACAAAAGGTAAAGATTATTTTTAAAATTCCTCATTTGGTTGTTTATTAACTGCCTAAAATATTTTATTCTGGTCTGAATTAGGGTGAATTCTCCAAACTGCTCATGTAGTCGATTGCATGGGGCTTAATCTCAGAAAGGCACATGTTAGTTATTGTTCATATTATCATACAATCAAGAAATATCAGATATTTAGGTGATTTAATGGATTTGTCAAGGAAGCTGGTAATGAATTGTTCATGTGTGCTACATATATAATTAATGACAGCATACACTTAAGATGCCATAAAATTTCATAATCGATAAACCATATAATTTTAGCTCAGTAAAATTAATGTTTTATTTTTATTCTTGTAAAAATTACAAATGCATAAAATATCCCTTGAGTTTTGTTCTCCCCATGTTGAATTACCATTCAGTGATCACTAACACTTGGATAATTTTTAGCACATTTCTTCATATAAATCAGGAAGTGGAATCTAGAACTAGAAAAATTAAACAAGCTATCACTTGTACATTGTACTTCTACTAGCAGCACCATTAACTGTATTTTCTATGAGTATCTGCATCATGCTGGAGTCTTTTCATTCTATTGAGTGACAGTACATTTTGTGGTTGTTTTATCTGTGTATTCACTAACTTTGAAAAAGCATTTGGAAGAAGAGTTACACTGAAACCTCCGGTAAAGTTTCACAAAATTATCTCTTGACAAATATAGTCAAGCTAACTTTAAAGATTGTTTATTTATAATAAAATTGGTCAAGCACCCCAAATTATTCTTTTCATTCATAATCATGTCAGGAGAAAGGAGACATATTTTCCAACATCAAAACTAAAAAAAAAAAAAAGATGAGAAAGTTAGTTAGAATTCTATTTAAATTAGTGAAAATGTAAACTAATATGATGAACCACTTTATAAGAGAATTAAAATTCCTAATGCAGGGATTGCCCTTTTTTTCCCTCTTTCAATCTCTGACAGCAGAGTACCTAGCATAAAAGAACAAAGGCTTAGAGTTCTATAGGAGCTCAGAGAACATTAGGCTAACTCCACCATTTTACAGTTGAGGAAACTGAGACAAATGTCTCTCAAAGTGATTTCTCCAAGGTCATGTAGGTAGTAATCTGTCAGAGACAGTATATGGACCCAGTTCCTCTGAATCCAGAACTAGTGGTCTTTATCCTGTGCCACAATGAATTCTCTAGTGTTGAATCAATTCTTATTGAATGAAATGAATTAATTCCTTGGTTCCTTATTCAAGAATAATAAGCACACACAGAGTTCTTATAATCAAACTGCGATTTTTTTTCTTCATAAGAAACCAATATTTTAGGTGAAAATAAATAGAATTTGCTATCATAAATTTGTCTTTGGTAATTGAACATAAGCTTCTTATGCCTAACTAGTATGATTCCTTTGTTCTGGATATATTAGGTGTAGTACCCATGTGATGATATCTATAACTTTATACTGGTAAGATGGATACACCTTCTTGAAAGTTCTTTGTTGGGACATAAGACCATGAACTTGCAGTTTGGTCATAGAAACCCTAGATATCTGGTCCTGATGCATCTTTGGTAACTTAAACCCAGAAGCTTCCTCATCATTTGACGACTAGGCATTTTGGAAAATTCAGATTTAAACCAGGATCTCAACCAAATAACAACCTTAGCCATGACAGCATTTTGTAAGTCATGTATGTATAATCCTTACAAAGGAGCATAGAATGCATAATAATATCATGATACAATGGACAAAGGAATTTAAATTCAGAAAATAGTAAGCAACAATTGTTTTTGCTGGATCCAAATGTACCCCAAAGGCAATCTAGTTCAACTTTTTATTCAACAATATTCTTGATTTTTGCAGTTCAAAAATACGGGGCCAGCAAAATCATGTGCCTTTTCTGTTTTCAAAAAGGTAGTAAGCATCAGAACTGGAATTTAAACCCACATTCTCTGACCCCAGACAGGTAAACATTTATGCTAACTGGTGTGTGTGTGTGTGTGTATTCAGCTTATATGCTTATGAGAAATAATGATAAACACAAAGATAAGTTTAATACAAGATAGGGAATCATACTAGGGTGGAGTAGGGAGGCTGAAGGAAAAAAACTGGACAATGTGCTCTAAGAATATTGGAGTGAGAATGCTTTCACCTGAGGGTATCAGGTAAGAATGGTCAGCTGAGTTGAGCCCTGAAGGAAGATAAAGATTCTTCTCTAAGGAAAGAAAGATCTCTAAAGGAGACAAGGACACTGTATATTATGGGCATTTGGGGCATCCTTTAGTGTTCCAGGAATACTTGGTATTCAAGTTTCCATTTGGGAAATTGACTCTGTGAAAAGTGTATAATTTGAAAAGAGGATGGAAAGTTGGGAGAAGTCTGGCTCTGTCACTTAGCTATCAGAGCCTCTTTTCTGGCTTGGCTGAAAACATAAATATAATGAAAGAACTCCTTTTTTTCAAAGGAAGGGAAAAAAAGCAGAAAAGAGGAATTTGACTGAAAAAGGAAACTCAGGGGCAGCTGGGTGGCACAGTGAATAGAGCACCAGCCCTGGAGTCAGGAGAACCTGAGTTCAAATCTGTTCTCAGACACTCAACACAAAACCTAGCCGTGTGACCTTGGGCAAATCACTTAACCCCAATTGTCCTCCAAAAATAAAAAAAAAAGGAAACTCAGCCTGAGTAGGGGTGTGGGAGAAACTATGGAGAAATGAGAGTCCAAAAAAGAGGTATCCCCATAATATATGGATAATTTGGAGTGGTTATAATATAAAAAGTATATAGAGACTATGCCCTGAGAGGTAGGTGCTATGATGAAACTCTAGACCCAATGTTTAATCCATTGTAAATTTATTAGTTGTGTGACCTTAGACAAGTTGCCCTAGCTTCTCTGGGACCCTAATTTGCTCATTTATAAAATGAAGGGATTGAAATAAAAGGTGTCAAACACACAGCCCACAGACCCCATGCTGCCTTCGATATTCACAAACACTACTTGAACAAGATTAGACTGTTGTTGGGAAATATTTAATAAAAGAAAATAAAACATAGATAACATTACATTTTGAAACTGTCAGGATGTGCAGGGCTCCTTATGTAAGGATATTAGAGTATATTAGAGGTTAGAATTGGATCCAGGTTTGCCAGATTCTCTGTCCCAAGGGTTCTTAATGGTTTATGTGTCATGAACAAAACCTGTGAATCTCTTCTCAGAATTATGTTTTAAATGCATAAAATAAAACCCATAAGATTACAAAGTCAAATAATTATATTGAAACAAAATTATCAAAATATTAAAAAATAAAAATTTAGTGACTCCAGTTTAAAAAAAATCACTTTATTCATCTTCTATACTGCCTCTCAATATCTTTAAATAATCATGTGTAACTTAACAAATTAATATATTTATAATTAGAGCAGTATGTCTTAAAATCATTTTAAAGCAGAGATCCATGATATAAAAATGAAAAAAATTTTCTATGTGAAAAATGGTTCATACTCCCAAATAATATTAGCTTCAGTGAAATCCAGTTTAACAGCTATTATTGGGTACCTGTTATTTATTTATCACTATGATATGTGGTTGTTTTTAAGATAAGAGTTTTGCTTTTCAGGAAAATACCTGAAGTGTAAAGGGGTTATTTAGTATTCATAACTTGATAAACATGCTTTTAAGAAGTTTAGTGATAATGCCAATAACTGGGTATGAAGGCTAAGCATATTTTGTTGTTTTTCAGTCATGTCTGACTCTCTTTCAGGCCATTTGCAGTTTTCATGGCAATAAATAGTGGAGTGATTTGTCATTTTCTTCTCCAGAACATTTTAGAGATGAGGAAACTGAGACAAACAAGGCTAAGTGACTTGCCCAGGTTCACACAGCTGCTAAGCATCTGAGGCCAGATTTGAAGTCAGGTCTTCCTGACTCGAGGACCTGCACTTGGTATTCATTGTGCCATCCATCTTCCATACCCCCTGTCACCCAAGAATCTAGGAGAAGTAGTATTAGAGGCAACATGGTCTAGAGGCAAGAGAACTGAGTTTGGTGGGAAAGAATGTTAGCTCACATCCCAAGTCAAATACTCATGATTTCTCCAGTTAGAATGTAAACTCTCTGAGGAAAAAGGCATTTCCTTTTTTTTTTCTTCTATGACCAGCATCTAAATACCTGGCACATACTAGGTGCTTGATAAAAGCTTATTATAATTATGATATTATCATTAATAATAGACAAGTAACATGTATATTGCACTTATGTTCCACACACCAGATTTACAATTATCTCATTTGATTCTCACAACAAGCCTGGCTGATAGTTGCTACTGTTTCCCCGATTTTACAGAAGAAGAACCTGAGGTAAACAGAGTTTAAGAAACTTGTCCAAGGTCACAGTCTTCCTAAAACTACACCTGGTGCTCTATGCATTGTAAATTTATTAATTATGTGACTTTAGACAAGTCAAATAGCCACCAGTGGACTTAATGATCTCTCAGTTCTTTTCCAGCTACAAATCTATCTTGCTAGGTTTCTTCTGGCTCTTGCTTCATGAATGAGAATACAGGGTCAAAATCATTAGAATTTAGTCAGTGGAAAACTAAGAGGGTGCTGCCCTAATTTCCATTGGTAGTAGGGGAGACACAATCTCAACTTCCAATTAGAACCAAAGAATCCCAGAAGTTCCCCAGAGTATGTATGAATGTGCCAGTGAGAGAATGCAGAACTAATGAGGTAGAAGGGATATTTTCATCATGGATTCATGAGAGTTTGTGGGAGGAACTGTCCCAGAATAGATGACAAAACAAAAACTCCCATTGTAACTTCAGGTCATGAATATTCTGTATTATGGTATAACTTGCTGTCATTATGTACATTATATTTCTCATTCATCCTGTAAATGGATCTAGGGAAAATTCAGAAAAGGCAGCTTCTATGATTATTGAAGCTATGTCAATAAGAATGAAGACTGATTTGAAGAACTGACTCATCAGTCTTAAAGGACAGTGCTGAGGAAAAAAAAGATTTGTTTAAGTTAATGAAATTATCAAGGGTTTGGTTAAGCTAAATATCCTATTGAATTATTCACCAAATCCCAAAAGTGAGGTATATTAAGTTATGGAGACACATAAAAGGACTTTATTTTATATGTTATAGGCAATATCCTTTACCCAAACCCTACGCCCAAGAAGTTGTAAGTAACTTATATGAAGCTAGTTATTTACTTTTTGTTTTCTCCTCCATGAGTATGTGGGCTCCTTAAAAGAAGGGTCTGTTTTTTTTTAAATCTTCCTTTACATATTCAGTACTTAGAGCAGTGTGTGTCACATAATAGGCACTTAAAAGATCCTTTTTAAACAATCATTGACATATGTTTCTCTCTCTAATATCTATATCTATTTCTATATATCTATATCTTTCTCTCTATATATATATACATTTATATATACATATACAAATATGTGTGTATACGCATATATTAATGATGAAAGAGGAATAATACTGTATTTTCGAGTTTACAGAGTGTATGTGTGTGTGTGATATCTTATTCAAAGCTCCCAAAAAACCTGTCGTATTACAAGCAATCATTTTAATTGTTACAAATGAGGAAACTGAGTTTTAGAGAAGACAAGTGATTTGCTCATGACTATACAACTAGTAACAGTCAGAGATGGGATGTCTATTTCATTCTTTTATCCTACAGAGGAATTTGGCCCAATATACTAGGGAGAGATGGGGATACTGTCTAATCATCATAATGTTGTAGAGATATTAATAGAGTACATGGGAAGTCTGTCAGATATTCCTCAGTTTGATGAGTCAATTATTTCCCCACTGCCTGCCATTATAGGTCATGGTGACATCCTGTCTTTCTTATGTTCTGTGCAGTTTTTCATTTGTATTGTTTTACAATGTGTTTATAACCATCATACACCTTTCCATCTCCTTTTGAGTCACCCAACTCTTTCATTTTTCCAACACCATTCAATAGCTCACAGCCTTACCACTTCATTGGCAGAATATTGGTGGGTCTCAAAGATACATTTTTGCTCAAAGAAGAAAAGAAGAAAAAAACAGAGAAGAGAAAATTAAATGAAAAAGCAGATATCAGACTAAGTAAATTGTGGTGCCCCTATAATATATAGACAATTCAGAGTTACTTTTAATTTAAAATGTATATTTGAAGTGCCAAGTTCTGTGGGAAAAATCATATCCTCAAAAATAAACATATCACCTAAAACAACTTTCTTAAAATATGCTTAAATAGTATTTCACATATAAAAAAGGAACACATATAAGTCATGAAAAATTAAGAAGTTAATGTTCAATTCTAAATCCATCATCAAAAAAGAAAATAGGCATATGGTAAAAAGCAGCACATTTCATGCTTTCATTGTGTCAATCCCAGCCATTAGCAGTTGTCTTATTGCTGAGTACAGTGGAATGAAGCATAGGAAAAGGTATCACAGGGTGTGAATTTGAATCCTGCCTCTGTCACTTATTAGCTTTGGGACTGGAAGCAAGTTGTCATTTGATCCGAGTCACTTTTCTTCAACTGTAAAATGAAAGGTTTGAAACAAATGATTCCATGGATAGCATCTAGTTCTCCCTCTGTGATTTTGTGACAGATTTGCAAGTGTTTAGATTCATTAATACTAGTTCACATTTCTATAGCTTCTTAAGGTTTCCAAACAACTCCATTTGATCCTCACAGTAACTTAGGGATTTAAATACTATTATTATCATCATCATCCCCATTTTACAGATCACATAATTAATGGAGTTCTAGATAATAGCTTTCTTTTACTAGATTTTTAATATCTCTTGTTTTTATAAAACTTAAATTTCACTTTTTATTCCTCAGAATTCTATGACTTCTCTTATAATGTTTTTTTTTTGTTTAACTAGGAAAGGAAAAAAGTAAATAAAGCCCCTGAAAACACATCCACATACTCCAATTTGCTGCTGTCTCTAGCATTTTACATCTGTTGAGCCTGATGTATGCAAAGGAATGAGAGATGTCTTCTGCCAGCTGTACTTGGGGGCTAAGTTTAGTCTTTATAGTTTAGGAACATTAGTTTTGATTGATCTGTGGTTGTTGTTGTAAGAAACATTCTTAGTTTAGGAATAAACAATACTCATTAGAAAGGTAGGAAGCTTTTGATTACCTTTATTTTGCATTTGTTCTTTCATGAATAAATGGATAGAGTATTCAAAAGACTACAGAGAATCAGATAAAAGCAATTCTTTTTTATGCTACTATTCCTGCCTGGTTTCTCCTTTCAGAACTGGGATTGGTTCCAGCTTTTCTGGGTTACAATCTTTCTGACCTGTCCATTACGAATTACTCCTTCACATGTTCCCTTCTCCCACACATTGGTTAACAGGAGTTGTATGTTCAGATATTGAGGCTCTAATTCTATGCAAGGTGTGTCAGTCAATATGCATAAGACTAGTTAAGCATACATTTTATTAAAAAGTAGTGACCATCCCTTGACCATGACCAGTTTGAGCCAGTTTAACCTGGGACTCCTTCAAGGGGAAACACAAATTTCTTCCCACTATATGATTGGATAGGGTCGTTCTGCCTTTCCTTCCCTCATTCTGATTTATACCTTCCTGCACATCCTGTGTAACACTATGTTTGCAACATCCCTTATTCCTGTAGAAATTGAGGAAACCAAACTGTTAGCATTTCTCACATTATATAAAATACATTCCTGGCTCAGCTAATTTTACATTGCATCAGTTCATGGAAATCTTTCCATGCATCTCTACCTTCATCATGTTTATCATTTCTTACAGTACAGTCATATTCAAATTAATTCATGTGCAACATTTCTTTTAGCCATTCCCCAGCTGAAGTAAATTTGCTTTGTTTCTAGTTCCTTGCTGTCTTAAAGTGTGTGGCCATAAATATTTTTATGGGCAATGTCTCTAAAATGTTGTAAGAGGAGCAATTTTATGGGTGGTATGTAAGCATTTGTGGTTTATTTTGTTTTTTGGTTTGTTTTTTTTGGGGGGGGTTCAGACTTGGGTTTTAGTAAACTCAGTGGGGTAACCCCCTCTTCAAATGTAGATCAACTACTACTTTGAAATTCATATTCTTCGAGAATTGCCTGCGGCCCTGGGCAGTTAAGAGAATTTATCCAAAGTCTGACAGACAGCACATCGCAAACATTGTCAAAGATTGAGCCTCATTCATGTTTACTTCAAGGCTAACTCTCTATTATTGACCATTCCATAGTGCCTTTCCCCCTTTTATATGATGAAAAAAATTATAACATGAGTTAATGTACACCAGTCTTTATTTTTGTGTAGAAAAGTACTTTACCAAGAAATGCATTGAATTTATCTTTCTAGAACACTTTTGAGTAACATTTTGAATTTTAACAATAAAAAAACAAATTAACAGAATTCTTTACTACCATCAAAAGGCATAATCCTCGGGAAAATGCATCATATATCATTCATTCAATTTCTTAACATAGTCCTTTTGATTAAATTAAAAACAGAGAAGTACAGTTATGAAGCCTTAGGCTACAACTTCCTGAAAACTGTGTCTAATCTTCTTTACCCAAATCTCACAAGTGTCCAATCTATTGGGATTTTTCTGAAAAGTTTAGAGCCAAGAGCTTCATGTCATTCTTTTTCTGTGAGACTTCCATTTTTTCCTCAATAGTTATTGGAGTCAGTTATTATTGACACCATTGTGGATTTTTTCGATGTGGAGAAGAATAAAATTCAAAAATGGCATTAAGGTTTCAAGTCAAGTCTCCTGAAATAATTTCATAACCCCCAGAAATATGGAAGTCAAGAGTAGAATCTGATTTAGAGGTGGGATATGAAATATCACTTTGGTCGCAGGATCATGGATATAGTGTTGGTAAGTACTAGGAGACTGTGGAATTCGGATATTTCATTTTATAGATGAGGAAACTGAGGCTAAAGGAGATTAAGTGCCTTTCTCAAGATCATATAACCAATATCAGATGTATGTCCTGAAGGCAGGTCATTTCTGATTCCAAGTCGCTTACCCCTTCCACTACAGCTTTCTGTTTGAGGTGGCCATGGGACCTCCCATTTAAGCTATCTTGCAGGCAACAAGAAATACAAGTTTGAAGTTTCCAAGAAAGGTCCAGGTTAGGGTTATAGATCTGAAGTGTCATAAACATAGAAGTAATAATCAAAGGAATAGAAGGGAGCTTTTTGTTATATAAATGGAAAGAGAACTTTAGAGAAAGAAGACCTATGTTCAAATCCCTTTTCTGCCATTGTCTATGACCTTGGGCAAATCTTTTAACATTTATGTGCCTCAGATTCCCCATCTATTAAAAAAGGTCATATTAGATCATTCTGTTCCCTTCCAGATCTTAATGTGTTATCCTATAATACAATAATGTGGTTTAAATTGTCAAGGAAGACACTGTACTCCCCTCAAGGGAGGTCTATGTGTGGGGGGGGAGGAGTGGGGAAGGGAGGGGAAATGGAATAGAAAAGTGGAAGAAGAGAGAGGATAAAGCACAGAAGTCAGGGAAATAGTTCATTTGAAGAAGATGATGGTCAACAGTGTCAAATATTTTAGAGTCTGAGGAAAATAAATGAGAAATGGCAGATTTGATAATTAGGAAATAATTGGTTACCTTCCAGAAAATAGTTTAAGTAGAATTGCCCAACATAGACTATTTGTTTTCTGATATATTTTGCATACAGTAATGCTTCTAATTCATACAAATCATTTGACTCCCTGGTAAAAAAGCAAAATTAAAAAATACAGTGGTTCCATCTTGACTATTGAAGAGAGAATAAATTCATATATTCCTTAACTTAGTATTCAAAGCCTTGAACAACGTGATTCTTCCCTGCTCTTCTCTACTTGCTAGTGACTGTTCCATTTTGCACAGTCTACATACTGTGTTGGGTTATTAGTTATTGATGGGTCCACTCCTAAATTTGTATTGTCTTTGAAAATGTATGTGGAGTCAGGAAGTCCTGAGTTCAAATCCAGCCTCAGACTCTTACTAGGTATGAAACCCTGGGCAAGTCTTTTAATGTTAGTCTGCCTCAATTTCCTCATCTGTAAAAAGGACACAAAAGTATTTCCCTTCCTGAGAAAACAAGGCTCATTTGTAAGAGATTTCTCTTACAAATGAGATATTTGGAAAGTACTTCATCAGTCTCAAAGTGTTACAGAAATGCTAGCTATTAAAAGTATTATTTCTCTAAATTCAACATATTCCTCATATTTTACAGTTAATTATTTGTATATATAATCTTTTAACACTATTTAGCCATTCCACATTTGATGAACACCTACTTAGTGTCCAGTTCTTTGTTACCACAAAACACTGATGCTATGAATGAATTCTTTTATTTTCAGGTAAGGAAACAAGTTCAGAGTTTAAGCAATTTCTTTCAGGCTGCACAGGTATTAATACCATAAAAATGTAGATTTAAATTTGGAAATGACCTTTGGGGTCATCAAGATAAACCCCTTCATTTTACAGATAAGGAAACTGAGAACCAGAAAGGTTACTTAACCTCTTGCCCAAGATCACAGAACTAATGTGTTTGATGCAGAATTTGAAACAGAATTTGAAAAGTATCTGAATGTATTTTCTTTGCAACCTTTTTTTTTTGCCTCTCAAATTTTCTAGTTGGTGAGATATATTCAGAGATGTGTAAACTATAGACCACTTATCTCCTTACTGAAGCTGTCTTGACCATCTCATCCATCTTACTGAGCTATTCAAAAGCCTTTCAAAAGCAACAGTGTAGTTGCTATTTTAGGCTATCTCTGAGTTATAAAGGGAACCCAAGAATCCTAATTCTCATGCCCTATACTACCCAACTTAACTATTCTTTCATGCTGCCAAGTCTTAGAGTATTAATGGTGGAGTACTTTCTGTCTTTAGCTGCTAATTAGCAATGCATTCAGAGTGTGAAATGCTAATTTTTTTTAAACTGGATGCTGGGATGAAGCATAATTTTTAGAGCTGAGTTTAATATATTGAGAGAAAAAAATGAGGAGGAAATATATTAGACCTTTAATCTACTTAGGTATGTGAACCATGAATATATAAAGCCACTGGTATTGACATTGCCTGGCATAACCATTTCCAAATACTCTTTTGGCTAAATCTGGTTGTTGACAATTATTTTAATTTGACTGTAACCAGAGATGCTTGGAGGAACATTATCAAAATCGTAATGTTGTGTTCATTTAAAAAAATTAAAATAATATGATTCATTTTTCTGTTGTATGGATAGGGACCACACCTCTGATTTCACTGGTATGGAGAGTCCCCATTAGATGAAATTCCCTATATCAATGCAGGTTGTCACCTTTGCAGCAATTTATAATTCTAAACATTTCTTTGGTGCCCAGGAAGATTGTCATATGGCTAGGTTCACACTGGTAGCACATTGTTAAAGGGTGGGTTATAATCCAGGTCCTGTGTTAGAAGCTAATACTCTATTTGTTTTGCCAGGTAAATGGTATAAATATGGAAGTCAGCTCTGTTTAATTCATAATAAAGCAATTTTATTTGGGCGCTGCTGGTGGGAAGAGGTCATCTCCAAATTTAAATTAGGGACAGGCTAATTTCCATAGACTATTTATTTTCATTGCCCCCTGGAGGTAAACAGAGGTTTGGTTTAAACAATAAGGATACACCATGCTTTGTTTTTCCTCCAAAACATTGATGGCATGTATTATTATTTTAATCCCTTTAACCAAGTGAGGTATAATGATCTTTTTAAATTATATATTCTTCTTGAATTCAAATTAGCTATCCAAGACCACCTTACATAGACAAAGCCCAAATACTAAACCAGAGGACTTATTTTTAATGAAATGGGCAATGTCCTCTTATAAAGTCTCTTTTTTTTCATTCTGAGGTATGTAATTATAATAAGAAAAAGGCCCACAGTATGAAGTTTTAACATTTTTTCATCTTTTTATTTACAAGTAAATCCTTTTTACTTGTAATTGTTATTCCCTGACAAATAAAGACTTTATGTCTTTTCATATATTTTATAGAGGTGGAATATAATAAGTAGTTAGAGAGAAAATGACATAGATAAAAGCAGTTAAGTGTCATCATGGAGCACCAAGCCTGGAGTGAGTGGGGAGAGGGGTGAGGCAGGGAGGGAGAAAATTTGGAACTCAAAATTTAAAAAGGAAAGAAATATCTTGACTAGTTTGTTGAATGAGATGGTAGTGTTCTAAATGTGTTAAAATTCTTCAATGCATGCATTTTTGGTTTTTGAATGTTTGTGGTTTCTTTAATTGTATTTGTGGTCTTGAACTGTGGTTTCCTCAGTGTAGGGAATTTCCAGAGTAGAAACTCCCTCCTCTGATAAAGAATAGAAATACATCTGTAACTTAACAATATTGGACATTTTTCTAAGGACACTGATTATTTAAGTGACCTGTCCATGGTCACATAGCCAATAAGTGTTGGGAGGAGTATTTGAAAATGTATCTTCTTTACTTACACCAAGTCTTCCTTCTTATCCTCTGCTTCTAATGATAATGATGAAAGAAACAAATATATATCTATATCTATATCTATATCTATATATATAGATATATATATATATCTTGAAATAATAACTGCTCCAAAGGAAAGGAGTTTGTATTTGAGTTAGAAGCTGATGATTTTCCTGGTGTTTGCAATAATTAAATAGGGATTATCTGTTTTATTGAACTTCCAAATGAGACCCCCCCCAAAAAAAAAATTGGGACTCATCTAAGGTCATATAGAAAGTGATTAAAATTGATTCTTCTGATTTTAAAGAGTAGAACTCAGTTGACGACCCTGAAAGCTATAATGAATGATTGATATGGTGAGTCTGGTAAGCCTGCTTTGTTTACTTCTTATATTGGTATTAATTTTAACTTCTATCCTTCCACTGACTATGTAACTATGTCTTTCCTTGGTTTCCTAATTTGTAATATGAGTGAGCTGTACTAGAGGTCTCTAAGACCTCTTCCATCTCTAAATGTATTATTTCATGACCCTGTGAACTTGCAAATGGTCCAATAACTGCACTAACTTTCAGTTGAATAGCTATTTCCTTTATTTCTACTCCAGTGTGTCAAGAGATTTGGAATAAAAAAAATATGCATTGAAATCACAGTTGTCCTACTTTTCATTCATTCATTTAGCATTTAATATGAAGATACTATATGTCAGCTGTTCTCCTAAGCTTTAGGAAGACAAAGGCAAAAAAAAGGGAGCTTGCATTTTACTTATTAGGAGCTTGGGCAACTCATTTCACATCTGTAAAATGAAGGTCTTAGTTTCCATATCTATAAAGTGAGGTGGTTGCCAGAATTATGCTATAAAAATGATGCTAGCAAGACTGGAAAAGTTGCCACTAAAATTAAGTGATGAGTCATTTAACAAAACAGCTAGAATTTTATAGGTGATACCAACTTCAATAGTATTAAGTACTAGTTCTTAGTATTAAGAGGATTAGTTATTTGATTTCATTTTCTCATATATCAATAAAGAACAGGTTCTAATCTTCCTGATGAAACTCTCTATCAAATTCCCTAGGATTCTTCACTAGAATTGGGGATATGAACTCTTCTATCATCAGAGAGTTCTCTCTAAAATGTCCATCCAAATTCAGTTTTCATGTGATTAATATTAGCCCCAAAGACACTGTCTATTCTGTAATCATTATGCATTCACAATTCTCATTACCATTAATGAGTGTTACATACACTCATCAATGAGAAAAAAACAGACCCCTGGGTCAGAATCTAATTACAATCTAGTTATCCTTTAAAGATTCACATGAAGTGTAAATAAAGTGTCATCAATAATGCCAGTTAATGTGTTTCTAAATTGGTGACTGGCTCCTTAACAAGAACAGAGCCTAAAAATAGATGATTGTTAATTGTATTCAACCTCTTTCTCTCCTTATCCCTTGTATATTGGTCAGGGCTTGCCACCATGACCCAAGAATATGCTAATAGCAGAAAAGAAAGCAAATTTTCATATCCTATATAAGCATTCCCCATTCAAGTATCTACTACTTGGGCCATTCATGTATGAAAAATTATCTACACATATTTAAATAGGATTTTTTGTTGTTGTTGTTAGCAATTAAAAACCAATGGGCAAACAACAGGTCCATAAATTCAACAAAATCCCTGTTATTTTACCACATTTTTCCTTCCAAGATGGTAGACATTGGTATACTAAGTATATTTCTTGCACTCTATAGTAGAAGATGATAAAGCTAAAAGGAATCTATGATCAGTGAATTATAAGTCATGTTCATCTCAGTCTGTCAATAAATATTCATTGAGCATTTTCTAGGTGTCATACACTGTACTTAGTGTTGGGTATATAACAAAAAGCAAAAATACTGTCCCTATCCACAGACAAGTCTGTCAGATCAAAAATTATAGAAATATCATTTTAATAGATATGGAATTTGAATTCCAAAGAGTTATGCACAGGTAAACATCGTGTTTCCATAAGAAAGAAATCATATCTAGAGGATAGGTCCATTTTCCCTGGCACATAGAAGGCAATTAGTAAATGGTGGCTGATTTTTGCCCACTCAGATTTCAAACGGGAGGCAAATCTGAAGATCATTAAGTGCTTCTCATTTAACATATGAGGAAACTGAGGTCTAAAGAGGAACACTGTTATAGGCAGTAAGAAAAAGAACCACTATTAAACCAAGGTTCTCTAACTTTAATCGTAATCCTTTTACAAAATGTATTGAATAAAATAATAGTTTTAGAGCTGAGAGAGACCTTAAAAGTAACTGAGTTCATCTCTCATTTTATATTTTAGGATGGTGAACTTCAGAGAGGCTAAGTCATTGACCCAAATATCTGAGATACAATTTGAACTCAAGACTTCAGGATAACAAATTATATATGAATCTAAGTCTTATTAATTGCACATGCAGTGGTTTTGTTTTTACACTAACTTTTGCCATGAACAGTGTAAAAAAAGATGAATTATTTAGAATGGATAAGCAAAGGTTGAATGACTTATCAGTAATGTGGGATGAGGAATAGACAAATTGTGGACTAGAGGAAAGAAATTAGGTCAAATGATCTCTATGAACCAGATTAGAAATCCTTGAATGACAGTATGATAACATAAAATGACTGCTAGTTCTGTTGTTGCCATTGGTGTTTATGAGTTCCAATCTCAGATTTGTTACTTGTTAGTATATGATATTGCGTAAGTCACTTCTAGTTGTCAGTTTCTTAACCTGTAAGACTAAGTGTTTCTATCAGATGACAACTAAATGGTCATCTAGTGGATAGAGCATTGGGCTTGGAATTAGGAAGACATCTTCCTGAGTTCAAACCTGGCCTCAGATGAGACTTACTAGCTGTGACCCTGGACAAGTGCTTTTACTCTGCTTCAGTTTCCTCATTTTTAAAATAAGCTGGAGAAGGAAATAATAAGACACTCCAGTATCTTTGTCAAGAAAATGAAAAGGTGAGTCACAAAGAGTCAGAGATTACTGAAACAACTGAAGAAACAGGTTCCTTTTCTGAATATACAATCTATAATCCGAGGTAGATATCTATTAAGAAGAAATAGTTAACTTCACTTTTTTAAAAATTGATTCCCTTTATGTTCTTGATTTCTGTTCTACCAGATAAAAGTTGTTACTTTTCCATTTCAATAAAATAAATTTTGGTAGTTTCATTGATATGGCACTGAAAAAGGAAATCCCTTAAGTAGAATGGTCATCTTTATTATATTGGCTCAGCCTACCCATGAGCAATTATTACTTCTCCAATAGTATAGGTCTCTTTGTGTGGAAAGTGTTTATAATTATGTTCTATAGTATCAGCCCTTCTTTTTTATCAATTTTCTTCCACCCTTTATTTATTTACTTCCCCTTCTACTTCCTTGTTTGGTGAGATATACCTGAGTGGGTGTAATGTATGTATGTATGTATAAACAAACATACACACATATTCTTACCTCTTTGGACCAATTCCGATGAGAATAAAATTCAAGCATTGCTGGCAAAGACACCCTCCCTTCCCCTAATATTTTTCCCTTCGCTTTAAAAGATCTTCCTTTCTGGACTCTTTTAAGTGAGATAATTTTTTTCTCCTTTCTTCCTCTCCTTTTCCCCTTCTCCCAGGGCCTCCTTCTTTCTTACCTGTTCATTTTTCTTTCAGATTGGCTTTACATAACTAACACTCATTCCCTCTATATGGAGTCCTAACTGCCTTAATAATATAATGTTCTCAGAAGCTACATGTATCACCTTCCTATATAGGTGTATAAAGAATTTACCCTTATTGATTCCCTTATGATTTTTTTCTTTCATATTTAAAGTTTTATGCTCCTCTAATCTTGTGTTTGAATGTTAAGTTTTCTAGTCATTTCTGGTCTTTTCAACAGGAATTTTTGAAAGTTCTCTCTTTAAGTAACCATTTTTTTCACCTGAAAAATTATGATGAGTTTTCTGGGTGGATTATTCTTGATTGCAATCCTACATTCCTTTGCTTTCTGGAATACTATATTCTAAATTCTCCTCTTTTAACATCAAAGCTGATAAAATTTGTGTGATCCTGAATATGTTGTCTTGATATTTAAGTAGTATTTTTCTGAATGTTTGTAATATTCTCTCTTTGACTGGGAGTCCTGAAATTTGGCAATAATATTCCTGGGAGTTTTCCTTTTGGGATGTCTTTCAGGAGGTGAATGGTGGGTTTTTTCAATTTCTACTTTGTCTTCTGGTTCTAAGATGTGTTTCTTTTTTTAATTTTGTTTTTTATATATTTCATTAAATATTTCCCAATTTCATTTTAATCTGTTTCCAGTGGCCCTTGAGAGTATTCCCTAACACATATTTGACATCTTTGGCCTAGAGTAATAAGACATAAAATGACTTCTCAAGAGCCACACAAATAATGTTAAGGAAAAGCTGTGCTGGAATACAAGTCATCCTGGCTCTAAGGTCTAAAACCTAACCAATTATGACATGCCATTGATCACAGATGAACAGGTTAAAAATACGCTATCTTGAATAAAGAGGATCTCTCAAGAACTAAAGATAGTTGTTTCCATTTTAAAGAGATTTTTTTCTTTCCATTTTTGGCTTGGTATCCCCAGAGGCTGACATGCTGTAGGCACTTATGAACTGATTGTTTGACTGAATTTGCATGACCTGGGCCAGAAGCTAGGTTATGGAGAGAGTGAAGAGAATTTAGATTTTAACATCCCATATATGAGAAGATATCCATATAAAGGAAAAAATTTCAAAGTGGTGGTAGATCTTAGATTCAGGATTCCTTTTCTGAATAATCTAAAAAAGGAAAATGCAGAGAAAGAAGTGTCTGGTCTGAGTTTCAGAGGTGAAAGTAATACTTTCCCTCTAAACTCAGGGGAGCAAGCAAACAAAATCAGTGTCCAAAATGGCTGTACATGAGCAAAATTTACACAATAAAGTTATTAATGGCAGAAGTATCTCTTTGATCTCTTCCTTGCCACAGGGATTTCAAAATAAGCAATGGGGAAAGAAATCTATATCTATATATGTGTGTATATGTATTGTGTGTATATGTATGCATGTGCATATATGTGAATGTGTATATGCATGTATGTATGTGCATATAAGTGTATGTGTATATATGTATATGTGGGTGTATATGTGTGTATATGTGTGTGGATGTCTGTGAACATATGTATACCTGTGTGTATATGTGTATAGATGTCTATGTGTATATATACACATATACACACTTGAGTCTATATGCATATTATATATTTGCTATATTGTATTATCCCTAATATAGCATATATTATATGTGCACATATGCATATACACACGTTTGCTCATATATGTACATATATACATGGGGAATGTATAAACATAAACTTATAAACCAGGACAACTCTCAAGCAGCTAAATAAAGTGAAATATCAATCTATTTCACAAGCTTTCCTATAAACAGCTAGGTGTTGCAATGGATATCAGAAATAATAATGTTTAACTGCATTCAGATAGAGCTGAAAAAATGAATTCTGATGGATTCAGGAAGACCTGGGATCAATTTCTGCCTCAGACACTTGCTAGCTTTGTGACACTGGGTAAGTCACTTAACCTCTGTCTGCCTCAGTTTCTTTAATTGTAAAATGGGGATAATAATAGCATCCAAGTCCCAGGTTTGCTGTGAACATCAAATGAGAAAATAATGTAGACAAGTGTTTCACAACTCTACAGTGCTGTAGAAATGTTAGCTGTAAGGATGACATACCTAATATACTCCAGGCACTCTGCTGGTTCTGGGGATACAAAGACAATATAAAAAGGCATTGTTCTCAAGGACATTATATGTTGTTAGGCAGCTAGGTGATCCAGTGGTTCAAGTGCTAGTTTTGGAGTAAAGAAGAATTGAGTTTGAATCCTGCCTCGGACATTTCTGATTTGTGTGATTCCGGGTGAATCGCTTCCATTCTAACTCAGTTTCCTCATCGGCAAAATGATAACAAAAACACCCATCTCTAAGAGTTGTTGTGAAAAATAAATGTGATTGGCATATGTAAAGTGCTCTGCAAACCTTAAAGTTTTTGATAAATGCTAAATATCAATATTATTCCTATAGAACATGGAGATATATTATAGAATATAAACATATGCAAAATAAATTCATGTAGTGAGGAATGAAAGGATTAACATTTGGGGAGATCCAGAAAGTGTTCCTGTGAAACATAATGCTTAACTAAATGATTATGAGCCAAAGGTTAGGAAGGAGTGCAT
Source organism: Petaurus breviceps papuanus (assembly GCF_028583685.1). NCBI lineage: Eukaryota > Metazoa > Chordata > Mammalia > Diprotodontia > Petauridae > Petaurus > Petaurus breviceps. The sequence continues at coordinate 5,064,074 of NW_027185889.1, read as the reverse complement.
TCCAGGCATGGGGAATACAGTGAGTGCAAAGGCATGGAGATCTGAGATTGACTTCTATGTGTAGGAAACAGAAAGATCATTTTGGTTTTGTACTATAGACTTTGGAGAAAACTTTAAAAACTGAAAAGAAAAAAAAGGTTTTGTTTTGGTGGTATTGAGTGGTTATGTTTTCAAGTCAAGAAGCAATAGGGACCCATTGAATATTTTTAGATTGGAGGAGTAGCCTGGTGAGATCTGAAGCTGTATATGAATGCAGTGAAATGGTGTAAGAAAAAAAAAATAAATGTGAGGAATTCAGAAAAACTTGGGAAGACTTTTATACACTGATACAGAGCAAAGGAAGACTAACTAAAAACACATCATACAGAATTACTATAATTGTATAAATGAACAAAATTAAAGGATATTTGAACTCACATTAATCTTATAGCTAGAATATTAATTATAAAACATATTACTCCTCTTAATAGAGAAGTTGTGAGATGTGGGTACAAAATGGTACATACAAGACTAAGTTTGTTTTGTTTATCTGTTTCTCTTTTTTCAAGGTAATGTTCTATCTTGAGTGGTAGGGAGTATTTGGGAAGCATCAATAAAACATTTCTAAGTGCTTGTCTCAACTCTGTTCAGTCATGCCTGAAATTAAAGGATCCATTCTTTTTCACTGCAGAGCAAGTGTGTAATATGGGATTTAGACTAAGTCAAAAATGATTAGATGTTAGGTTAACCAACAGAGCAGAAGAGTTAAGCAAACAAATCAGAGGCTTAAAAACAAAAATAGATCTGAGAACGGAATCATACTATAAAATATGGATTATTCAAATCACTGATATGTGATTTTTTACTCAACTTAAGAAATTGACGTTTATTTTACTAATTGCAGACCTTTCTTTTTAAGAACATGTAGAGAATAGAAGTAAATTAAATATTTATTTTTTTTGAAGCAGGGTAACAACCACTCATGTTCATTAGAAGAGATACACAAGTGTAATAAATGAGGCTTATTAAAAAATATATTTCCTTTATACTGACAGTTAATATGTACTTGAAAAGAGATTAAATGCATGATGATCGAAGAATTCAGAGCTTTTTAAGAGATTTGTCTCTTTCTCAGATTTTTGTGGTTGATATTTTCATGGAAAAAATCCTGATTTAGGAAATATGGAACATGGACTTAATGTAATCAAACATATTAAGGGATATTTAACTGAGAACTATGAAGCATATTTATAAGATTTAAAGATTCAAAACTGGAAGACTGATACCACCTAGTCCTCCCTTTATTTTTAGAAATGAGGGAAGGGGGTGGCCAGGTGGCTCAGCAAGTAAGAGCACCGGCTCCAGTGTTGGGATGACCCAGGAATCAAATCTGGGCCCAGATACTTAGCACCACACCCAGAAATAACTGGCTGTGTAACCTTGAGCAAGTTACTTAACCCCAATTGCTTTAAAAAAAAAAAAAGAAAAGAAATGAGGAAAGGGACATGGTTGAGGCATTCTAACTAAATGTCAGAAGTCTGGATTAAAATTCAAGGCTATTGACTCCAGAGTCATCATTCTCTCTGTTTGGCTATCTTGTGTTTGCATTTGGGGAGAGGAAGAAAATCTTCAAGTGGAACTTGATTCCTGAAGGAAGTGAAATATTTTATGGGACCAAAATAAGGAGACAGACATTTAAGAAATGTTGAATAACCAGTGGTAAGGCATAGAAATGTGAGATTGACTTCTACATGTGAGAAACAAACACAAGTTCAGTTTATCTCTCCTATATTATGTGGGATCCTCTTTAGTGTTCACATCACAATTCTCTTCAGTTTTATGATGTGAGAACTTTTGACATGACAGTCAGAGAATCTAAGAATTCAAAGGGACTTTCAGTATCTAAATATAGGTTGTACTCATTAAATGTACACATGAAAGGGAATTGTAGACATCTAATCCAATGCTTTTGACTTTGACAAGTCAGGAAAGTGAAAAGAATCACCCAAAGTCCTACAGGACCAATAAATAAATGCCAGGTTAGTACTGAAACCCAGAAAATTTTTAATGCTGACCAAACTGTACCCAATATCCAGGCAATCAACAAAGAAGGCTGAGATCATAGCCAGCATGCCAATGGATAACTTTTAACCTAAATGGTGTGATATCATGTACGATATGGAGGATTAATGGCCAAGAAAGTGCCCATAACATATGAATAATATACATTTTAAATTTAACACATCAGATAAAAGCAACATAGAACTGTGGGGCAAGTGTTTGTGTTGGGGGAGGGTAGTGGCTCTGCATGCAATCAGAGGAAATGGGCTCCAATTCTACCTCTGATTCTTACTCTCTGAAGACCATAAATAGGCAAGTTACTAAATAACCTGTGGAGCCTCTGTTTCCTCATCTGTAATAAAAAGTAATTGTACTTGTTAATCTCTAAGGTCTTTTCCATCTCTGAGAATATAGGTAGCCAAATGGAAAGAGTGCTGGGCTGGGCATGAGGAAGACCTGAGTTTGAATTTTGCCTCTAATCTACTACATAACTCGTGGCAAATCACAACACCTCTAGGTCTCAGCTACCTTATAGATTTGTTGTGAAGATCAAGATTACATATGTAAAATGAGTGTTAGTGATTAGTATTAATCTTATATATCAAATGTAATGGGATTATTATTTACCGTGATAGGCATTTTTCAAATGCTGCAATGTATACTTCCAAAGAATGGTTAGTTGTTTTTGTAAACTGTTTGCTGTAGTTTGCATAAGTATGTTAATAAGAGGAAAAAAACAATCTTATTTAAAAACATGCAGATTTGGTGTAGAGAATCTTATTTTTTTTTGTCATTCTTCCACTTTAATTGATTAGCTGCATAGGGCTATGAATCTGTGAAGTGTAGGGCACCCATGGGAAATAATGCAAAATAGATTAGGAGATTTAAACATGAGAAAATTTGTTTTCACTCGTGATATTATTAATCTCTTTTTAAAATGAGTTTTTCATTAAAACTTCACATTGAGCACCCAGGCTGCAGTTTCCCAATCAATAAAATGATTCATTCCATGGGAAAGAGAAAAAAAGCAGAGGGGGCATTTAGAAAATGATGTACCAGGATAGATCTAGGTTAATAAGTACATTTTTTAAGCTCATTTATTTTTTTTCTAGAAACCCATTGACACTCTGTTTTAAGGAATCTACAACCACAAAAAGAAATTCAAAAGGGTTGAATCCATTCCTATTTAAGGAAGAGCCAAATCAGCAAAATGTATTATATATTATATATAAGTAAATTATCATAAGCATATAGGCCCAAGAATTATAAAAAAATAAAATTATACTGTGATAACTTTGGAAGTAAGGAAAATGGGACCCTAAATTAATTAGGATATATGAGATTCATATACTTACTGTGGAAAAATAGGATAAGGTCAAAGAGGGGGAAAAAAGGAATATTTTACTAAATCAGGAAAAGCATGGTGCCTTTAGGTGATGGGAAGGAAGGGGAAAATATTTATTAAGTTCCTACTATGTGCCATAAACTGTGGTAAGCACTTTTCAGATATTGTATATTTGATCCTCACAACAACCCTTTGGGGCATGTGCTATTATTATCATCACAATTTTATAGCTGAGGAAATTGTAAGCTAAATGACTTCCCTAGGCTTGCAAACTTACAAGTATGTTAGATTTGAATTTTGAACTCAGATCCTTGATTCCAACTCTGGCATTCCATTCACTGGTCACTTAGCTGCCTCTAATTCTTTAATGAAAATTCTTTAATGAAAAATGTTATATAGATCAAATGTACTTGACACTGGTTATTCTATATTGGGATAACTCTGTCAAGTCTCAGCTCCACATTTTAGGAAGGACTTGTAGATAGGTCTTTCAGTATTTGAAGGGATGTTATGTGAAAGAGGGATTAGAATTCAGAAAGAATTAGAATTTTTGGCTTAGTCCTAAAAATGGGGACTACTACCTTTAGAGAGGCAGATTTTGCATCCCTCAGAATAAGTATTCCAAAATTTGAGTGGGCTTTTTGAAGGACTGATTTTCTTATCTTTGAATACCTTCAATCACAATCAGAAACTGGAAGACTATTTGTTGGGGCTGTTCTGTGGGCAGGTCTATAATCAATAATAACAGCTGGTGCTTATATAGCAAAATTTGCAAAAGACTTTACATACATTATTACATGTGATCTTCACAATAAGCTTTTATTGTCAGTCCTATCACTATTACTATTTTGCAGATGAGGAAAGCTTGGCTCAGAGAAATTAAGGAAGTTGCCCAGGATGTCAAAGCTAGTGAGCAAATCTGGTCCTTCCTAACTTCAAGTCCATACATCACTTAGCCTTTCCATATACCCTAAACCAAGGGTGGGGAGCTTGTAGCCTTGAGATCACATGTGGCCCTCTAGGTCCTCCAGTATAGCCCTTTGACTGAATTCAAACTTCAAAGAACAAATCAAAAGGCCACACAAGATCTAGAGGGCTCTATGTGACCTTGAGGATGCAGGATCCCCACCCCTGCCCTAAAGTTACACCCTCCTCTAAGTGATGCTTCTCTTAAACAGCCCTCCCTCATTTAAATCAATTCACTTGCAAGTCTTGACATCACATTCTTGACAGCATGGTCCTCTTCCAGAGTGAAAGACAAACAACAGCAACAAGAATGACTTCCTCACTTTTCTGTTTGTCTCTCCATGACTTAGCATAGTCCATGCAACATAGGGAACATTAATAAATGATTTTCCCATTGCATTCCAGGGTTGATCAATGCCATCAAAATATTATTATTTTACATGTAGAAAGATCTATTTTGTATGTCAAAAGCAGATTAACATATGGTAGGATGGTAAATGTTTTTGAAATTATCTGAAAATGTTCTTTTATATCTAATCATCTGTGAAATATGTTTTAGGAACAGCCTTCAAGCTATATCTCTTCACTGTAAAACAAACCTATTAACTTGTTTTAATGTAGATTCATTGCAAAGGAGGGTCTACTTTGAATACTTCAATGCATTATGACTAAAAGTCTTGTTTCTTTTATTTGGGTATGGAAGTCATTGAGGGAAATTTCAGATTTCTTAACACTGAGTTGGTGGTGGCAGACATGAAGGAGGAAGCAGAAGCAGCAATATCATAAATAGAGGGTTATTTTGGGTATTTGATTGTCTGAGCCAAGATGAGGAAAGATTTATAGCTCTAGGGATTATAAACTAGTTGCACAGTTGATAGAGTGAATGACTTGGAGTCAGAAAGATCTAAGATCAAATCCAGCCTCATATACTCACTAGAAGGATGATTTTGGTCAAGTTTATTTAACCTCTCTATGCCTCAGTTTTCTCATCTGTAAAGTGGAAATGATAACATCACAATGTCTAGCTAGTGCACTGGTACTGGAGTCAGGAAGACCTTAGTTCAAATCTGGCCTTACGCACTTATAAGCTTTGTGACCTCAGATAAGTTGCTTAAACCTGTTTATCTGTTTCCTCATTTGTAAAATAAACAGAAAAAGGAAATGTCAAACCATTCCAGTATCTTTGCCAAGAAAACTCCAAATGGGGTCACAAAGATACAAAAACACATGAAATGATGAAATATGTGTTGACTGACTACTCCACAGGTTTGCCATGAGATCAAATGTGTTAACATATGTAAAGAAGTTTGTAAACCTTAAAATGTTATACAAATATTAACTCTTACTGTTGCCACCTATAATTAAATCCTTAGTCAGACTCTAAATGAATAGGGAAAACCCTCAAAGCTGACGAAGAAGGTCAATGTAATGACATTAGATCATTTATGGGAAAAGTCAAGAAATCAGAGTTTGATTTCTGCCTTAGATATTTACCAATTTTTTTCCTCCTAGACAACTCATTCATTCAAGAAACATTTGTTAAATGCTTATTACATGCCAGAACTATGATAAGTACTGGGGATACCAATCAAATATGGGACAATACCTTCATAAAAAAGAACTTGAATTTTACTAGGTTAGACAGACAAAATTATACCTTAACTGCTTGTAGCTCCAGTTTCTTGTCTTTACTGTAAGGCTCATTGGCCTGTTGTGAGGAAACTATTTTTGACCATGAGCCTTAGCTATTCTTACCTAGAAAGCAGGAGAAGGGAAAGCAATTTCATTTGCTAGAAAGCATATTTATAACTCTGATGTCATTTCTTTGTCTGAAAATGAAGCATGTTATTAGAATAACCTTATTAATAAAGTTATTACTTTAAATGATAAAAACTTCAGAAAAAAATTAATATAAATTAAAAATATGAATTGTCTTATTATTCAAATGCCAAGAAAAATATATTTGCATGTGTCCAATTAGCACATTTACTGATATATGGTAAGCACTTAAGAGTTTTTATTCATTCATGTGTGTGTGTATACAGGTGTCCATATGACATTTGTGTTAACATTGATGGAAATCAAAAAGAATATAAAGAATAGTGATATAATAGAAAAAGTACTAAAAATGGGGGCAGGCAAAACTGCAAAACTGCCATTAACTCTGTTCACTCTTGGGCAAATGTTTTATCTAAGATCCACTTTCCTGAAATATAGAAGGAGGGAATTAGGATGACTCGTGTCCTGATTTCCTTCCTAATCAACGACTTCTAAGTTTTTATACAATCTTAACAGCATGCTCTTGGTAGTCATATTGGAGTAGTCTCTTGATGCCTTTTATACCAATGTGTCAAAAAAAAATCTCTGACAGCTTTTTATGTAGCTAAATTGATAGTATAATGATCAATTATATTAAATACATAGTTTGGTTAGAATTTGAGCTCCTGGAAGAGAGGTGTCACTTTGTTTTATTATTGCTTCTAGGAGCTCTTAGTACATTTCCTTGCACATAATAGGAGTTTAATAAATGCTTATTCATTGATTGCTATATTTTTTCAGATGTTTAAATCTGTATTGTGTTTGATTAGTTTATCAACTGGTCTCCATTTATATGTATATTAGACTGTGAATTCCTTGAGAGCTGGAACTAAATTTTGCCTCTTTTTGTATCCCCAGTGTTTAATAAAAGCCAGATGATAGATTGACTGACAGACTAATTACAATCTGGACTCAACCTTCTTACTGGTGCTCAGTGGTTTTCTGAAGACCATTCAGATGCATCCCTGTCTGTTTTTGCTAATTCTTTGATTGTAAGTTCAGAATTCAAATAGGCCATCAAATCACTCTTACCCCACATGATTAGTTCTTCTTTTCTGTTGAAGTCTTATCTGGATGAAATCTTTTATTCCATTTGTGGGAGTGTGTTCCAATCATCTTTGGTAACATGCTGTACAGATGACTTTTGTTCAGTGTAAACTGGAAAAGAGAATATTTAGAAGGTACATGAGTGACCCTGGGCAAGTCACTTAACCCCAATTGCTTCCAAAAAAAGAAGGGATATAAGTATTTGAGCAGTTAGCACTTTAAAAAATTATTTAAAATGACAAGGGCCTGAAGATAACTTTAAAGGAAGGTAGGATTATTTTTGGATGTGAACTGGGCTGGGGGGAAACAGTAAGGAGGGAACGTCGTGCCTGTAATTTTTCTGTGTACAGAATAGATCACTATATAATCATATAAAATTGATGGGGGGGAGGGGGAGCATTTGCCCATGGACACAGAATTAGCATGCTTCAGAAACTGGATTTGAACCCAACTTTTGGTAATTCCAAGGCAAGCCTTCCCTCCAGTAAACCATATTGCCTCACAATCAAGTGATAGAGAATTTCTTGCTTCAAATGTTTCCACTAGTGCTTGGCGGGGGGGGAGATCACTGTCTTTTTCCTAACTTCACTTCAAATAGCAAACCTACATGCTGTCACTGTTTCACATTTTCTATTTGTAAGTCGGAAGTGAAGCATAAAGTAAATCTTTTTGGGGATACTATGTGAATCTTATGGACTAGTCTATCCATTGTAATATTCCACCTCACTACCAGCTAGATGTCCAAATGGACAAGTTTAAGTGGACTGAATTTTTTTTTCTGACACTGGAGCAGTATGACTCTTGGCTCCAGCTATATCCAAGCCCCTTGTTAAATTTATCAATGTTAAAAATTTAACATTGATGATTTTTTTTTTCAGCCTTTCATTTCAATGGCTTTTGGAAGCTTTTGCTATGTCGGCATGTTTCCTTCTATTCATCAGAAAGTATTGAACACTGCCCTCAGGGCATCATGTTCAGCCTTCCAAAAAGCAAAGCACAAAAACAAATTGGACAAGCATTAAGAATTGCAAGCCAAGCAATTCAGATGCACAAGAGTTGTACGGTAAACATGTCAGACAACTGAGCAGTTGGCTGCAAGGATCCTTTCAGATGAGTATCGATGCTCATAGCCAAGTGCATGTAATATTTGAAGTGTCAGGTTTGGGAAGGTAACTTTATTTGGGCTTTCTAATTATTACTACCATGTGATCAGTTATAATTCCTTACAATTCACATAGGACATTCACATAAATTACAGGATTACAGTGATTTACAATGCCTGGGATAAAGTAAGTGCTTCATAAAGATGTATTAGAGCTTAGAAAGGTGATAGTCAGGTGTGGCTAGGTGGCACAGTGAACAGAGCACCAGCCCTGAAGTCAGGAGGACCCGAGTTCAAATATGGCCTTAGCACTTAACACTTACTAGCCATGTGACCTTGGGTGAGTCACTTAACCCCAATTGCCCACCAAAAAAATCAAAACAACAACAACAAAAATGGGGCAGCTAAATGGTGCAGTGAATAGAGCACCAACCCTGATGTCAGGAGGACCTGAGTTCAAAGCCAGCCTCAGACACTTAACACACACACACACACACACACAAAACTAGCCATGTGACCTTGGGCAAGTCATTTAACACCAACTGCCCCTCCAAAAAGCAATAAAAAAGAAAAAAAGGTAATAGTCTAAACTGAAAAGGACTGATAAGCATCCCATTTTATAGCTAAGGAAAGTAAGTTATACAGAGATGAAATAAATAATACAAGGTTTATTGCCTATTAGTGACAGCCAGGATTTCAACCCAGGTTTATCAACTAACATTTAGTGGTGGAGTTGGAATGGGAATGAGGATCTCAGTTCAAATCCTGCTTCTGTTATCCTGTGCCTTCAGAAAAATGGCTGGCCTCAGACACTTAACTAGAAACTAGTCCTGTGACCTTGATCAAGTCACTTAACCCCAATTGCCCTACCCTCCCCTCTCCAAAAAGTCACAAAATAAAATGGCTCACCCTCTCTGGGCTTGAATCACCTCATCTATCAAATGAGGATGGAATAGATGATCTCTAGAAGGATAATACAATTAAAAATCTTATGATTCTTTCTACTAGATCATAGGACTTTTCATGTCTTTCCAACAGAGTTAACATGATAACAGTGATACATTAATATGTTTAAATATTTGTATGAATTTAAATAATTCAGATTATGGAATAATTTTCATCTATTCATATAGTCTCTATTACCCACCTAGTCTTTGCTATTATCTTTTAAGATAATGTCTCTATTAACAGAGTATATTCAATAACAGGATTAGAAATTTCATCAGAGGCAGAGTTAATGCAGAAAGGAAAAGAGATGCATTTAAGATAAAACCATCTCTTGTCTTACACATGCCCTCCCCCCCCACCTCACTCCTTTCTTATTTCTTCAGACAGAGGAGCAGGTATAGTCTCTTAATCCATGTTGGAAGAAACATGAGAGTTCAGCCTCAGTTTGAATACTTCCAATAATGGAGAACTCTACTTCTCCATAAAATTTTGTGATAGTGATTAGAAACATCTCCTGTACCCCTAAAATACAGTTCAATTCCATTCACAGTTATCAGTATCTAAAATAAGTTTGGCAGAAGAAATTCAAAGACAAATATGCCATGATGATGCCTTCTAGAAGCTTAATTTCCACCAAAGGATAAACATTCATTTAAGTAAGTATATAAATTGTACAAAGTTAAACAAAGTAATTTCAATTCTGAGAGTGCTAACAACTGCAGCAGTCATGAAGCACACAATGTAGGAGGAGACCCCTTAGCTGTTTCTTGAAAGAAGACAGGTTATACAGGGGAGAGAGGGGTCAATTCCACACATGGGGACCATTTGTACAAAGGTTTGTACATGGGAGATGGAATGTTATGTGTTAGGAACATCCAGCAATTCAATTTGGCAGTTAAATAAAATGCCAACAGGGAAGTAATATGAAATTGAACTGGAGGGGTGGCCAGGTAGCACAGCGAGTAAGAGCACTAGCCCCAGAGTCGGGATGACATGGGATCGAATCTGGGCTCAGATACTTAGCACCCACCCAGAAACACCTGGCCATGTAACCTTGAGCAAGTTACTTAACCCCAATTGCTTAAAAAAAAAGAAATTGAACTGGAATATGGGGGTGGGAAGCAGGGAGAATGCATACTGTGGAAAGTTTTAGATGTCAAATAGGAATTTGTACTTTATCCTAGATGTGAAAAGGCACTTGAGATCAGAACTATCTTTTAAGAACATTAATTTGGTAGCTAGGGGGAAGAGGCTGAAGGAAGGAAGATTTATTACATGGCTATTGCAATGATCCAAGTTATATGTCCAAAATAGGACAAAGACTGTCCTAATGAAGAGAAAAGTATTCATATTAGAGAGACTGTGGTGGTAGAATTGACAAAACTAGAAAACCGATAGGATTAAGAATAAATCAAACAAGGCTAATGTCTCTTCCACATGAAAGCTCTTCACCTTTTTAAAGACAGCTCTCTTGGATTCCCAAAGCCTTCTCCACTTTTGATTATCGAAGGATAGAAATCACGTGTAAGAAACTGATAGCTCCATCAACCATTCCTAGGTCCTTCAACCATTTATCTTATGACATGATTTCAGTTCCCTTGCAATTTTGGTTCCTCTTCCAGATGCACTCTGACTTGCCAATGCCTCATTTAGAAATACTCAATGCTGTACACAGTATTCTAATTGTGGTCTGACAAAGACAGATGCAAAGTAGAATGATTTTTTTTTTCTAGACACTACAACTCCATAAATTCAGCCTAAAATCACATTAGCCTTATAGGCTGCTACGTCACATTATGGACATGTTAGGTGTGTAAGTCCATTAAAAATGCTTTTTTTTCCCACAAGCATCTAATTTTCTCTCCTCGCTTTACTTCTGAAGGTTTGTGGGGTCGTTCCCCCTCTCTTTTTGTTTTGCTTTTTGTTGTTGTTTTTTATCCCCCAAAAACTATAGGACTTTTCTTTGATGCTTTTTAAATTTCCACTTGTTATCTTCAGTTCACTGTCCTGACACGTCCAGATCTTATTTCAATGCTGATTCTGTCATCTAATACTATTTTGGTAAGCATGATGAGAAAACCAATCAACTACATTTATTAAGCTCATATCATGTGCCAAAAACTCTACTAAATGCTAGGAATATAAAGGTAAAAATGAAATAAGGCCCTGCCCTTCAGGCACTTACATTCCAAAGAGGGCAAAAACATATGTATATAGGTGTGTATATCCACACCAAATACAAAGTAAATATAATGTAATCAAAGAAGGGAAGGCAATAGTAGCTGAGGAAGGAAGTATAAATAGGGCAAAGACCAGAAAAGACCTCTTTCAGAAGGTAATGCTTGAGTCTTAAAGGAAATCAGGATTGCAAGAGGTATAAGTGAAAAGGAAAAATTATTCCTGGTATGGGTAGCAGGAGTCAGCCAGGATAATGGCATGGAGACAGATATAGTGAGGAAGAGAATTTCCATATTGTAGTCTTTACTAGGAGAGCCTACAATATGGAAGTATTATGAAGTACTATGTTCAGTTTCAGAAGTAAATTTTAGAAATGTCATTGACATGCTGGATTTTTTTTTGTCTTCTTGAAAAGTTTGATCAGGAGGTCACATGAAATCACATCATACCTAATTATTCTCAGAGAACAACAATAAAATCAGTGGATGGAAGTTTTAAAAAGGCAGATCTTGACTCAATATAAGGCAAATCTTTATAACAACTGGAGCTTCACTCCAACATGGAATGAATAGACTGGGCTGCTTAATTTCAGTTCTGTTCATGAACTCATTTTGTTTTGCTAACTGTCTTCAAATATAATTGGTTTCCTTTGAAACTTTTGTGCCCTTGAAAACATGATTTTTGAGAAGGGATCTACACCTTCAATAGAATATTAGGGAGGCTATACCACACCTTCAATAGAATATTAAGGAGGCTACATCACAACAAAAATAAGAAAACCTGACTTAAGGATTTCTTGTCCCCAGAACTAGTTAAATAGGGTCTGATGATCACTGCTTTTGGATATTATAAAGAGAATTGATATTTAAAATAGAAATTAACTTGGATGACATTTAAAATTCCTTCCAAATTTAAGAATCAGTGATCTGTGGAGCCAAGATGTAAGAGTAGAAGTAGCACCACAGCTTACCACTCCCAATATTTCCCCTCTAAACAACTTTAAAATAACACCTCAAATGAATTCTGGAGTGGAAGAACCAACAAAAGTCTGGGCTAAGACATTTTTCCAGCCCAAGACGACTTAGGTCAGAAAAAGAGGTCTGTGACACTGAGGGAGGGAATGCTCTAGAACTCGCATGGCAGTAACATCAGTTGGGGGACTTCACAGCAGCAGTTTTGGGAGCTCTTAAATCAGAGACAGTAAGGGGATCTGGCAACTGTTCAAAGTAAGTCTACAAGATATCCCTGTACTAGCACTGGGTGCGAGACAGGGCACTGTTTGGCAACTCCATGAAATATACCCACCTCCAGGTCACTGTTCAAAGGTAAAGAAGAATGCTTTTGGTAAGAATGGAACAGAAACCCTGAGGATCAGACCAGGTGAACAGTGACCATTCTTCTTTCTGTATCATACTACCTTAGAATCGCTTAAAAATTGCAAACACCCAGAACTAGTTCTGAAAACAGCAGCATGAAAAAGCCTGAGTCTTGGGACAGTGATTCCCTATCACATTCCTCCCACTCTGGAACACAGCATAACTTTATCATAAAGTTAAAAGTCTAGAAATAAGTTGGAAAAATGGGCAAAGGGCATACAAGGAACATAACTATAAAAAGTTATTGCGGTGCTGAGGAAGATCAAGATAAAAACTTAAAAGAAGATAATGTCAAAACAGTTTCATACAAAGCCTAAGAGGGAAGTAAAAAATGTGAATAGGACAGAAGCCCAACAAGAATTTCTGGAAGAGCTAAAATGATTTAAAAAATAAGAATGGTAGAGGGAAAACTGGGCAAAGAAATGGAAACAAAGCAAGAAAATTATGAAAAAAATAATTAAAAAGCTTGTTAATACAGGAATAAAATCGTACTGAAAAATAACTCCTTAAAAATGAGAATTGGTCAAGTGCAAACTAAAGATTCCATGAGACAGTAAGAAATGATAAAAGAAAGTCAAAAGAATAAAAAAATAGAAGTTGTGAAATATCTCGTCAGAAAAACAATTCACCTGGAAAATTGATCAAAGAGAAATAATTTTAGAATTACTGGCCTACCTTAAAGCCATTACCAAAGAAAGGGCCTAGACATGATATTTCAAGAAATTACAAATAAAAACTGCCCTTATATCCTAAAATGAGAGAATAAAATAGAAATTTAAAGGATCTACCAATCACCTCCTGAAAGAATATCCAAAATGAAAACTTCTCTAAAAGTTGTAGTCAAATTCCAGAACTCCCAATTCAAAGAGTAAATACTTCAAGCAGACAGAAAGAAACCATTCAAATACAATGGAGTCACCATTAGAATCATATAAGATTCAGCATTTACCTTGTTAAAGAAGGTGTGTGTGGTGGGGGGGGGGGGCACTTGGAATGTAATCATCTAGAAAGCAGAGATTATAACCAAGAATAACCTACTCAGAAAAAAAAAAAACTGAGTATAATCCATCAGGGGCTGGTTGCAGTGGATATTTGATGAAATAGAGAACTTTTGAACATTCTTCTTAAAAATAAGACCAGAGCTGAATGGAAAATTGTATATTCAAACATAAGACTCAAGATAAGGATAAAAATGTTAAACATGAATGGGAAATCATAATGTACTGAAGAACTTAAACATGTTTATATTCTTATGTGAGAAGATGATACATGTAACTCCTAAGAAATTTATCATTATTAGGACTTTTAGGAGTCTATGTAGACAGAGGGCACAGTAGTGAGTCAATTAAATTGGTATGATATAAAAAAAATGAAGGGATAAGAGAGGGATGCACTGGGAGAAGGGAGAATGAGGAAAATTATCTCACTTACAAGAGATGCACAAAGAAGAGCTTTTATACTCAAAGGGAAAATCAGGGGTGTGTGCAATCTTGAAACCTGACTCTTATTAGAATTGTTTCAAAGTAGTAAGTATATATAAGGTGTATGTGTATGTACACGTACACATGAATATGCATGCACAGAGTTAAGTGTAGAAACCTATCTTACCCAAAAAGGAAGTGGTAGGGGAAAGAGAAAATGAAGGCAATCATCAGAAGCTAAACAGTGGACAAAGAAAGAAAGAAGGATAAATGAGAGAAAATAGGATGGAGGGAAATGCATAGTTAATAATTATAATTATGAACGTGAATGGAATAAATTCACTCATAAAATGGAAGTATATATGGAATGGATGAGGGATTTAAAAAGCCGCAAACAAATGCAGAAATGAGGAAATATTAAATTCATCCTTTTAAAACCATGATGCCATAAAAATTGCATTCAATAAAAGATCTTGGAAGCAGAGATTAAAAATTAATTAGAAACTAAAATCTAATCCTAAAGAATGAGCTGATCAAAGAACAAATCATGGAGTAATCTATAATTTAATTAGAGAAAAAGATGATGAGAAAACATACTAAAATTTGTAGGTTTGGAGCCAAAGTTGTACTTAGGGGAAAATGGAAATCTCTAAATGTGTATATCAATAAAGGAGAAAAACAAGATGATCAATGAATTGAATATGCGACTAAAAAAACAGAACAATAAATATAAAATTCTCAATTAAACACAAAATAGAAATCCTGAAAAATCAAAGACGGAATTAATAAAATAGAAGGCTAAATTGAGAAACCATTGGTTAATTTGATTAAAAAAAACAAGAAATAAGAAAAAAATTACAACTTTTAGGAGTTATGTAGACAAAGGGCACAGTAGTGAGGCAATTAAATTGGGAAGAAATTAAAAAATGAAGGGAAAAGAAAGATGGATAAATAGTTTTCAGAAATGAAAAATATAAATGCACAACAAATGAAAATGAAATTAAAGAAATTGTTGGGAGTTATTTTGACCAACTATGACAGTAAAATGTAGAGTTTAAGTGAAATTCATGGATATTTACAACAATATAAGTCTCCCAAATTAACAGAAAAGGAAATAGAATAATTATACAATATTATCTTAGAAAAAGAAACTAAACAAACCATAAATGTGTTCCCTAAGAAAAAATTCCTAGAACTAGATTGGTTTACAAGTGAATCGTATCTAACATTTAAGGAACAAATAATCCTAATACCATGTAAACTATTTAAAAAACACACAAATATGCTTTTGATACTACACCAGGGAGAGGAAAAACAGAAAAAAAAAACTATTGACCAGCTTCCTTAATGAATATTGAAGCAATTTTTTTTTAATATACTACCAAGGAGTGTGTAGAATTATATCACAAAACTCATTTACTATGACTGAGGGAGGAAGAATGAAGGGAGAATAGGGATTAATGCCAGGAATCCAAGTCTGGATCAATATTAGGGCAACTGTAAGCACAACTGATCATGTAAATAACAACAACAAAAAAAACTCAGTTTTATAAAAAGCACATTTTTCTATTAAAAGGACTAAAAAGCAAAGGTATAAATGGAGTTTTCCTTAAAATGTACTTAGTATTCATCTACAACCATCAGCAACCTTTATCAATAAAGGGGGTAAATGGGGCAGCTAGGTGGCTCAGTGAGTAAAGCGCTAGCCCCAGAGTCGGGAGGACTGAGTTTGGTTCTGCCCTCAGACACTTAATACCCTCATACACACACACACACACACACAAATCACAAATAGCTGTGTAACCTTGGCAAGTTACTTAACCCCAACTGCCCTTCAAAAAAAGGCAAAAAAGGGGGGGGTAGGGCAAACTAGAAGAAGCCTTCCAAATAAGATCAGAAATGAAACAAGAACATCCATTATCACCAATATTATTCAGTTATAAACACTAACTAGAGGGAGGTAGAATGAAGCAAATCATCTCATATACAAGAGATGTGAAAGTGGAAGGGAAAGTGTCACTCTGGTGGCAGACAATACCTGAACCTTACTCTCATCAGAATTGGATCAAATGAAGAATAGCTTACACACACAGGTATAGAAATATATCTTGCCCTACAGGGAATTTGTTGGGGGAAAAGAACAGATGGTATTATAGAAGGGAGAGCAGATTGAGGAAGGTAGTATAAGAAGCAAACTAGACTTTTAAAGGAGGACAATGGGAAAGGAAAGAGAAGGATAAACATGAGGGAAAATGGGATAGAAGGAAATACACTAATCATAACTGGAAATGTGAATTGGATGACTCTTCTATAAAATGGAAACAGATACCAAAGTGGATAAAAAAAACAGAATCCAACAATATATTGTTTTATTTTTTTTAATAACAAACACACTTGAAATATAGGTAAGGGGCTAGAGCAGAATCTATTATGCTTCAGACCAGGGGGGGAAAGGGTAGCAATCATGATTTCAGATAAAACAGAAGGAAAAATTAGATCTAATTTAAAGAAAAGCAGAGAAACTATATTTTGTTAAAAGACAGCATAGAGAAAGAAGTAAAATCAATGCTAAATACATATGCAACAATGGTATAGCATGAAAATTCTTAGAGAAAGTGTTAAATGATTTATAGGAGTTAGTAGATAGTAAAACTATAGTAGTAGGGGATCTCAACTCTCCCCTCTCAGAAACAGATAAATCTAACCAAAAGTAAACAAGAATGAAGTTAAGGAAGGGAATATAATTCAATAAAAGTTATATATGATTGAGCTCCAAAAAAAAATGGGAATAGGAAGAATGAAGTTTTTTTCAGCAGCATATGGCACCTAGACAAAAATTGACCATGTATTAGAGCATAAAAACCTAGATACAAAAGGTGGAAAAATATAAATAATACATTATCCTTTTCAGATCATAATGTAAATAAAATTACATTCAACAATAGGCTATAGAAATAGATTAAAAATTGACAACTAAATAATACGACCCTAAAGAATGAATGGGTCAAGCAATAAATCATAGAAACAATGAATAATTTCATTAAAGAAAATGACAGTAATGAGGCAACATTCCAAAACTTATGGAATGCAGACAAAGCAGTAATTAGGTGAAAATTTACTTTCTAAATGCTTACATCAATAAATTTAAAAAAACCAGCAGATCAATGTGTAGGGTATGCAATTTTTAAAAGAAGTAACAAATTCAAAAGACCCAATTAAACATCAAATTGAAAATCCAGAAAATTAAAGGAGAAATTAATAAAAATCAAAGACAGGAAAAGGATTAAAATAATAATAAAAGAAGTTGGTTTTATAAAAAAAAACATTAAAACTGGTTATAAAAAAAGACGATTAAATTACTGGTATCAAAAATGAAAACATGAATTCACCACAATAATAAAAAAATTTTTAGGAACTATTTTTCCCAATTATATGTCAATAATTCTAAATGTCTAAGTTAAATAGATGAAATTATATGTATATGTGTGTGCCTTTGTGCATGCATGTATGTGTGTTGTGTACATATCCATATTAAAAGAGGAAATAGAATCCTTAGATAAACCTTTTATAAATAAGAAAATAAGTCATAAATGAGTTCATTAAGATAAAACATCACCAGGACCATATGGATTTACAAATGAATTCTACTAAACATTTAAGGAACAATGAATGCTAATGTCATATAAATTATTGGAAAAATAGGCTAAGGAGTCCCAAATTCCTTTTTATGCCAGACATATGATTCTATTTCCTAAATCAGGAAGAAAAAAGAGAAAAAAATAAAACTATAGAATAATTTCCATAATGAATATTGATGCCAAAATAAGTAAATAAAACACTAGTAAGGAGATAATAACAATATATTGCCTAGATTATACACTATGACCAAGTGGGATTTATATCAGGAATAAAAGATGACTCAATACTATGAAAACTATCAGCACAATTAATCATATCAATAAAAAAACATCAAAAGTCATATGATTACATAAATAGGTGAAGAAAAAAACTTTTTAGTAAAGTACAATACTTATTTCTATTAAAAATACTGGAAAACATAGAAATAAATTGTGATTTCCTTAAACTGATAAGTAGTATCTATGTAAAATTATAGTTGAGCTAAGAGGTTTTCCTATATAAGATCACAGGTGAAGCAAGGATGCCATTTTCACAACTATTATTTGTTATGTTCTGGAAATGCTAATTATATACCAATTAAAAAAAAGAAAAGGAAATTGAAACAAGGCAGTGAGTTAACAAGCATCTCATTTGTTATATACATTATGATGGTATATTTAAGAATTTTAGAAAACTAACTAAAATAGTTGAAATAATTAAAAATTTCAGAAAGATTGAGGATATAAAATAAACCCCTGTAAATCATCAACATTTCTATATTTTCCAAAAAAAAAAATGCAGTAGCAAGATATAGAGAAATCCCACTTAAAATATCTTTAGACAATATAAAATATGTGGGAGTCTAGCTGCCAAAACAATCTCATGAAGTATATGAACACAATTACAAAATACTTTTGACACAGATAAACTCAGATTTAAATAACTGGGAAAATGTTAATTGCTTATGGATAGACTGAGACATATAATAAAAAAAATTGCAATTCTAACTAGAATAATTTACTTATTTGGTGCCATATCTATCAAACTACCAAAAAGTCATTTTATGGATCTAGAAAAAAAAATAACAAAATTAATCTGGTAAAAAGAAAGGATCAAGAATATTAAGAGAATCATTTTTTTTTAACTACAAGAAGGCAGCCTGGCAGTACCAGATTTCAAACTGTATTAGAAAGTGGTAATTATCAAATTTGGCCTCAAGCACTTAACACAAAAACTAGCTGTGTGACCTTGGGCAAATCACTTAACCCCAACTGCCCTCCAAAAAGAAAAAAAAGATTAAAAAAAAGTGGTAATTAGGGCGGCTAAGTGGCACAGAGTCAGGAGGACCTGGGTTAGGATCTGGCCTCATACACTTAACACACACACACAAATAGCCATGTGACATTGGGCAAGTCACTTAACCCCAATTGCCCTCCAAAAAAGCAAAAAAAAAAAGGTGCAATTATCAAAACAATCCAGTATTGGCTAAGAAATAATATTAATGGATCAGAGGAACAGATTGGGTATACAATACACAGAGTTAAATGAGCAAAGTAATCTAGTGTTTGATGACCCTAAAGATCTAAGCTTTTGGGACAAGAACTCACTATTTAATTTAAAAAAAACTGGGAAAACTAGATGAAAGTCTGGCAGAAACTAGATATAGATTAACATTTCATAGTATCTATTAAGATAAGCTCAAAATGGCTACATGATTTAGACATGAAGGGTGATATTGTAAGCAGATGAGGGGAGCATGAGATATTTTATCTGTCAGATCTATGGATAAGGGAAGAATTTGTGACCAGACAAGAAATAAAACATTACAAAATTTAAAATGGAAAATTTGGATTCCATTAAAGACTCTATGATAAAATGGAAATTAGGGGTGGCTAAGTGGCGCAGTGAATAGAGCACTGGCCCTGGAGTCAGGAGGACTTGAGTTCAAATCCGGCCTCAGACATTTAACACAAAAACTAGCCATGTGACCTTGGGAAAATCACTTAACCCCAATTACACTTTAAAATATAGGCAAATAAATAAATAATATAAAATGGAAAATAATTTTCCTCAATTAGTTTAATCAGAAAGTGGTCAATATCTTTCAATCCTTTTTTTTTTTTTACATTCTGGTAATGCTACCAGTTAATCAAAGAAATCCACAGTAAATTAGAAGTTTCTATGAACAGAGCAATGCAATTCATAGCTTTGTGGGTATTTATGATTTAAAAAGATTATTCCCTCCATGTAGCCCTGTGAAGTAGGTTGTATATTAATATTTAAATTTTATATTTGAGAAAACTAAGACTGAGAAGTTGAAAGGTTTTCGCCTGTGTTGTTAGAGAAAATAGGTAACAAAGATGGGATTTGATCTTAATTCTTCTGTTCCCAAATCAAAAATATTATTCTGAGTCATCATACCTATATGTAAGATATTATGTCATTTAGTCATTCACCTATGTTCTGTGTTTGGTAGATCATTGGATTAAAAGTAAAAAGGGCATTGGAAATCACAGTACAATACTTTAGTGTTGTAATGAGGAAAACAAAACTTTAGAGTAGGTATCTTGTCTAACATCACATAGGGAGTAATAATGGAGCCAGATTTCCAAGAAATGGTTTGTGATTCTAAATCCAATAATCATTTGATTGGGCTCCATAGTATCTCAAATATTTAAAGAAAGTCTCTGATAGCATCTGCAACATGTGGAATGTGTACCAGCTCTGGAATCAGAGAAATTGAGTTCAAATCCCATTTCTGATGCTATGAGGATGATCTTGGATAAGTCACTGTTCCTCCCTGGGTCTCAGTTTCCTTGCCTGTAACATGATGTGGAAGGAGAAAATTGATCTTGTCATTTTTTTTCTGTTTTAGAGCTATGATTCTATGAACTAGAACAAAATAAGTAAGCTGATTTATAGGCATACAAGAATCTCATTAAAAAAATCAAACCTACTAAATCATATGTTGGGAGCTTAAAAGGATAAGAACAAATATTTATTAAGCACACATTATTAGCCAGGTACTGTGTTAAGTAATTACAGCTATTAGCTGCCATGGGATCCTTTATGCATACTTCATATTTCCCAAAATACAGCTAATCTTGAGTTTGAATTAATTTGTTATGAACAAGACTGTAACTCTACTGAATGTTGGACATGTGATTTAATCTGAGCTACAAATAGAACAAACCTGACACTTTGTCTCAGGGCATCACAATGTAAAAGGTGCTTATAATATGTATATTTCAACAAGAAGGAGTTGAAAATATACTTAATCAGAATAATTAGTTAAAATAGGAAGGAATGAAATGGTGTATCCTCCTCACCTCTGCCTCACCTTGGTGGTTTCACCCCAGGTTAGATTCTTCCTACCCCCTTCCGCACCACTGTTTTCCCTAGCAACAACATCACACTCTCTAGAGGATGCTCTATTTCATCCCTCAGTGGAGAGGTGGTGGTGTCATCGTGGTCTCTCTCTCCTGACACACACCCAAAGAAAAGGCAACATTGTGAACAAAGGACTGACCTTGGAGTTAGGAAATTCTAGTTTTCTAATTCTAATAAAATTATAGGAATTCTAATTACTACATATAGTCATTGAGTGACCACAGGCAAAACACTTAACCTCTCAGCTCTCTGCCTCCTGTTATATCACCCAGGCTATTACACCCCACTACACTAAACCCAACTTAATATTCATTTCTGTTCTTGTTTAATGGATATGAGTTACTCAAAACATGTTTATGCTATTTTAACATGATCTACACTTACTCATTAAATCTATAGTTGCAATTAATTCACTGGGGGAAAGAGGAGTACTGATATTGGGCCACTTTAGTAACTGCCTTAAAAGAGATGAGGACTTTGTACTGTATCTATGAATAGCCACATATTAGCCATCATTAAATGCAAATTATGATTTACATGATTAATAATTATACAGTTCTAGGGACAATAGCAACTTTACCGAACCCTTGATAAATTATGTATTTTCTAAAGAGAAAATTCTCCCTTTTGAGCAATAATTTATTCTAGGATACCTAAGCTACTCAGAAGTTTTTACCCCCTTTGGTAATCAGGGTAGAGTCACAAATCTGACTATATTCTGCATTCTCATCCAGCGCCAATGCTCAGCATGCACTTTTTTCTTACTTTGGCTTCTGAGAATGGCATACTTCCTTCAAAATTCAGCACATGTACCACATCTTACATAAAGTTTATTCTGATCCATCCAACTGCCAGCCTTCTTCCCTCCAAATTTTTCATTGCTCTTATGTATCACTGTTGGGTTGCTTTTGTGCTGAGAAGGATGGAAAAATGGATTGAGAACTAACTGCAGAATTGACATAATCTGGGTTCAAGTACTACCTTATGCTACTTAGGTGATACTAAGTAAGAGGCATGCCACTTTTGTTATCCAAGATAATTCTCTAACACTATAAGTTGCAGAACTTTAGTTGATCTATCAGTTATAGGGAATTTACTACATGAAAATTATCTCCAACATGAAAAATATAGATCTGAACAGGGTAAAAAAACATTCTGAGAGTAAAAGCACTGTATGCAGTTAAGAAAGTTTGTCCACTATTAAGGAAAGTCAATTCCATGATGCCAAGGTCATATGCATATAGTATATTGAAGGAATTCATAATTTGCCAGGGGTGAGGGCTCTCCGGCTAATTTCATTTTCAATAAATCCATACCACTATCCCCCTCCTGATAATGAATCAGTTTTGCCCTGCAGAGAGAGGCAAAGCTGTAGGACATAGTCATTCACTCTCTGAGAAACATAGAGAGCTCAATAATGTCAAAGTACTTCAGCCCAGTAGGTTAGAGGTATATAAGTACCAGGGTGAATGTGGGAATACTTAGCTTCTGATCTTTCCTGTTGAATCATCTCAGGATAATGACTAGAAACAACACTTAGCACTGCATAGTATTATCTAGCCTGCTGTGTTTAATATCCACATGTTATAATTTAAAATTGCATATGTAATCATCTCAGTTGTAACAGAAAGAGGGCAGATTTTGAGTCAGAAAAAAAAAGACATCTCCAAATATTCATTCTACAACTCAACACCTGTGCTACCAGGGACAGGTCCTTTAATCTCTTTGGAAATTAAGTTTCCTTATCTACAAAATGTGGAGATTTCAACAAGATAATGATTCTATAAGGTCCTTTCCTGATCCAAATGTTATTGGACCATTTCAATTCACCATTTAAAAAAATTAATTGTCAGAGCATTCTTTCACAAGTAATACACTTTAAAATGTCTTTAAATGTATGTTATCATAAGTGTAAGTAACATTATCTTTGGAAATGGACTCATTGAAAAGAAATAATGCTAGGCAAACTGTGTAAACAACCAATGCTTCAATGACATTTTAGTACCTAGAATTTAAATAACACTTTCCCATGATTATTTCCCTTAATATGATCATAATTGTTTCATGTTATGTTAAATGTTAGCATGAAATAAAAATGAGAGAATAGTTAAAAAATTAAAGCCTGCCATTAGAAATTAAAGTCATATTAAGGAAGAAACTGTATATGTATATGTATTTGTGTGTACACACACATGCACACACTATCTATGTGACCCTGGGCAAGTCACTTAACATTATTTGATTCATTTTCCTCATCTGTAAAATGAGCTGGAGAAGGAAATGGCAAACTATTCCAGTATCTTTGCCAAGAAAACCCTTAATGGTGTCACAAAGTGTCAGCCATGATTAAACAACGTGTAGATATAGATATATAGATACACCTATATGTATATAGATAGACATACATATTTAGGTATATATAGATATACATATACAGGCATATAGAGAGCTATACATACACAGGTATGTATATATATATATATATATATATTCATAAGGATAATCAGTGTGTAGAGGGGGAGAAGAGGAGGGTGGAAAGGGAAGTAGACAAAGAGGAAGAAGAGATGGAAAGGAAAAAGGAAGGAGGGAGAAGGAAGAGAGAATGAGTGAAAGTGAGAGCTTTAATAATAGCTTTAAAATCTAATAAGATTGTTGGGGTACTCTGTTTCTATAACTTATAACCTCACTCAAATCAAAGTCAACTGTAAGTCATGTCATAATTTCCCTGATGCCGTGGTGAGTAATTATTTTCATCAGTTTTATAAAATTTCTCCTCATATCAGTATCAAGATAGGGGCTAGACCTGCTATTTCATTGATTTAGTATATTAAGTGAAGAAACTCCCTCTGCCAGTATTAACTCCTCACCTAATATATAATTTGTAGTCTTGGTTGCCTAGAATATAGAGATTAAATGACATACTTCAAATGAAATTTGAAGATCCCTTTGTATTGCTAAGAGGTACTTAGCACTTAGTTTCAAATTAAACCCCTGTTAAAGAAACAGAAGATATGAACCCCTGTTGCTGATGTAACAGGAAGAGGCTGAACAGGGAGGAGTTATGCCATCTTTAAGGAAGAGCACAACTTGGACAGTCAGAACTTCTTGGGATAAGCATTGTAGAGGCAGGGCAGCTGCTGCTGGACTGAAGACTAAACTGAGAATTGAGAAGAACTGAGAAGAGGAATGAGAATTGAGAACTGAGACATAATTTCTTGGAGCAAGCCACATGGAGGCTGGATAAAGTGATTGTGATTTTGAGAATGGAGCTTATGGTTGTGAGGATTTTGGAGGGCCAGCCAGAGCTGCTGAGGATTCCCAAGGGCCAGCTGGAACTGCCAAAGACTTCCAAGAGTCAGTTAGAGCTGCTGAAGTCTGAGGAAGCATGACTGTGGTGCTGGTATTTTGTACAAATGTTGTTGTAGCATTGTTAAAGTGAATGAATTTTCTTGTGGCTTTGTTAAGCCTTGTCTTTCCAGGAGCAGAGACTGTGAAAGATTTGAGATGGACTGGACACTGTGAGATCCAATGTGGAGCAGGAACTACACAGAGCTGGACAAGGAGCTGGGAGCTGTCTGCCTTTGAACTCAGGTGGCAATTGGTTAGATTTGTGCTGGAGCTGGGACCATGGAAGAGGAACCAGGGAAGCCGAAATCCTGACCTGAGTGAAGATGAAAAGATCTCTCTGTGGGTACTGAGCAGTAACTGATGAAATTAACTGAGTAGTGACCAATGAAATAGAATAGTGTGTACTGACAGATTATGATTGACTGTGACCTAGGGGTGGAGAACTTCGACTTTTATACTTTGTGACCCTTCAGAAGGCTTGCCTCCTTAAGGATGATTGAATGATTGATTTACTAAATGATTTTACTTTGCTGAAAACTATGTGACCACTTGGTGAAAACTATGTGGCTATTTTAGAGATAAGTTGTTGAGTTTGTGACATGGTGAGTGCTGTTTTTTTTTTTTATTTTCTATAAGTTTTAACATTCTGAATGCTGTACCTTGATTTTCTGTAAATGCTTTGCTCTGACTTGTTATTGAATAAATAGAAAGTTAGCTATACTATGTAATCAGAACCTCGAAAAATGTTCAGAGCAGCAGTCCTCTGGAAAGTTGCTCATGTGTGGCTTCACACCTACATAGGTTAACAGAATAAGTACTGCAATTGCAGTAGTACTAGCAGCAACTACTGGGCATTTACTCAGTTAAGTCAAATCATAACCTCTCTATGACTTAGTGGGGGGGGGGGAAAGAAAGCAAATAATATCACCCCCTTTGGTCAAACTGGTAATGAGCCTTTCAGAATACAAGTTTGGTGCTTAGGTGTTACCAAAGTATTCATCCCTAGAAATTTTTATAACTTTCTAAGGTCAACCAAAGCTTGTGCCCTATTGCTATAACCTTTGTAAACCCAAGTTCATGCCATACCATAATGAGACATTTCATGAGGACATCGGGACTATCATAATCATCACCATCATTGACTATCTAGTTGTCATAGCCCTATGGGAATCTCAAAATTGTAGGAGGTGGTTTAAAGAAATCATTTGGATACCCTTGAACTTAGTTTTGACTCAGTTATTTAGATGCTTCAAATGAAATTTACGGACTTTAATTTTAATTGTCATGTCTTAATAGATCTAGTTCATACTGTTAAACGTGGCTTCAATTAAACATAAAACAAAGAACAACCTAAAGAAAATTCCTAGTTCAAATTGCAACTCTTACAATCTAGAACACTTCAGCACTTCTGGAACCAAGCACTAGATGAGTGATTACCCTAAGGATTTATAGAGAAAAAAAAAGTAACTTTTTATGTTTTCAGAATGGAATGTCTTAGGGCACAGCTCATATACTTTAATGATATTTATAATGACAGGAATCATGCTTTAGGGAGAGAAGAATAAAATCTAATACATTCACCTCATACATACACTTAAAAATGATTATTAGAAAAAGTTGTGATGTAGTCCTGGATACACAAAAACCTCTTATTTATCCAAAATCAACAAAAATCTCATGCAACTAATATTTGTATAAAATGAAAATTGAAAATCACCTCGCCCCTGTGTGGCTCTTTGGAATTTTTAAATACCTTCAAATAATTAGACAATTTATACTCATTTGTGCTATAAAACGTGTTTTATTATAATTCCATTCTTTGAAACATTTCAAGTAATCTAGTGATTCAATGATAATACTGATAGTTGTTATGGATAAATATAATAATATATGAATAACATTTTTCATATGCCAGAATTCTTCATGACATTATTCCAAGTATTTTCATAGTCCATATCATCTCTGCCCCAAACTGGCAAGTAAACTTCCTCACCAGTCTTCTGGAGTCATTATTGTCATTGTGTCATATTGTCAACATTCTCGAGGCTTTCAAAGTCATTTTCCCATATAATAGTTTGGTTGTCTTAACTTGTGTGTGTGTGTGTGTGTGTGTGTGTGTAACTCAATTCCCTCTGAACCAATTGATATGGTCCAAGCCCTTTTAGGTTCCTCTGAATCTATTCTTTTCATGATTTCTTATGAAACAATAATATCCCATTATATTCATATGTAATAATTTATTTTGCCATTCCCCCACTTATTCATTGCTACAACAAAAGTGCTGCTATATATATATATATATATATGTATGTTTGTTTTAATATTATTGTAATGTAATATAGCTTAAAAACTGGTATTGCTAGACTTCCTTCCTTCCTCCTCCTATAATCTCCATTAAGAATCTTGACTATTTTTTACAGGATTTTTGTTATTATTTCCTCTATGTAGTTCAATAAAATAATCCTTTGACAATGTGATTGATATGGCACTGAAATGGTAAAATAATGTAGGTAATATGGCAGTTTTATTATATTGACATGGCCCAAACCTAAACAATTAATATTTCTCCAATTATTTGTCTTCCTTTTTTATATATAAAGAGCATTTGATTGTTTTACTTGTATAATTTCTTGCAAGGCAATTGGGGTTAAGTGACTTGCCCAAGATCACATGGCTAGTGTGGCCCACGCTCTATTCACTGCACCACCTAGCTGTCCCTACTTGTATAATTTCTGAATGCCTCGGTAAATATATTCTCCAAGTTGTTTCCATATTTTGTTATTTTGAATGGAATTCTCCTCTCTATTTTATTCAGATTTATTAATGCATAATATACTGATTTTTGGTATGTTTTATATTTTGATCATTTATTGAAGCTACCATTTCAAATTTTAGTTGAGTTATTTGATTTCTCTGAGTAAGTCACCATTTGCTCTACATAACAACAACAATCTATAATTCTGTTCCATCTTCCCTGGTACTTTTCCTTAATTTATCATTTCTTGGATTATTACTATAACTGATATTTCTATAAATACATAAAACAACTATGGCATAAATTCTTGTTTCATACCTTACATTACTGGAAAAGCCTCCAGAATTTCTCTATTATAGATAATGATAACTCCTAAGTTTAAACAGATAGTTAACATGTTATGGAAAGGTCTATTTATTTATCTACTTTTTGATATTTAAGAAAGGTGGGTGCCACATTTTGTAAGAAGATTTTTTTTTCTGATAGAATCATGAATTCACATGGTTTCTTATCCAACCCTACTCCAACCCTCATAAAAATTCAACCTGGTTATAATGCATAATTTTGTTTTAATGAGTTGATATTGCCCCTTCATGTGTTGATTATGGGAGCGCCAAACTGATGGTGGTATATGGATTTTTGTGGATTACTACTGCTGTATTAGAATTGATAACTAAAGAGGACTATGTATTAAGCATTGGAATGCTTCTATGAAATGATGTAAAATCATGAAAGCATGATCAGGAAAACTATACAAATGGATTTCCATAACATAAATGAAGAATAATGATAATAATAGTAATAATGATAAAAAACCTGACCTTTGACTAATTTTAATGTTCAACATTGCTTGGAAAGAAGTATTTTAAAAAATTACCTTCCCCTTTTTTATGCAAAAGTGTGGGGAGGGTGCTCTGAATGTGAAACAATGAAGTACAAGTTTTGGTGGATATGTTTAATTTGCTAAAAAAAAAAAAAGACTTGTGATCTTTCTTTTTTGGTTATAGGATATTTCTGGGTAAGGGGAGAAAAAAAGATAGATTGGGAAATAAATATGATATTAAGGCAAAATAGGTTTGAACTATTTTTAGGAAATTAAAAGAAAACCTATTCAGAAACAACAGTATATTTGAGTTAGATAATGAAAGGGTTCAAATGAAAAACCTAGGGTTTTCTATTAATCTTTTTCAATATAGAAAGATCCTTGTGGAGGAAAGTAACATAATTAGATCTTTGTTTGAGGACTATCCATTCAACCGTATGGAAGATGGATTGGCACAAAAAAATATATATCATGAATTTTTAATTAACAAACTCAGAAAAGAATACACAAAAAGGAGAAAACAGGTGGACTGGGAGAAAGTGTCTAGTGTTCATTTCCCTCATATTGTGTCCTAAATCTGTTTTACTAAGAAGATAGGAGAGCCAAGAGAGTGCCAGGAACAGGAAATTAGTTGGAGCACCACCAGGTGAAAAGGATTTTAAAAGGTAGAAGAAACTTAGCTGTCAGGTAAGCAGTGTATACACAATATGATGTTTGCATAATGGAACTACAAGAGGTAAGAAAGCAGGTTTGCACCTTGTGGTGAGAAGTATAGATTTTCCTTCACCTGCATAGGATGTCTATAGCTAGATTATTTCAATGGGAGTGCCCAGAAGAAAGGAAGTTGATTTAAGTGTCTTAAATGTCTGAAACATAGGTGAATTTGTCTAGAGGGGCCAGTAAACTATTAAATAAGAGTTGGGAAAGCAGGTTCTTGAAGACCAGTCATGTAATAAACTTCCCAGTCCAAAACCATGTGCTAGAAGTTAATCAATATGAAAAGAAGACCCAGAAGGAGGTCAATTAGTTAAAATAGAAAAAAAAAAAACAACTAGGGTCAAATCAATGTAAATATGCATGTAGGATCAACATTGACTTTTAATACTCTTCAAAATTTGCATATTCTCCTTAGTCAGAAAGCATTAATCAAATGCCTGTTATGTGCCAGGAATGAAGCATGGGTATGTATCTCCCTTCTTGGTTCCACAAGTATATTTTCATGGTGTGCTTAGGTAATTCCTTTAATTATACTCCAAACAAAGTCTATATTTTCACAGAAGGTGAATGGCAGGGGCTGGAGAGAGCTGTCCTTTTCCATTGGAAAAGACAGACTAATGGAGGACCAATTCATCAAGAAATTGTGGCAAAAGAGCCAAGGTTTGGGACTTCTTTAAGGGTGGTAATAGGATTCCCTTTGTCCTTTGTTTTCAACCATGAGCATTAAGTGAATATGTAAGTACAACTTAGCTTAAAAGGGTCATGGTCTCTCATTGCATCCTGGGTCATCTCCAGTCATTCTGATGATATCTGCTCACTGGAACCAGAAGACTCTGGAGGAGAAAGGGAGGCTGGTGACCTAGCATAGCCTCTCTCACTCAAATCAAAGTCAAAAGCAAGTCATGTCATAATTTCCCTGATGCCACAGTCTTCTTTGAAAATGGACAAACAGAAGATTCCCTATATCCACTGCAAAATACATAGCCAAAAAGAGGCATGTGGACAGTTTTAAAAATAGTGCTTTCACCAAAAATGAAACAAAGCTACAGCAGGCTTTGATTTGAAGATAAGCACCACAGCAAATGGAACATCTTGCATATCACTTGGAAAATGCAGAATTTCAGAGTTGAAAGTCCCCTATCTTCAGAAGAATTACCCTCATGCATACCATAAAAAGAATCTCCTAAAACACTTGACAACTTAAGGAAAATCTTCTCACCCTTTATAAGCAATCTAAATTTCCCTCTTTGTAATTTTCTTTTATTGTGTCTAACTTTGCTTTCTGGAGCCAAATAGACGAAACTTAATATCGCTTCCTGAGGACTGGTCTTCAGAGAATTGAGAACAGCTATTTTATTTCCCTCAGTTTCCTTTTCTCTAAACTAAACCTTATCATATCCTTCAATAAATATTCAAATAACCTCAGTCCCAATCTCTCATGCCAAGAATGTGAAACCTGGTTTGCCACATACTAGAAACTTATCAATGTTCTTTATTAAATATGATGCTCAGAAGTGAACACAACACATCAGGTTTATTCGGCACAATGCAGCTGATCTGTGAATTCCTATATTACTTCCTTATTCATAGAAACTATTTTTTCTGGCCTTTAGTATTTTATACTACACTGTGATCTCACACAAATATTTTGGTAAAATTTTATAATAATGAATCTGCTTCTTTCATTAAAACACAGAGCCTTGAACATACAAATACCTCTTCCCTAGTCTTGCACAAAACATTTATGGGGCCCTGATACATTTTTTCTCCTTTTCATTTGTTCCCATTTTTTACCATCATTTATGATAGGTGTTACAAAATCTTTACCTTTCATAGTGTGCAACCACTCACAAGTATATATACATTTATTTGGTCTTATCTAATTCAAATTTTTTAATTCATCTCCTTGATTCTATTTGCAAAACTAAATATATGCTAGCCCTAATATATGTCCTTTTTTAACTAAGTTTAAGAAGATACGATCATAATTTATTTTGTGAAGTATCACTGAAACTTTCAGCTCTAAATTATTTCCTATTTTAATATTTATAAGGAAGTAATTTAATTGACATTTTTTTTTGCTTTGTGCCTCATTTTCAATCCAATGTTTTGTAAAACCCTTGAAATTAAATGTTTGTGTGGATGTTTATGCTTGGACTATGAAAATAAATTATTGCAGATGGTATTGGCCTAAATGTTATAAAAAGAGAAGACTTTCCAAGGTCACATCAACTTGGCCAAGTCATTTTCACCTTTATTTGTACTCAAAAGGACTCCAAACCATTGATTTATACTTGGACTGACAGTATCAAACAATGCAGTCCACAACACTCCTCAGTGACAATGAACCAGATTAAAACGGAATTTCACAATATTTAACAAAGTAAAAATAAAATAGAACATAGACAATGTTAACATGTAACTTTTCTAAGTCATTATGCAGGCCATAGGAATGCTTAAGTATGATTTTGCTTCACCATTTCTGTTTGAGTTTGACTGGCCAAACAACCCAATTATAATTGTTTACAGTAGTGTTTAGTCAAATGTTGTATATTTTATTATTCAGCTATATCAAAGGTTATATGTATTCAAAACCATAATTATGTTTCTGCATTTCTATCCAGGCAAAGAAATCACAAGACACAGATGATTGATGTCTACATCCTAATTATCAGGATCCAGATGGAAATCTCATAAAACGGAAGAGGTTGGTTTACTTATACTGTCAGTCCACAATTATACATGAACTATATTCTGAAAGTACATTGGGAAATCAGTCATTTGGAACTTGAAATACTTTTTTCGCCATCAAAAACAAAGATTTCAATGATTATTAGATTCCTAGGCTAACATTCACAGAATCCTCAATCCAGGACATTACTGTGCTGTGGAGGGTGATCCTGGGTTATCAAAAGTTATGCATGTCAAGTATAACCAAGCTAGAAAGCCTTCAAAAGTTGACTTTGTGAAAGGTTATATCTGCTTTCTGAGCACCACCATAGGATTAGCATAAGAAAGTTGAATTATTAGACAATAATATCTAGTGAAAAATGGAAGAGATTAAATCACAAAATCACATTGAGTCTTTTTGGGGCCCCTTTCAGTTTCTACAGTGACACTGTGCAAAAAGGGGTCAGAAGGTATATAAAGAGGGAATTTTTAGACCATCAAGACAAGACTATTAATATTGTCTTTTTTTATTCTGAATGTAATGAACACCAAAAAAAAAAGAATATTGTTTCTATATAAATTAGAACAGAAAAAATCTACAAAACCAAGAACTTCTATTATATAGTTTGCTTTTGATAGATAACGAATTCAACATATTACTTTTAAAGCTGTCTTGACTGTATTTTCTTCTAAAGTTCCTTCTCTTCTTTGCATTAAAAAAAATGCTACAATGATTTTTTTACATTTTTTTTCTTGGCAATCCTATCTCCTAGCTTATCTCTCTCAATATACTGAAAAAGAAAAGCAAAAAAAAAAATAGTCAAGGAAAATAAATTAATGCATTCACCAGCCAAAAATGCATGTCTTAATCTACACTTGAAAAGTCATAATTTCTCATTGAATTAATCAGAGTTCTTAAAACTTTCAAGAACTGTTAGTAGTCTTTTTTTTTTTTTTGCTTTTTGGAGGGCAATTGGGGTTAAGTAACTTGCCCAAGGTTACATGGATAGTATTTTTTGTGTGGATGTTAAGTGTCTGAGGCCAAAACCACACTCAGGTCCTCCTGACTCTGAGGCCAGTGCTTTACTCACTGCGCCACCTTCTGTTAGTATTCTTAAAGAGAGATCACTATCTAATTACTTAAGTCAGGTTTTCCCAAAACAAAGAGAGATGAATCTGAAAGATAACAAATGCACTGAAAATGAAACAAATTTTCTAGCATTTCTTATAAAAGTTTAATTACAATAAGGTCAATAGAAGAGTCCCAAATGGAGCAGGAATGACAAGAGGATAAAAAAGAATAGTTAGGCTGATCAACTACAAGTAGAAGAAATCCAAGTTATATAGTTGACTCAGTTTACTTACCCCAGTGGATTGATTTTTCATGATAAAGCAAAGAATAGTCCCAGAGAATGGGGAAGGGGGGAAGGAATCCATGAGTGCTTTTATTGTCAACCAATCAACAACAATAAGCCACTATTATGTGGCAGATACTGCTAAATTCAGAAGATAAGACCACAAAGAATGAAGCAACATTAGTCTTAGAGATTCTATATTCTAATGGTGGAGCTAAAAAATAAATACTAATAAATGCAAAGTAAATAAAAAGACAAGATTACTAATACGCCCACACATGCATGCATGCACACCCACCTACCACACATATATAATGTGTATATATACACACACGAACATATATATGCACACATATATACACACATACATACAGACACGCACATACATAGACATATTTTATACATATACATACGTGTGTGTGTATATATATATACATATGAAACAGCTAAATAAAATATTGTTAGGGATGGAGGGCACTAGCAGTTGGGTATGGAGGAGGGTACTGGCAATTGGAAGGAGGAAAGGTTTCATGCAGAAAGTGAGAATTCAGTTTCATGTTAGAGGACAGAAAAAGGTGACATGAAAGATGTCAGAGACTGCTAGCATGTGTGTTTATTTTCTCAAATCTTTTTTTTCAAAAATGATTTCTACAGATATTGAGAATATGATCGAAATATGAAAAAGAAAAAAAATATATCACAGATGGTCTTCTAGCAAAGACCACATGTTCATGGATGCATAAATGACTGAGAGGTATAGAGAATGCAAGATCCCTGTGATGTTTTTTTTCTTTTAATTACTGCTTGTTCTTTTTTAAAACAAAAAGATTTGATATTCCAAAATAGCCTTAGAGTCTATCTTCAAATAATATTTCCCTCATATATGTTAGGATTATACATAATATATTGATAGACACAACCACCAAGATAATTTGATTAATGGTCTTTGAATATCACTGTTGAATAATGACAAATCAAGGAGACATATGCTCCTCAAAATATCAAATCAATTATTAATCATTTAAGTTGCCATTATGTGCTAAGCATGGTGATAGGCTCTGGGATTTCACCAATACATATATATATATATATACATACATACATACATATATATATATATATATATGAAAGAGACTCTGCTCTCAAGGAGTTTATATTCTATCAATTCATGTCTTGGATCCGCTAAATGGAATATAATGTAGTATAGTCTAGATTGAAGAGGGATTCTCTAAACACTGAATTCAGTTCAACAGAAACCATGAACAATACATTGTGCTACCCATCAATTACACAAAGTTAAAATATGACACAATCATTGCTCTTAAATAGCTTACATTTTATTAATTCTGATAGACCCCATCCATTTGATGTTTATGGATGATTTAGGATTTCGTTTAGACCAGAGATATTTCAAAAATTCCATCATAATATCCTTGGCTATTTGTAAAGGATGTGCTGAGACATCCATAGAGGGTAGAGGATATCACTAAAAATTAGACATTGGCCGGATTATGGCCCAGTCCATTTAGTTAGTTCTTCAGTATAAGTATCTATGACAAATATTGCCAATGATTGGTAAACCAGGTATAGAATTAAACAGGAAAAGAAGGTTGAGCTCGAAAACTTCAACTTTCTTTCCATGATCTCAAGTTGCTTCCTGCTAGGAAAAAAATAAATCATCTTTTTTTTTTAACATAAATATTCTGCTGATAATATTATGTGGTAATGAATCAGGAAAAATAATGATTTCAGAAGAAATAAAATTTCAGGTGACTCAAAAAAATAGAAGCATGAATGAGTAACAAAAAATATATTACCAAGTTATGCCAGAAGTCATGGTTAGGAAGTCTTTGTATTGCATTGAAAGAGGAAGTAAATTAGTTATCTAAAAGGAATAAGGGATAACAAATGGGCAGCCTGCTCATTACCCTGATATACAAGAAAAAGTTAAAATGGTAAAGGAAGATTGCTAGCAGATTGAGTAGTTTTTCAATGGATAGATAAGAACAAAAATTGCATGAGATAAGAACCTATGGATAGGTTATAAACTTCAGCAATGGAACGAATGCCAATGAGATCAGGAATCAATCCATAAATCAATAGACTAGTATGAACTGAGTTCTGGAAGCAAAACACTGGTTGGCTGACCCTTGGCAAGTCACAAAACATCTCTGAGCCTCTTTTCTTCATCTTTAAAATTATGGACTAGATGACCACTGAAGTCCTTTCCAGCTCTAATTCTATATATGATACATATACATATATACATGTGTATGTATATATGTATGTATATATGTACACATTTTCTCTACATTTGTTCTATATATGTATGTTGTGTATATATTATATATAGTTTTTTATATATGCTTTATATTTATCTATATCTATATCTGGTCCATAGGAAAAGGAAGTTTTTCTTTTCAATTCATTCCCTAGATAAAGAACTAGGTTTAAGGGGGAAAAAATTTTAAAATAAGCTGTTTATTTGGCACATCTTTCCTTCTTTTATATATATGTGTATATATATATATATATATATATATATATATATATATATATATATTCTTTTACTGAATTTCCCTTTAAGTGTTAGGATAACTTCATGAGATCCTAAATCCCTTTTCACATACCTCATATGCCAAATTGTCACATTCTTGAATTTACTTCTTTCCTTAACCTCAATCAAAATCCAAATTCTCATTCCCTCATAGCATAGGAACTTTGGTATTCATGAAATAATCCACTGAATTAATTCACCAAAAAATAAAAGATGAATGACTATGGAACCCCTTTACCTTTCTTGTGGCATTTCCTTTTTAAGGGGATCCTTGTTAATTGAAATGAATGTTGAATGATAGAATTTCAGGCACTGCTATAAAGAGAATTAGGGAAAATGCAAATAGCATGAGGAAAATGAGGATTGCATTTTAATAATGTCTATGTCCCCTTCTAGTTTTCAGAATCTGTAACAAAATGCAAGCTATTTTGGGACAGAATAGCCCCACTTGTAAGCAGAAAAATTTCCGCCCCCTTGTCAACTCCTCTGAGGTGTTCCTGATGTGCAAAAGTGCATCTCTGCTTCAGTCTGTGAGCCTATAGATTATTTTTTAAATCTCATTATTTTTTTCACAAGTGTTTCCTAAAAGCAGCAGCAGTTACAACTTGTAGAGGTGGGGGTATAATGATGGAACTGAAGGAAAGCAGAGATTATGATAATCATTACTGTGTGTGTGGGTGTGTGTGTGTAGGTATGTATGTATATACACACATACACATACATATATATATACATACACACCTACATACACACAAACACATGTGTGTGTTTGTAAGTTAAGTATATTGTATGGAATGATAGCATATTTGCCACCTAATACAATATAAATGGTGGAAAGGAATGGAGCAGGCATTATTAAGTGCCTACTATGTTCTAGGCACTTAGTGGATTCTACATCCATTAATATTACCTGGTTTAACCCTCATAACAACTCTGGGAGATAGGCACTGTTATTATTCTTATTTTACAGTTGAGAAAATCAAGGTAGAAAGAAGTTAATTGACTTGTTCAGGGTCACAGAACCAGTAAGGGTCTCAGGTTAGATTTGATCCCAGATTCTTTACTCTAGCTTCAGCACTCTCTACCCACTGTACTGACTCGTATATAGGACATGATATGCAGAACCCATGATACACATACATTTTAGCATAGTGCCTGGCTTAAAGTACTGGCCTTAGCACAGTAGGAGCTTAATAAGTGCCTGTGGATTAAATAATTAAAAATGCAAAGGTCTCATTTTAATTTATGTCATCTTTCCGTGTGGAATTAGGAAAGTAATTTGAATTTAAAGTTATTCTCCACCATTCAGATTTTTAATGCACCTGTCTAATAAAAAGTGGCAACCAAAATTAACTAATTCTATTCTCCCTTAGGAGACAACATATGTATTTCTTCAAATGAGACTCATTTGATAACACTGGATAAAATGAGATGCTTGCGGAAACGTTCAGCAGTGTCATTCTTAGGACTTCTTGTCATTTGCCTTCTCTTCATGAACTTGTACATTGAAGATGGGCATGTCTTGGTAAGTTTCGTAGATGTATTAAGGTTTGTAGGAATAGTCCTTTAGGATTCTAAATTGCATCTTAGACAAGAAGAGGTAAATTAGCATAGTGGAGAGCTCATTGTCCCAGGATTTAGAGATCTAGGTTTAAAATTCTACTTTTGATGCTTATGTCCCATGTGACCTTTGGTAGTCACTTTGCCTCTGGAGGGTCCAGTTTCCTTATCTATAAAATGAGGGGGCTGAACCAGATGAAGACTATATCTAGGTACCTATTATCCTAAGTCATACCCTTACCTCAGAATCAAGCTCAAGAGCCTCCTTAGTTTGGAAAACAGGTACCATGAACCACTTAGTCACAGAGGTGAGTAAATTCACTGTAGCAACAGTGTCTGGATTATCTATTTTTTTTTCCTATCATAGATATTTTTTGTCCTTATTGAATGTTTGCTGAGTTGAACACTTAGGTAATCTAGACTTCAGAGTAGTAGTAAGATCCTTCTTATCTGCTCCCTTTATAGAAGAATAAAGTAAAGGATTATTTACTTTTTCTCTATGTTTTAGAGACTTATTATCTTCTTTACCTTTGATCCTTAGAGATCTCTCTCTCTGATACTAGTGTGTATTTGGGTCTAAATAGGTACCTCTAATTTTCACATGCCCAGCTAGCCCAGTAATATCTGTAAAATTGGTAAGGGTCACTTAAACCATAGGAATTATTGGTACTTATTTGAAACATGGGAAGAAAATCACCTCTAGCTGCATTAGGAATTAGTTATGCTTCCTCAAAGCACCACTGCCTTCCAAATATCTTTTAATGAGTATTATTGTTTTGTTTAGTCAAACAAAATTGACATTTTCCCTTCCAATACTGTGTTTTGACATTTGAATTGATTTTTGAATGGCCCTAAAAGGCCCAAATTGCACCAAGATACATATCCTTGTTGTTGTTTTTTTTTTAATTATGCCTCAGGAAACAAAGATACTGAGACACTCAGTGGTTTATTCAGGCAATTTTGCTACCACTTTATAAATGGATATAGATAAGAAATGGGAGACAAACAAAGTCATTACTATTGAATCATGTTTTCTATCAGATTTCAGGAAAATATTCAGGGCAGAATCTACCTTCAACAAATATTTAGATACAGCTTTGATGATAGCTTTCTTGTTCACCACAATCCAATTCAGTCAATGAATGGTAATTGAGATAAGCCAGGCAGAGGGAAACTTTGCTAACAGTGATTTAATTAAGATGCTAATACACTAGGGGGACTGGCCATGAATGCGACCGAGAAATGATTCTCTTCCTTTCTTCACTTTGTTATTGTTGTTATTGTTTTTAAATCTTGGGGAAGTGGAGATTATGGATAGGCATTTTTGTATAGCAGAAAGGACACAGTTTGGGGTCAGAAAGCCTTCATTTGGCCAACAATTCTGAGACTTAACCATATTATGGCATTCGAGTCATTAGCCTACCTATCCTCAGTTTCCTCATCTTTAAAATGGAACAAAAATACAGATCTTTCATCACTGAGTAGTAAAGAAATCCCATCATAATTCCTAGTCTTCTTGTTGGGAGATGTCTTGACTTGCAAGTGAATTGGATTTAAGTGAGGCAGAGCTGTGCAAAGTCATCAGCCTCATTCACTATGACAGTCATCAGAGTCCAGTGGCAAGAAATAGGTCACGATGACTGTTGATGTGCTGGGGTAATGTGGGAGATTTTAACCTAAGGTCTTTCCCAGGCCTTAGTTTGTCTAAGGCAACACCCATTCAGTAAATAAAAGCTAGATAAGAATGGAGGCAAAAGATGACCTAGTTTGCCTTCACAACAGAATCAATCTGGGAAGAGAAAACTGTAAAGTCTATATAAGGCATTATTATTGAGAAGAAACCTTGAAGTCAGGAAGAAATGGGGTCAAGACCCAGCTCTGTCATATATCTGTGTTGCTTCACAAGATACTGATCCTCTCAATTCTCCATGCAGCTAAGGTTATGAGTTACAAAGAAAATGAAGATGTACACTGGTAGAGGGAGCCCCCTATGGAGCTCCCTATAGCAATAAAAGCACAGGCCCAGTCCTTAAACCTATTATTATTATTTGAGCCTCAAATCCTAGGGTAGTAATGTAGGAACCATCAGACCAAACATGTTTACTTGAAAAACCAAGTGAATAAATAACAAGTAGTTTGACAGTGGCCATACACATTGTGTTATTCATATTGGGAAGTCCCAGAAAAGAGTACATATTTGTACCTGTTTTTTCTACTTCCATTTGTGGTGCAGTTAGTAATGTTCTACACTGGGAGCCCAGAAGATCTGAGCTCAAATCCTGCATCAGGAAAAATAATGTGTGACCCTGAACAAGTTACTTACCCATTCCAAGGCTTAATTTCCTCATCTCTAAAATGAGGATTATAATAGAACCCATTTCCTAGGGTTGTCATAAAGAGCAAATGATATAACATATAAAAAGTACTTTGTAAACTTTAAAGTCCTATGTAAATGCTAGTGATTATTAAATCAATGAACAACTATTCATTAATTTAGAATCTTAGAAAGTCACTAGGAGCATAGTGAGGTTAAATGGTTTGCTTAGGTCAAAGGTTACAAGCTTTGAACCCAGCTCTTTCTGAGGTTGAGGTGGGTAACTTATTCAATACGCCAAATTGCTACTAGAACAAATAGACAAAAATAAATGATTGTGTTTCTTGCTTAGAAATCTTTTGTTTTTGTAATTGTGTCTAAAGAAGGAAGTGATGTTCTTTTTTTTTCAAATGCTTTATTAACTTCTTATTTACATCATTCATTTCTGCCATATTTTGAGTTACAGATTTTCTCCCCATTTTTCCCCTACCCACTCCCCCAAAATAACAGTCCCACAGGATATCCCCTCCTCCAATCTGCTCGCTCCCATATTTTCTCCCATACCCCTTTTGATTTTTCCAGTGGATCTCTATGCCCCAGTGCCTGTATATCTTATTTCCCAATTACATGTAAAATATTATTGATAATAGAATATATATACATATATATATATATACACATACATACAGAAATATTTGAATATTTGATTTTAAAACTTTGAATTCCAGATTCATTCCCTTCCTCCCTTGTCACCCACCCTTATTGGGAAGATAAGCAGTTCAGTATAGGATATACATGTGTGGCTAATGCAAAACAATAACATAGTAGATATATTGTAAAAGACTAACTATATTTCCCTCCCTCCTATCCCACCTTCCACTTGTTCTACTCTCTACTTTGATCCCGTCTCTTTTCAAAAGTGGGTGCTTCCAACTTCCCTCCGCCCAGACTGCCCTCCCTTCCATCATCGCCTCTCTCATCCCCTTCCCCCCTCTACTCTCCTGTAGGGTGAGATACCATATTTAATGTGTATTTCATTCCCTCCTCAAGCCAAATTCAGTGGGAATAAGGTTGACCCATTCCCTTTTGCCTTCCTATTCTTCCCCTCCATTGTAACCATTTCCCCTTGCCTCTTCTGTATGAGATAGTTAACCTCATTCTGTCTCTCCCCATCTCCTCTCATTATATTCCTGTCTTACCTCTTAATTTCACCTTTTAAGTATCATCTCTTCCTGTTAAATTGCTCCTGTGCCCTCTATCGATGTATACCTGGAAACATATATACACACATTCACATATGTATTCATATGCCCATATACCCTCATATATATATTTCTATTCCCTTCAACTACTGAGAAAAGTTTCATAAGTTACAATTATTGTTTTTCCATGTAGGAATCTTAATAGATCAACTTTGATAAGTTCCTTATGATTTCTTTTCCTTGTTTACCTTCTCATGCTTCTCTTGCTTCTTGTATCTGAATGTCAAATTTTCTGTTCAAATCTGGTTTTTTCAGCAAAAATGCTTGAAAGTCCTCTATTCCACTGAATGACCATGTTTTCCCCTGAAACATGATACTCAGTTTTACAGACTAGATGATTCTTGGTTTTAATCCCAGCTCCTTTACCCTCCGGAATATCATATTCCAAGCCCTTCGATCCCTTAGTGTAGAAGCTGACAGATCCTGGGTTATCCTAATTGTGTTTCAACAATATTCAAATTGTTTCTTCCTGGCTGCTTGTAATATTCTCTCCTTAAACTGGGAATTCCAGAACCTGGCTATAATATTCCTCGGAGTTTTCTTTTTGGGATCTTTTTCAGCATGTGATTGGTGGGTTCTTTCAACCTCTATTTTGCCCTCTGATTCTAAAACATCAGGGCAGTCTTCTTTGAGAATTTCCTGGAGGATGATTTCTAGCTTCTTACTTTGATCATGGCTTTCAGGTAGACTAATAATTTTTAAAATCTCTCTCCTGGATCTATTTTCCAGGTCAGTGGTTTTTCCCATGAGATATTTCACATTGCCTTCTATTCTTTCATTTGTTTGGATCTGTTTAACAGCATCTTGGTTTCTCATAAAGTCATTAGCTTCCATTTGCTCCAGTCTAATTCTGAACCCATGATTCTCCTCATTGAGCTTTTGAGATTCTTTTTCCATCTGGCAAATTTGGCTTTTTAAGGCATTCTTCTCCTCATTGCCTTTTTGATCCTCTTTTGCCATTTGAGTCAGTCTGTTTTTTAAAGTTTTATTTTTCTCAGTCATGCTGTTGACTCTCATTTCATAATTTTCTTTCATCGTTCTCATTTCTCTTCCCAATTTTTCCTCCATTTCTCTTATCTGCTTCTTAAGGTCCTCTATGGCCTGTAACCAGCTCATATTTTCCTTTGAAGCTTTTGGTGCAGGATTTCTGACTTCACTGTCTTCCTCCTGTTCCATGCTTTGCTCCTTTTTGTCCCCAAAATAGGAGTGTAATTTTGGGATCTTCTGTCTGCTTTGTTTTCTTTGCTGGGTCATGTTGCCCCTCAGTCACTTGACCCCTGGGCTTTTTGCCACAGTAGGACTCTGCCACAAGGCAGGGTAGCTTTCGTCCCAAACGCTGGGATTTTCTCAGTTGCCAGAGGTATTAGATGGGTGCCCTCTCTGAAGCCTCGATATGCTCTGGCATGCTGGACATACACCCCAGGACCTCTACCCTAGACTGCAATCCAGGTCCAAGCAAGTTAAAGCAAGAGTGATCACCCCTCAGACTGGTGCTTGGTCCCCCTACATTCTGCCAGCCAGGAGCTGAAGCTGCCATATGGCACTGGCTGGCTGTGCAGGCACCTCAGCAGTTTCTTGGCCCAGGGGGCAAAAGCCATGAACTCCCACTTACTGGTCCCAAAGTTCAGACTGCACTGACCTCTCACTTTGTCCTTCACATCTGTGTGTTGATAAATCTGGAAACAGCCACAGCTGCTGCTGTTCTGGAGTCCCTCCGGCTGTGGCTGGTCAGGCCCACCCTGGGGCTAAAGCCTTTGCCTGGGTCTGGGCTCAGCTCCCAGAGCACTTCGCTGGCTGATTCCTGCCAGCTTGGCCTGCTGTCCTCAGCGGGAGGTTCGCTTCTCTGTGTCATCTTGTGGGTTCTGAAGCTCCAAAGGTTTTTTAGAGTCCCCTTTTTACATGGATTGGGGAGGGTGGAAGCTGGAGCAGCAGGGAGGTCCTGCTTCTTCTCCGCCATCTTGGCTCTGCCCCAGGAAGTGACATTCTGATTTCAGAGCAGGTAAACTCTCACTCTTTGTTTTCTTCAATGAACAGCTTCTCTGTGAGGATCTTTCAAGTGGCATTTCAACAATTTGTTGTACTTAATGATCATAGTATAACTATTTATAGACACTTTCCTATAAACCTCTCATGAAGAGAGCCCCCTTTGAAGTAATTTTGAACCTTGTGAATAAGTCATTTAAAAAGCTGGAATAATCTCAATATTTATTTCTTAGTTTTATGTTCATTTCTCTAACAAATGTGTATTTATTGATCATTAATTGAGCCAGGATTCCTGAGCTCATGGAACTTAGGTATCTCAGGTATGAACATATATGTGCAATGTAAGATTTTTGTTGTTCAGCCATTTTCCAGTCATGTCTGACTCTTCATGACTCCAATTGGGGTTCTCTTGGCAAAGTTTTTGGAATTTTTACCATTTCCCTCTCTACCTCATTTAACAGATGAGGAAACTGAGTCAAACAGGGTTAAGTTACTTGTTCAGTGTAATGCCAGATAGAATTAGATCATTTCCTAAGTACAAAAATAAAATTTTAGAAAAATAATTTGACAAACTTTTTTTAATTTGACCTATAAAAGATTTTAGTGCCATAGGATTATAGTTTGAGGTCACCTAATCCAACACTTATTTTAGAGAAGAAAAATTGTCTTCAATAGGTTATGATTTGCTCAATGTCACATAGGTAGTGACAGATGAAAATTTCAACTCAGATCCTATGATCTTAAATTAAAATCATTTCTGTTCTATTCTGTCTAGTTAGCTGAATGCAACAAAGTCTTAATCTCTGAGAATTGTGCTCA
This sequence comes from Petaurus breviceps papuanus, assembly GCF_028583685.1. Classification (NCBI taxonomy): domain Eukaryota; kingdom Metazoa; phylum Chordata; class Mammalia; order Diprotodontia; family Petauridae; genus Petaurus; species Petaurus breviceps. Next base: position 5,020,662 of record NW_027185889.1, on the reverse strand, counting down.
GTGCTAAGCTCAATACTTCCATTTGCCTGTGACCTCATCATTATGGGGACCATTTTCCATGAGTCCATTTTACTAGTCTCATCTTCTACAATTCTCAGCCATGTCTTCTCACAATTGCTCCAAAGAAGGCCCCAGTACTACCCATAAACATTTATCCACATCTTTTAATCATCCCAATGATAGGGTACAGAAATTAAAAACAAACAAACAAAACAAAACAAAACTCTACCCCTACCCTCAAGGAACTTACATTGTACCAGGCCAAGTAGTCACAGTGTTGTGATCACAAATCCATAAATGGATCACAGGATATTACTTGAATAACAGCAATAGGTGTTAAAGATACAACGGGAAAAACCAACCAACAAACAAAAAAAACCCTCTCAAGAATCGCGCTAAGGAGGGAATCAGTATGCAAACAATTATGTACATATAAGATATATACAGAATCAGTAGTAGCATGAATATTGGATTGGATCTGGATTGAAGTAGAGATGATCAAGCTACCAGACCTTGTCCTACTTTTCCATTTGTATCCCCAGAATTTAGCACAGGGCTTTATACATAGTAAATAATAAAGACTTCACTCATAAAAACAATTTTATAATACTAATATAAATACTATGACAATATGAATTAACTCCCCTACTGTTCCTTCTATGAATAATAATGATTTTAAAAATCACCAAATGAAGCTTATATGACAAAGCGAGTCCATTTATAGGATAGCAGATAAGAGAAGCAGTGACTTAGAGGCAGGAGCACCTGAGAATCAATGTAGTCCAAACCTATTTCCTTTATAAAATCTGAGAAACTGAAGTGGAGATGTTAAATTTTTTATCTAAGTTAATACATATGCTAAATGGCAGAGCCAGAATCTAAACCCAAGTCCTATGACTCCAAATTCAGCCCTCTTGCCATGGTATCATGCTGCTTTCACAAGTCTATGCAGCTCCATAAATAATTTTGATTCTCAGATTTAAAAACAATAATAATAAAGAATTAATTCTAAGAAATATTTGGAAAGTAGAAAAATAGTACTATCAAATTTGCTATGTTAATAAGTCAATTAATTTTAAAAATTGATGAAGATAATTTTATACTTTTTCCTTTCAATATCTAACCCAATGGTATTTTTGAGAATTAAATAATTGTTTAAATCCAAATATTGATTGCTATAAAAACATATCATATCTAACATGAAATACTGAAATTCATTTGATTCTCTCTTTTTATAATGTATAATTTTCATGATGAAACAAGGCCTTTTTCAATGGTATTTAAAACAGGCATATCTTATTGATATCCATCTCTTACCCTTATATGTTAATTCTACTTTAGCCCTATACTATTTCCTTTAAGATTTTTTTTCAAGAGTACAGAAAGCATATTCTAAAGTAGAACCATATGTAATATTCATTCATTAAATCAACACATTCATTACAGATACCCTATATATAAGGTACTTCCTATATGTTAAGTCATGTGGGCAATACAAAGTAATGAAGGACATCTTTGCCCTCGAGGCAAATAAATCAATGTATGAGAAAGCATTCCAAAAGCTTTTGGAGGAGGGAGATCTCACTTCCAAATGGGAGATAAGAATAGGCTTCATGGAGAAGAATTTATTTTAGTTGGCTGTTGAAGGCTGGTAAAATTTCAACACATGAAGGTAAGAAGTGGGAAAAGCAAAGAAGAGTTTTAAGACCAATGGAGTAGTCTGAACAAAATCAGTCACAGAGATGGCAAGGTACTCTATATGTGTAGAGTACAGAGGATTGGGTCTATGAAGAGAGAGAAGTATAGTATAAGGCTAGACAGGTAGACTAAAGCAAGACTAAGATCAGCATTGTATGCAAGGCTTCTAAGTTTTTATTTATTGACAAATAATCAAGAAGTTTGGTAAGGGTGAAATGTTGTAGTAATAATAGTTTATGTAGATTTTGTTCAGTCATGTCTGACTTTTTATGACCCCATTTGGGGTTTTCTTGGCAAAGATTTTGGGGAGTGGTTTGCCATTTCCTTCTCAAACTCATTTTACAGAGGTGGAAACAAAGGCAAAAAGGGTTAAGTGACTTGCAAAGGGTCACACACCTAATAAGTGTCTGAGCTAGATTTGAACTCAGAAGATGAATCTCTCTGACTTGAGGCCAATTCTCTCTTCACTGCTCCAATTAGCTGCTCAGCTCATGTAGGATTCAGCGGTTCCCAAAGTGGAACTCCTGGAGGCACTGGAGCAATTGAGGGTAAGGAGGTAGTAATCTTGGGTGCAATTGCAGGGCGTTGAGTAAAAATAAGGGGGCAGTGAAAGCTTAAGGAAAGAAGAGAAGAAGGAAAGAAGAAGAATTTTTAAAAACCATTCACACATATGTCATCTGTTGTATAACAGAGTTAAAGTTATAGTGATTACATTATTTTCCAAAAAAAAAAAACAAACCACAAAATAAAAGTTATAATCAATTAGTAGTCAAGTCTACTAAGAGGTCTTAACCAGCAAGTGTTGGCAGGCCAGCATGTCCGGAAGTCCAGTATGCATCGGTGGGAATATATACATGTAATGACTTGTTTACAATGATACTATAGAGTTACAAGATTGGATATTGCATCATCGACATTTCAATGCAGGGGAAAACACACACAAATTTACAATAAATTACTCAATTTGTGATGCATCACTTTAAAATATTTCATATTTTTTAAATGGTGAAAATTTTAAAAAAATCATTAAAGACTTAAAAGATTTCCTGTGGGGCTTTGAGTATTATTTTGCAAAGGGGCTGGTAGTCCAAATAAATTTAGAAACCTCTGGTTTTGATAAATCTTCAAAATTTATATAACACTTTTCTCCAAACTAACTTATGTGAATAATAATACCACAATGACAACTACCATTGCATCACCATCAGTTTGCCAAAATGACTAGAAATCCAACCTTACTACCAAGATCTGAATTCAAATCTTACTTATGGAACTTTTTTATCCAGAAAAAAAGTTCAGAGACTTTTGGATCTGAGCAAGCCACTTAAACTCTATGTTCTGGATAACTCTCTAAGACTATATAGGCTACAAAAAAGGGACCCAATCTGCATTGGTGCAAATAGTATAAATATCTGGGAGTTCACTATGTCCATGAAACCACAGTCCCAAACCTTATCTCTATATTTAATATTATTACCATGTCAGAAGGCAAGAAATCTTAATCAGTAGAGATTAATTGATCTGCCCAAGTTAATAGCAGAGCTACAATATGACCCCAGATATTCTAACTCAACATCCAAAGGAGAAAGGGAAGTCAGAAGAATACTAGAAGTCATAAGACTAGTTACTGGCCAAGAACAACATTATTATCTAACTCAAATATAAATAGGGGCCACTAAACCATGGATAAGTATCCCTATAGGAGCACATTGACTTAGAAAGTGATAAATTAACATTATCTGTGCTCTATCATGTTTTTTTTTCTTTTGTTAAATAGTTCCCAATGATAATTTAATCTGGTTCTGGCTTCACTAGGGAATTGCTTGCCAGGCAATGAGTTTAACACTTCTGCACTGTAGTATTGTAATGAAACTTTGAAATGGGATGATAGTAGGTTGCTAGAAATAAAAAGGAGCATATGGATACAAGAGGGGGAAAAAACATGGAGGTAAAAACATTGGTCCTTACCATGCATTTTATATGAAGGGCAAGAGAGAATCATCAAGGTTTACTTTGACAAATAGATTCCTTTTGCAGAAAGGGAATTATAAACCTCAAGGACTAACTCTACATAAAATTCCAGCTCTTTCCAGCACAGCCCAGTTCACCTTATCTACCATTTGCTGGCTAGATACACAAGTATAAAACCATGTTTAACAGCTTCACTTTTGTGTGAGTTAGTAGACAGTTTGACATGGTCTCCAAATGAAATATAAGCAACATTTTTTTTAAATGTAAGTAGAAAAGGTTGAATGACCAACTTTGCTTAGCTTCAAGTTTCTGGGATTCTTAACCTGGGGTCCATTACCTTTATAGAATATATTTTTCAAGGTGTTTCAATATATTTAATTTTCTTTATAATTCAATATGTTTTATACTTTTTAAAATATTCTAAGAAGGATCTGAACCCTTCATCAGACTACCAAAGGGTTCCATGACATAAAAAAAAAAGATTAAGATCATGTAGTATACAGTCTATATTTATTTTCTAGCTGGTGTCACTGCAGATAGGGGACTGGGCCTGGAGTCACTGAGACTTGAGTTCAAATCTGATTTCTAACAATTACTAGCTGCAGGACTCTGGGGCATGTCACTTAACCTTCTCCAGCCACAGTTTAATCAATTATAACATTAAGACAATAAAACCTACCTCATAGGATTGCTGTGAGGATCAAATGAGATATTAAGAAAAAAAACATTTGGCACATAGTGGGAGCTATATAAATACTTATCCCCTTACCTTTCCTTACATTTCTATTCCAGCAGGTTCTTTATTTTAGTGAATACATACATACATACATTCATACATATACACACAGAGTAATATAGTATTTATAGGATAATAGTATTTAGGGAGAGTTCTAATAGACACTTGTAGATGGCCCCCCCAAAATAATTCAATTTATTACTGATTTATTTACTTATCATAAAAATATGTATAGAAAACAATGTTAGGAAATTTAATAAAGTGCTTTTATATGTTTTATTTCACACCTTGTCATGTCTTTCATTTTGTGTAGTGGTATTCAATGCAGAAAAAAAAAACTGTAAAGTTTTTAGGAATTTGTTTGACTTTACATTTCATATCCTATGCTTTTTTTTCCTTTTCAACATAATACCTATAAGAAGTCATATAAACTTTAAGATTAGCATTGCCATTGAGTTAAAGATTATTAATCTGATGATTATCAACATATACAAGTGGTGAAGAATATTGTATTAGAGAAAGCATTTTGATGCTGAGAGAGACTGAATATACAGAGAACCTCAGTGTAATAATCTGATAACTTTGGTCTGGAGACACAAATCCACACATGTAAATCTATCCTAAAATTTAGGATAGATTTTTGGTGCCTTTAATTGCAAATTAAATTTGGGTCATTATACTTTTAATTTGTATTACTAAGTGAAAACTTACATATTCCAAATAGGAAATATATTGATTACATTCCTTTTGACTTATTGAAAATTGTTTTTCTATATTGTAAAACTATAAAGATAAATGTCTTATTAGGAAATGCAATAACAAAGTGTGTGTGTGTTCATAAATAAAGTTTTACATTTAAAAATATTTCTAGATTAAACTTCTTAAAGCAAATATTGGAAGCAAGAAATTCTGTATAGCAGAAATTTTTATCAGTTCCTCACCAAGGACCATCACTCTAATGCTAGGTAGAGGGATTCGATATGTAATTTCCTTTGTTTGGGTAACAGTCAGGTCAGGAAACTGTCTCTGTGAGTTCAGATAGTTACCTTCTTCACAATTCAATATTAGAGAACTGTCCAGAGTGCTGAGAAGTTAAATCATTTACCAATGTCTCATAGCCAGTGTGTTTCAGAGGCAGAATTTGAACGTACCTCTTCCTAGCTTCAAGGTAAGTGCTTTATGCAGTATGGAAAACTATCTCTATTTTAAAGGAATATTTAAGAATAATTTCATCCAACCAAATAATTTGGAGTTTGTGGTAATAAGATTGGGCATTTTGAGTTGGTTGTGGCAAGGTTATTAAAAGCTTTAATAAAATTTGGATCAAATTAGCCTAAGGCTCAAGGTTACTTTCAAATTTCATTCTATGGTCTAATGATCCTATAAGCTATCAAAGATGTTAAGGTCAATTTGCAAAACCACCGCCAAATCAGACCAGAAGCACAATTTTGATCTATTCAGTCCCACAGAGTAGTTAGAAGTACTCTTAACAGCACATGTGCATGAAATGTATGTGTGTATGAAATATTTCCAAACTGTACCATAGTAGAGTAGAAGAAAAATGATGAATAGACCATACTTCTTCGAATAATGCCAGTATAGACATAAAGAAAATCTCTGGTTTGAGAATCAAGTATAAACCAGCATAAAGGTAGAAGGCACAGTCACCTAGGCAAGATTGAAAAATAAAATCCAATTTCTCATTATCTGTTGCATGTGCTATCTACAACAATGTTTAGATGTTAGAAGGATAGAGGGATATACAGGCATGGATTATGATTCATTCAACCAAAATTTATTGAACACCTAATATGTGCCAAGATAAAATGTTAATGCATATGACACCCTGTGGCCCAACCTTTCATTATTCATTGCTTAAGAGAGAAATTTTTACCGATGTGCACCTATTACTCTCTCTCTACCTCTTTCTTGTCATTTAGAAGGGAGACAAACAGCTCATTAGAGAAACATCCACACATCAACTGAATTCAGAACGTTATGTGCACACATTTAAAGATTTATCTAATTTCTCAGGAGCCATAAATGTCACCTATCGCTATCTAGCTGGCACTCCATTACCAAGAAAAAGTAAGTATCCTTACATTAATAAGTGGGTGAAAGTGCATTGTATGAAAGTCTTGTTTTGTTTACAAATCTAAGATATTATTATTTAATTATGCTCAGAATAGTGAAAAAGCTTAACTTTTCTATATACCAAAATTATGATATATCCACTCAATTTAGTTTTTAATAATCAAATATTGATTGATGTTGCAAACAAAACAACTGTTTGATTTCATCTTCCATTTTTAAATTTAATGCTAAATAATCAGATAAATAGCTTGAGTGGAGAGTCATAAAAAAAACTTTTAAAATATATTATGTATTTATATATTTATTTTGCGGTGTTGATGAATGTACATAAATCAAGAAAGATGGATTTTACTCTACTATTCCTTTTGTCTATATGTTAAGGTCAAAATATAAAGATTTTTTTAAAAAGCATGATCATAGAAGGTTTTAGAAGTATTTTCACCAATGTATGGGTCTTCATGTATTTTTGGTTCTCTCTCATATTTTGGGATATTCTATGAAGTAATAATTACTAGAACTAGCCCATAATTATGTTGTATCATTTTAGTTAGTTTCCTACCCCATCCCTTTCTACTCATACATGGCCCCTGCATTCTTGACTCCCTCTTGGCTCTATGTGACAAGTGCCTTCAAATTTTCCCCATATTTGTGGCCCATTTAGGCCATTCTTCCCCAGAACCCATCTTAGACTTTCAGCTTCACTCCCTCTTCTTTCTCCTAAAACATTAATTTTATATAGTTTGTTCCCTCAGGGCCTGGTCTTCTAATTGGATAAATGAATTTGTTATTATTAATGAGGGATAATGGCTCAATGTGCTAGTAACATGTTGACTTTCCAAAAGGGACATCCATTGCACAAACCCAAAGAACTAGATGTCTTAATGAAATTTGAGAAACTAAGGTAGGGAGACATTCATGACCATGAAAATTTTAACATTTCAATATGGCAAATATGCAGGTGGCTGCCAAGCCAGCCTTTGCTTTAAAAAACCAAAACTATTGATCAATAAACATTATTACCGTCTTTATATTTTTTTATTATTTCACTAAATGAAAGTTCAAAAATTGTGCTTATCTGATTGACAAGAATGTGATTTTTTTAATGAAAAATATAATCATCAGATATGGGATGTAGAAAATACTTTAGAAATATCTAACTTTTCCATTTTATAGATGTTTCTTGAGATTGTAGATTTCCACAAGGTCTCAATTAGAATCAATAAAATATAGATTCTTTAAAAATGGAAGCAACTTCTGAAGTCATCTACTATAACAATTACATCTTCTGTAATGACAATATCCCCAACAAATGATTAGCTAGTCTATTCTTGAAAGTCCCTGGTGTTCAGGTACTCACCATGCCAAGAGCTAGTTCTTCCAGTCCATTTTTTTTAATAGCTATAACTGCTACAAAATCCCCTCTTATTCTGTTCCGTGTTAAGTCTTCTGACTCCCAAGCACTGGGCCTAGCTCCATACTCTGTGGTCAAATAAATTAAAACAGATCTTTATTCTATTCAACTACTTGGCTTCTATATCCATATGTAGACAACTAGTTGGCATAGTGGATAGGTAAATAGTTTTGCAGTTAGGAAAAAACTATCTGAATCCAGATTCAGAGACTTAGTTGTAAGTTCTTAGGCATCTCTCAACTTCAGTTTCTTCAACCCTCTAATCCACCTATTTCAATGCATTGTGAAATCCTATGAAACACACACATGAAATACTTTGCATACCTTTAAATTCTCTAGGTAAGGTAACTTCTTATATCTAGATGGATAAGTGAGTATATATACATGTGTATATATATATATATATGTATATATATATAAGCCTTTTCATTTATTCCAACTAAAATTCTTCTTGGGGGGGTGGGGTGGCTAGGTGGCGCAGTGAATAGAGCACCAGCCATGGAGTAAGGAGGACCTGAGTTCAAATCCAGACTCAGATACTTAAAACAAAAAAACTAACCATGTGACCTTGAGCAAGTCACTTTACCCCAATTGCCCTACGTTCCCCCCTCCAAAAACAATGAATAAAATTCTTCTTTGGATTAAAATATTGCCCACAATTTGGTCAAGTTGAGAATCTTAAGACACTTCATTTGAAATCTTCTTTTAGATTAATTTAAAATTTTGGTAATTAAAACAAACTCACACTGTCCTCTGACAACTCTATCATATCTCTCTGGTAGTTTTTCCATCAGTCAGTAATTCACTGATCACTACTTTCATCTGTTCAGGGTGGTATGTAGTCTACTCATACAATAATGTGAGTTCAGTGTATTTTTTTTCCTTCCTTTAAGCTATACATGAAATTTTTTCCAACAGTGTTAGAGGCATTGGAGTTATCAGAAAGAAAGTCCAACTAGGAATCAGAAAACCTGGTTTCAATCCCCCTGTTAACTAATCATGTTAGCTAAAGCTTGAGCTTCCTCTTTTGTAAAATAGCTATAATAATACTTATACTATCTAATGCACAGGGTATTTATAAGTAAAATGCTCTAAGTGAATCATACAGTATTATATACATACAAACCATTATTATTATTACTAGGGTGTTTTCTGCCTTGGGTTTGGTAATTCCTGTGTTTTTTTTTTAAATGCTATGTTCCTATCACTTCTACTTTGCTCAATTTGAACTAAATATATACCTTCATTTTTGTCTCCTAGTCAGGCATCCCATTTGACCAAGTTCCAGTGTTACCTTTGAAATTATACTTGCCCCCTCATCTTAAGATCTCAGCTTGTTTTATTTTTGACATACATTTTGATTATTAGTATATAGATATTTGAGGCCATCGATATATTTTCTCTTCTTTATGAAATATTGGAGATCTTGCTTGCTATTCTTCTTTCTATGCTATGCCAATTCTACATGCCATCTGACTGAAATGTTCTTTCTGGGAATTTTTTCTCTCTCCCCCTTTTCAGTTTAAAACCTCCTAGATAAGGTGATCAAGTCTTAGGGTGAATGTTTTCTGTACTGATCCTTTTCATCTTTGTTACATTCATAACCAAAAAGTCAACATCCAAAGAGGAAAAGTTCTTTTGTTTAACACTATCTTCTTATTCATTTGTATTATCCTTTTTTCTCCCATATCTAATAATTTTAATACTAATTAACATTTTTCTTTCACTTGAATTACAAAGTTCTTTCCATATGTTATGTCATTTGATCCTCACAATAACTATGGGAAGAGGATTTTATTATTATTATTACTATATTTTTTATTATTACTATCATTTCACAGTGAGAAACTATAACTAAAGGAGATAACATGAGTTAGTCATGGTCATAAAGCCAGGACATTCCAGTGGGCAAAGTCAAATCCAGATCCTCTATCACCAAAAAACTATAACAAACTGATTAAATTCAGATCAGTAAACATTAAGTAAGTATCTAATCTTTACAAAGTATGTACTGGTTTCTGAGTATACCCAATTTTCAAGATTACATTCTTATTCTGAAGGGGAAAGGGAAAGTACACAAATAAAGAAATACCAAATATATTCAAAGAGATTTGTCTCAGTGAATGTATGGGATGGGGAAATTAGTATTTATAACTAAATTAGAAGCAATCTTGAACTGAGTCTTAAAAGAAATTGGGGATTCCAAAAAATGGGAGGCAAAGTACAAAAATTTTTCAGGAATAATGGATAATTGACACAAAGAAAAAGGAGGTAGGACATGAAATATTGTATATGGCAGTGGGTTCATTTGACTAGAATGTCCACTTAGTAGAATAAAGATAAATCCATCTAGAAAGGTAAGATTGTACTAGAAGGTGAAAATATATGTTGTCCTAATGGAAAGAGGGAGTCACTGAAGCTTCTTAAACTTCTGAAGGACCTAATTGTAGCAGCAAGCACCCCAAGCGTCCTCAGGGTTTGCAGCTACCACAGGTTCTTGGATCTGCTTTGTTAAAGGAAAGCAACTCAAAATGGGTTAACAAGCTTACTTTAATCAGTCAGACATATATCATTTACCTTGTTCAGGAGAAAAGGTCAGCACCCTTAACCTCAAAGTATACAGGCATAATTATCAAGACAGAAACATCAAGTACACAGATTTCCAAACTGTCCAACCATTACATCCATACCCAGTCAACATCTGGGTTTCCATATTCTGGGTTTTTCAAAGCCGGGGGACTCTCAACAACGGCTTCCCAGAATTCAGATCAAATCACAGAACACTTCTCAAAGTGAGTCCCAAAACAAAGCTACACATCAGAGCTTATATAGCCTTCTCCTGGCTCAGAGAATGTAACAACCTTATTGACTCACTGGCCAATCAAGGAGTATCTACTGAAAAACAAGCCTCCCCCACCCCAGGCTTCAGGTGCACATTAGCCTAGGGGCAGGGAAGATCTTTAAAATTTACATTCTTATTACACTAATCAGACCTGTACTAGTACATTTGGCTGATATTTGAAGAAGGAATAGAAGACTAGGAAGACTAGAGGCAAGGAGAAAAAAGGGGACATTATTGTGGTAGTCTAGGCTAGACAAAATATAATGAAGATTTAAATAGTAGGTGACCATATGAGTGGTCAGAAGGGCCTGGTATACAAAATGTATTGTGGATATAGAATTGAGGAGCACTATCAGCTAATTGGATATGAGGAGTATGAGGGAAGAATCAAGTAGAACTCTCTTGTTATGAACCTAGATAACTACATGGATGGTAGCATCCTCAAGGGAAATGGGGAAATAAGGAAGACTCTTGAACTTAAAGGGAAATGAGTTCTATTTTGGTGATATTAAATCTAATGTGCCTAGAGAATATCTTGGTGGAGACCTAGAATTGGAAATTCAGGACTGGAGTTTAAAAGAGATATGAGAGAAGAATATGTAGTTATTGCCATAGAGATAAGTAAATCCAACCTATGGAAACAAGACCATGAACAGAGATTATAGAGAGAGAAGACAAGAGGATTCTGGGTTTTACCCATAAAGTGTTCAGGGTTGTGGCACACAGATAATATACTAGCACAGAAGATCAGGAAGGAGTAATCAGGCAAGTAGCAGGAGAACCAGGAGAAAGCACTGTCATGTATACCCAGGGAGAAGACAGCACCTAGAAGAATGCTTAAACTGATATCATCAATAAGAATTATGAGTAACAGAAAAGTGCCACTAGCAGTAATTGATTTAGCTTTTTGTTCTGAACTCAATAGTCCTTAGAAAATTTTTTTTCCAGGTACCATTCAATACAAACACACACACACACACACACACACACACACACACATTTGTATGATCATATTTTTCCCAATAAAATTTTTTTAAACTGGATAGTAGGGGCAGCTAGGTGGCACAGTTAATAGAGCACAGACCCTGGAGCCGGGAGGATCTGAGTTCAAATCTGGCCTCAGCCACTTAAGACACACTTAACTAAATAAGTGACCTTGGGCAAGTCACCTAACCTCAATTGCCCTGCCTTCCCCCCTCCAAAAAACAAAACAAAACAAAACAAAAAGTGGATAGTAATCCTCTTCTGAAAGGATCAGAAAGTTTTCTGTCATATCTTAGGTACATGCACCAAGAAGAAAGCATTGCTTTTCATTGTCCATATCTAGGAAAATCCCTTCCCCACTCTCAAATAGGGAGCTGATGATGAACTCTTCTTTCTAGTGGAATTTCTTGGTGTGTATAGATCCATATTTGATTACTAACAAGTTACCATCTACTTCTTTCTCACCATGAGGAGCAATCTTTGCCCCCACCAGCCCCTAAACCCCCCCCTACTCTGTTGCGCTCTCTCTCATCCTCCACAATTATTTAGTTGCCAAGATATGCTGATTTCATTTGTTTCTTTTGGATCACTCAAATAGATATTCTCCTTGCCAATTTCATTTTCATAACTCTAGTTCAGTCCTTTATCAACTCTCTGCTATGATCTTGCAATTGCTTCCTGACTGGTTCCCATGTCTTCAGCATCTTTCTTCTCCAAGTTATCTTTCACCTTATCACCAATATATTTCCATTCTGTAGGTTCAATTCCATCATACTCCTGTTCAAAGAAGATATACAAACTTCTTAGCCAATCATTAAATACAAATATCTTTCTAGACATACTTCAGGATGTTCTCTTTCAAAAATCAGTCAAACAGAAATACCAGCCATTCTGCAATTGTGCCTTGCCCATTTCTGCCATTGTATGTCTCCAATACTAGCATGGATATTATCTACAAGTTCAAATATTGAAATGCTTCTTTTTCTTCAAGGCCCAGTTTGGATGCTGCATCATTACGATTAGTCTTTATCTCCCCCACTAGAACTGATCCAATAAAAAATATCTTAGTTTTGTGAGACGGCTCTTTTGCATGCTTTATATTATTTTTCCATTTTACTTATTTGTATATGTGTCTAGCCTTATACTACAATATGTGGTCCTTGAAATAGTAAACTACTATTTAACCTCAACAATCTGCTGGTTGAATGTAGTTTACCTGAAGTGAATTTAATGTCTGGATGGGTCCTCTCTGTAGCAAGCCTCATACCAATTATATAGCTTTAGTCATTAAATAATTATTCTTTCCTTGCTTTGTATTATGCTTTTCCATAACCATTCCTGTAAAGTTGGTTTTATTTTTTCAATTTAGCCTATTTTTTTTTTCTAAGCTTTCTTCTTGGGTCATGCTTTCCATCATGTTAAGGGTTGTTTCATACATTCTGATAATGTCTAGAGAATGAAATATTCTTTCAGCTTCATTTCTCTCTTCTATCAGTGTCACTAATAATACATATTGAGTGTACACATAGTAGCTGACTGTTTTGGAAAGAAATATAAACAGCAAGTTCTTTGAAAGAAAACAATAACTGAGCCTTTACTTTCCTTATTTTCTGAATCTAATGATAACGGTTTTTGATTCTCTTCAGTAGCTCCTAGAACATCTCCTTTCCCATGGGTTTCACTCTAACAGCCAATTACTAACAAAACAGCCATGCAAAAATGCCATTTGCCAATATACATGCTCTACCATGAATGGGCCTCTGTCCCAGAGAACTTACCAACCTGACCTTTTAAAACTGGGTTCCTTGTTCCAAAGAACTTTATATTATTTCATTGAGAGATCACTAATTAGGAGAACCTTGGTAGTAAAAAAAAATAGTAGCTAATATTCTTGGGATATTTCCAGATTTTCCTGGAGAATTCTGGACTGCTCACTGTCTTCCCCTTTTTGTATTATCTAGCTCTACCATCAACTTCCTTCTTTTTTCCTTTCTATCCAAGTTGAGGATTGTCATCTCTGCACTATGAATCTCTCGGGAGATTATACCATTTCCCTCATGTTCTCATTAAATAAAGTCATGATTTCAATCCTACATCAAGAGTTTTCACTTCTTGTTTGTATCACAGATCCCCTTTGTCAGTCTAGTGAAGTCTGTGGGTCACTTTTAAGAATATTTTTTTTAATTACAAAAAAAGGAAATTCTTAAATTTCAAGTAGAGGCTAGTAAAAATAAATATGCTTGTTGTCTGCTTTCCCATCCAGTTTAATAGACTACCACTACCACTACCACCACCACCACCCTTGAAATACTATCCAAAGTCTGCTCTGAGTGAAGAACTCCTATTCTAGATTATATGTGACTTAAAAAAATGTCTCATTTGCAGGAAAGAAGAAATGATGCCTTTTCACAGCAGATGGAACAGTAATGTCAGTATCACAGCACCACATGATAAACATTTTCATAGGAATGGAAATTTTCAACAATACAATATACTTCAAAGAACTTTGACTTGATACAAGAAACTAAAGTTATTTCTATGAATATTGAGCAGTTTATAATTTCTACTAGCAGAAATCAAGGAAACAATTTAACACAAATGAAAATAAGTTTTCTAAGAACAATTGCTACAAAAATAACCTTTAAAATAATCATTCAATCACAAAATGAATATTAAAAAGATTCATCTGTAACTTCCACTTGCAAAAATTGGGGATAGTTTGTCAGCCATAACTTTAAATGACTTCCTCTTTTCCATTTTTAAATAGTTTTTATATTATCTAAATATATATCTGTCTTCTCTAATGGGCTTATATGGGAACATTAAGCTGTAGAACATTTTATTTTATAAACAAATGTTTAAAACAACGGTGCACATATTAGTCTGCATATAATATAATTTGTTTTCCACAGAAAAGAATCAATTACACATAAACCATAATAGCTTTTTCATATGTAGCTTAATAATTTAATCACAAAATGTCCTATATTTCATCATTCACTAAGCTTACTTGCTACAGTACCAGCCCTAAGGGCCAACCTTGATTGTTATGTGTTTTTCAAAGCATCTAATTCATCTTCCTTCTAAATTCTTTTGCCCAGAGTACCTAACAGTTGGACTTTCGTCAGTTAAAAGAAAAAAAGGAAACTATTTGCTTGAAACAATCAAGTCTATATTTGATCAATCCAGTTATGAAGAACTGAAGGAAATTGCAGTAGTGGTTCATCTTGCTGAATTTGACTTACCTTGGTGTGACAGTATGGTACGAGATATTACACAGAAATTTGCTCACCACATTATTGCTGGACGTTTAATGGTCATACATGCTCCTGAGGAATATTATCCAATCCTAGATGGCCTTAAAAGAAATTATAATGATCCAAATGACCGAGTCAAGTTTCGATCTAAGCAGAATGTGGATTATGCTTTCCTTCTTAATTTTTGTGCCAATATTTCAGACTATTATGTAATGTTAGAAGATGATGTTCGATGTTCAAAAAATTTCTTGTCTGCCATTAAGAAAGTGATTACATCACGAGAAGGCTCTTACTGGGTGACACTGGAATTTTCTAAGCTTGGCTACATTGGAAAACTCTACCATTCCCATGATCTCCCACGATTGGCACATTTTTTGCTAATGTTTTACCAGGAAATGCCTTGTGATTGGCTACTGATTCATTTTCGTAGTCTCTTGGCTCAAAAGGATGTGATGCGCTTTAAACCTTCTTTGTTCCAGCACATAGGATATTATTCCTCATACAAAGGAGCAGAGAACAAATTAAAAGATGATGACTTTGAAGAGGATTCATTTGACATCCCTGACAACCCACCTGCAGAGCTATACACAAATATGAATGTATTTGAAAATTATGATGCAAGCAAAGCATATAGCAGTGTTGATGAATATTTTTGGTCCAAGGCACCTGCAATAGGGGATTATTTTGTAATTGTATTTGAAAAGCCCATTAACATAAGCAAAATTAAAGTAAGTACTGGAACAGAAGATCGACAAAATGACATCTTGCATCATGGAGCCCTGGAAGTTGGAGAAAACATAGGGTGGAGCAAAAAGGGAAAACAGTGTGCCACTTACTTGAGACTAGGGGAATTCCAAAATGGAAACTTTGAAATAGTAGATGTGAAGCACAAAGTTCCATTTGATATTCACTGTATAAGAATACTTGCCACCAGAACACAAAAGGAATGGCTGATCATTAAGAGTGTTAGTATTTGGACTTTTCAGCCAGTTAATCATTGACTCCATGTAACTGAAACAGGTCTTCCTTTTGAATAGGGGAGTGCATACTATTGGTTGGGTAGCAACAGGTGCTATTCCCCAAGGGATGACTTAACTGTTAAAAAGGGAAATCTGGGACATTGCAAAACAAACAAAAGCAATTTATTTTTTACTAGTTCAGCCAGGCAATATATAAACACTAGTTTGTTGGTATGTTTTGAATTTTATAGTAAAAAAGTTTCCATCCACATCTTTGGGTCCCCTAAATCCCTCTTTGTTGTTATCTTTGGCTCTTTAAGAGAAGGCAATGCTTGATAAGAAAAATCCTCATTCAAATTGGTAGTTTTGATTAAACATTGCCAAAATACTTTGACTTCATTATATCTATGTATTAAAGTTGATGAAAGTTGATATTTTTATGCCATGGTTAATGTTGCTTTCATTTTAAAGACAGTTTTAATAATATAAACTTATTAGTGTATTGCCAGTTGTATTTGAATGCCAAAAGAAATGATGTGTATTAATATGACACATTTTTTTTTCAGCAATCGGGGTTAAGTAACTTGCTCAAGGTTACACAGCCAGTTATTTCTGGGTGTGGTGCTGAGTATCTGAGCCC
>NW_027185889.1:4993793-5004060 GCF_028583685.1 Petaurus breviceps papuanus | reverse complement strand
GATCCGGGTCATCCCGACACTGGAGCCGGTGCTCTAGCCACCTGGCCGCCCTTAAGTAATTGGGGTTAAGTACCTTGCTCAAAGTTACACGGCCAGGTATTTGTGGGTGTGTGCTAAGTGTCTGAGCCCGGGATTCGATCTCCAGGTCATCCCAACACTGGAGCCGGTGCTCTTACTCACTGTGCTACCTGGCCGCCCCTAATATGACACATTTGAAATGTGAAGACTGATGTTAATTTAATTGGACAGTGATTATTGAAAAATAATTATTGACAGTATGCTTAATTCTGTAGTACAGTGCTGGGTTCAGTTTGTTCATCAAATGGTGTGTATTAAGCATTGCTGTCCAGTAGAGGCAGAGGTAGTCTGAATGATGATTTGATTTCCCTTAGGAACTAAATTCCTAGTTGCCTCTAATCTAGCCCTCATCAATCACATCTGACATGAACAATGCCACTAAGAAGCAAGGCCTTTACAGGAGAGTTCCATAGGTGGGGAAAACCCATCCCAATGACTTGAATTAATGGTAAAAAAGTTTTCATGACATTCTTTTAAAAAAAAATATGATATTGAATCTCTACAGTTAATAGATTTTTCCACCCTAAAGAACAGTATTTTTCCTAGAATTACTTTTGTAGAAAGCAAAACAAAACAAAACAAAACACTAAACTTAGATTAGGGCAACTAAATTACCTATCTCAAAAGAAAAAAAAGTATAAAGATAGTTTGCATTTGGTTTGACCTTAAAACAATTTATAGTATGGAGCAAGTGCTTTTAAAATTTGATTATATTAAATGTTTGCTAAAAATCAATCTAATTGAAAAATATTTAATTTGTCAGTGTTCAGCACAAGACCTGGCACATAATGAGCTTTTAAATGGTGCCATGGAAAGAGCTCAGGACCTGAAATCAGGGAGACCTAAATTCAAATTCTGTCCCAGAAACTTACTAGTTGTGTGATCTTTGGAAAACGATTTAACTCTCTCTCACTGCTTCAGTTTCCTCCTCCATTAAATAGGAAAATAGTAGCCCCTACCTCACAGAGTTGTTTTTAAGGAACAAATGAGTAAATATATATATAAAATGCTTTGTAATCCACAAAGTGCTATGTAAGTGCTGGTTATTATTATTAATAGTGATATTATTATATGCTAGTTGATTGTGACTGAGTAGGTTTTAGACAGGAATGAGACTTGGAAATACTTATAATGCACCCTCTTATCTTATAAAGAAGAAAATTGAGGCCCAAAGAGATTGGACATATCACCCAGAGTAACCCAACCAATTACAGAAGTATCAGAATCAAGAGTAGGAAACAGATCACCTTTCTCCAATTCCAGTATTCTTTCTATGATAGTGCAATGCTTCCTCTTCCAAAAAAAACCACTTTCTTTTGCTGGATTTCATTTTCCTAAAGTCTAACTTACACAGGCAAACCCTAAGAATTCTTCCCTGGCACTACAGATCCATTTAAAGTATTACCGCTCTAATTCTCCCACCAATATTGACCCAACATGTATAACATAGTAAGCCTCCCTAAAATTACTATCAGAGAATAACTTCAATAGCATCTTCCTGTGGTCGTTGGTCAATTGTTTCAGTCGTGCCCAACTCTTCATGACTTCATTTGAAGTTTTCATGGCAAAGATACTGGTGTGGGTTACTGTTTCCTTCTCTAGCTCATTTTACAGGTGAGGAAACTAAGGCAAACAAGGTTAAGTGACTTTCCCACAGTCACAAAACTGCAGTGGTTTGCCATTTCATTCTCCAGTTCATTTTATGGATGAGTAAACTGAGGCAAGCAGGGCTAAGTGACTTGCCAAGGATCCCACAGTTAATGTCTGAGGCCATATTTGAATTCACAAAGATGAGTCTTCTTGACATCAGGGCTGGCACTATCTCCTCTGACATATACTTTTAAAAAGGAAAAACATGAAGGCATTCTCCTCTCTCATCAAGACCTCAGTTGTTCATGATATCCTTTTTTTTTTAATTTGTTTTTGCCAATCTTTGATTTGCCTCTAAGATGGAACCTGTAGAAAAGGTACATACCTAAACTGTAAGAGGAAACTCTTCACCAGAAAACTCAAATGGTCATTAAATCAAGTCTGGTCCAAACCAATTCAAATCATTATCATTGTTGTCTCTCTTTGACTCATATTCCTTATTTCTTATGGCACAATATTATTCCATTACATTTAGGTACCACAATTTGTTTAGTCATTCCCCAATCAATGGGTATCTACTTTTTCCCCAAATCTTTGTTAGTACAAAAAGTGATTATTAATATTTTGGTATATGTGGTAATTTCTGTGTCTTTTGCTTTTTTGAAGCACACGTTCAACAGTGAGGTCTTGGGGTCAAAAATGTATATGTAGATACTGTGGTCACTTTTTTAAGGCATAATTCCAATTATTTTTCTAGAATAGTTGGACCAATTCTCAGGACTAAGTACTTTCTAAGTTTAAACAATCAAATTGGTAGTTATTTACAATTTCCCAAGACCTTCCATATAACATTATCTCATTCAATTTTCATAATCACCCTGTAAGTTAGGCAGAAGATGGGCTATTATCCTCAGTTTAAAAAAGAAAATAAGAAAAAAAAAAGGTTCAGGGACAAAAAGTGACTTCAAGGTCAAACATACACCATGTAATGACACAAGGACTGGAAGCCATGACTTTTGCCTGCTCTTTACCTTTGCCACAGTATCAATGTCTAAAAGGTCAATAGCTGAGAAGTGTTTGACTTGGTCAAGTCACTTAACCACACTGGGCATGTTTTCTCATCTACAAAATATAGTAGGGCCTCTAAGTTCTGTTCAAGCTTTAAATCTATGATTCTATTGTAAAACGTACAGAAAATGTGATGCTTTATAGCAGATAGCAAACTAGGGCCTATAGACTAAATCTGGCACAAAGTCTGTTTTTATACAGTCTGTGAGCTAAGTATTTTTTTTTACATTTTTAAATATGATAAAACTTTATTTTAAAATGTGTACATGAGTTAAGAATGTTTTTTTTACTTTTAAATAAAGTTTATTGTATTTAAAAATTCAAAAAAGAATAAGAAATTCTTAACTCACACATAAAAAAATAAAAGGGGCGTGTGTGAACAGGATTTGGTCCTCAGGAGTAGCTTGCCAAATCCTGCTCTACAATTCTCATACTCAGTGGATTACAAGGGGGTATTCACCAAGTGCTGGGGTACTATATTTACACCTAATTACAACTCACCCTAAAGAAATTAACCCATTTTGTTTACAATAATGATTGGTCACAGATGGGTTGTGATCAGCACCATTGAAGGGAGTGCCTAAATGACAAGATCACAGATCCATTGAGTATCTGATAATAAAGGCAAATATTTATATAGTACATGCTGCGGGCTTTCTCATAGCCTCATTCAAGCATCATTATCTGTATTTTATAGAATATGAAAAGACTCAGGTCAAGGAATTTGCTCAGAGTCCCAAAGCTAAGTTATCACATAACTAATAAGTATCATAGATAGGATTTGAACTTGCATCTCATGACTCCAAATCTAATGTTTTGTTGGCGTTATTGTTGTTTTCCACTAGAATGTGTTCCCCATCACTTAACTTATATTGAAAAAAAACTTATTCATATTCTAACTATTTTGTTCAAAAAAGCTGATGAAGAAGTTTTCCCTGAGTAAGATAATATGGCTCTAATAATTCTTCCTTGCTTTATCTTTGAGAGTTGTCATGATAAGCCTTGTATCTTCTTCCCCATCCATCCTCACAGTGGTTTACATGTTTTCTCCCCAAAGTGTCAACCCATCTGTACAAGTTTTAATACAGGCTATTTCACTGAATATGATTATTTTTTCAACACTATGACTATGTGTCATCATTGTTCATTAGTAGTTCACTGTATTGGTTCCTTAGTATGCATTTACCCAATTTTGGTTAATAGACAACTTTCACAGAAGCTGTTTGTATAAGTTGCACATCCTGCCCAAAAGAGCAATAATGCAGTGGTAGAAAGGATAGAGAATTGTTTTTGGCATCAGAAACACTTGGATTCAAGTCCTCTTCTGAACACTTGAGATTCAGCACAAGTCACCTCTCAGTGGAAGAGCAATCCTCTTGGTGAAGGTGCCAATCTGTATTGCTAGAGGAAATTCCTCAACAGAAAATTTTTATGGTTACAAAATCAAAAATCTGGTCAAAACAAAATCATATCAATGATGAAAGATTTGCTGGATTCTAAAATATCATTAACAGTCTCTCTTGTGATATTAAATATGGATATATGATCCAATTCTTCTAGTAGCTAGATGTAATCCTCATGGTATGTTTGAGACTCACAGATACTATAAAAACATACATTTCCATTAATATTTAGTTAAGTCTTAAGAATAATGCTGTATGGTCCCCATCCTTGATTTGTCAGGTTTTAAAAGATTGTGTTTTCTTAGTGTCCTCCTTCTTTATTTATGACTTTTAGGAAAAGGTACAACTTATATGGCAGAATGTGGGTACAGGTCCTGATGAATGACCAATGAAGGCATTCATCTTTATAATATGGTTTATTGATGGTGTTCTGTACATAACCTATCATTTAAAAGCTTATTGTTGTTATATAGTATTATGAAAACTCCACACAATGGTCCAGGAACAATCTTTTCCATGTTTTCTTCTGGGTAAATTTGAAGAAAAAAAAAAACAGCTGGAAGCACATAGTAGCTCTTTCAAGATTGACTGCCTCAAGGACTTTGGATAATGCATGCACTATGTGAATTGGATGTTTGCCAGTGGATATAAACTATGGTTAATGCCCCAGTTTCCACTGAGATCATATTTCTCCTTAAATTTGATGACCCCATTATTGAAATAGATTTTTGAAGGAGTGGTAAAATGGAAACATCTCCATTTGAGACTAAGAGAGAGATGCCACAATTTTATGCTATGGAATGTTCTTTACAAGGATGAGATCATATAACAATATTCATGTTCCATAGAATATTAGTACTAGGAGGGACCTTTGAGATCATCCAGCTGAACCCTCTTCTTTTACAGATGAATAAACTGAAGCCCAAATGGACTAGAAATAAGAAATAGACTACAGGTGTGTTTACAATAACTGATGATTTGGGTTGGACCCCAATAACTTGGCCTCAAAAGTAAGAAGCAAAATACATTTGGTTCAACTTTCCCTTTGATTTCAATTTTATATATTCAAATAAGTTATTTTCTTATATATAATCTTATTTAATTACTCTGAGTTTATGGGAAGTAATTTGGAGATGAAAATATTTAATAAGGAAATATTGTAATTGCTATTAACTCAATTTAAATGCTGGAAGACTGGTAGCTCACAGCATGGTAGATACTATAATTTTTAGCTTTTTGTTTGCTTTTAATTTTTTTTTGGAGGGGCAATTGAGGTTAAGTGACTTGCCCAAGGTCACATGGCTGGGTTTTTTTTGTACTTGTTAAGTGTCAGAGGCCACATTTGAACTCAGGTCCTCTTAACTCCAGGACCAGTGCTCTATTCACTGCACCATCGAGCCACCCCCTAGTTTTTAGCTTTTAATGGCAATTTTTAAGACAATTTTTTTATGTTTAATAACATTCTGCCATTAATGTTTAAGAATGTGAGCCTTTCAGCATTTATGGACATACCAACAACTGTATTTCTTACAAGGACAACAAAATGTGGAAAACACATTTTTTTAGCCATAATACTAACTGCAGAAATTACAACCTTCCCCCTCAACCCATGTCAATGCAAGCACTTTTGGATTCTCGTTGAAAGTAATTCAATTTCTGCTATAGATATAAGGGGGTGGTAAAAAAATGATATTGAAGAAAATGCTTCATTTAGAGCTATTTTCCTCATGTAACTACACCTACAAGACTAGGGAAATATGATGGTGACAGGCTTTCTTGGGAAATCCATAGTTGAATTACAGGAAAAAATGTCAAGGGCAAAAATATTAAAAGAGAAAAAAAGTTATTTTAAGTTGTCTGAAGGAAAGCAAGTACTTTTAGAGTATAATATATTATTTTCAGGGAAAAAGTCTGGAACCATTTTGGTTATGATGCTGCTCTGGCCTAAACATTCAGAGTGAAGTGAGGAACTTAAAAAAATCATCGGATAATTCAATGAAAACAAAAAAAAAATGACTCAGATTTCTAGGTAGTAAAAGACAAAGAAAGGAATTTCGATACAATTACCACCATAATCATTTCAAATATATTGCTTTATCTTTGACTTGGTTTTTGACAGTCAAGCAAGAGGCTTTTAATGAAAATATTTCACTCAGTAGGGGAATAATAAATGTTTGAGGTATGTAGAATGATATTGTTTTCAATAGCAATGGAAGTTGCTCAAAAATTTGTGGAAATTGACTTTGGAGGTCGTTTTTTTCCTACCTTTCCAGTCAGTATAGGAATCATTTCTAAAGATCCCTGACTGATAGATATCTAGTCTTGTCTTGAACAATTTCAGGTCAGAATCTACCTTATGTCATAATGCAACCCACTCTATTTTGGTACAATTTATTGATAGAAAATGTTTACTTATATTGAGCAGAAGTCAGGTTTTCTTCCATTGGTTCTTGCACGGCTCTCTAGAGCTACATAAAATTAGGTTTTATATCAGCCAATAAGCTTTCTATCAGTCTGTAAGATATTTGGAGATTATCATGACTCTCCATAAATCTCAATGGGCTCATATCATTAGAACTGGAAGTGACTTTAGAAGCCAACTAATGCAACCAGCTTATTTTACAGCTGAGAAAACTGAGGCCTAGATAGGTCAAATGAATGGGGGGTGGGGGAAGTTATGTGTTAAGTATGCATAAAAGGTTGATAACTAGCATAACCACGATTTGTAAACAGGTTCCTTTTATATATACATACATATATACACATATACATACACACATATAGTTAGAACTATACATATTTACATTTATAGAAACAAAAATAAAAATAAATATACATATTTATATAAACACTCTATACCACACACTGCCTCCCCTTTTGTCCCCTTCTCCATGTTAGTTCCTTCAACTGTGCCTTCAAGGCCCTTTGGTTTCCTGGTCCCTCTCCACTGACCACACTTCACTTAATCATCATCTCCCTCAAATTTTGGCTGAACCTAATATTGACTAATGCATAACAGAGTGGTGCAATTTTGTCCTCTGTTTCACATCTTTTAGGTTACTGAGTCCAGATGTGATTTTACCCTATTAGGAGTTTGCTGGACAGGATCCTCCTATCAGTATAAATCAGCAACTCCCGTGGCTTACAGTCACATGTTATTCAAAAATACACAAATCTGAGACAAAAATATAACTTTGAGACTTGAATTCTCCATTTAATATTGGGCCTATAGTTAAACTCTGAAAATCTGTGCAAAAGACAAATTAAATGAATAGTAAAGTGCTGTATAATTTATACACTCATACAAATTACATTAACATGAATATATATATAATAGAAATTGCCTATCCAAATGAAATCACAAATTCCATCTCTGGATTTATCCTATCCATCTTATTTTAGGAAAAATAAAGTTGGATATTCCTTTAAAAAAAACCTATTTGAAGAAAGTTGAATTCTTAGTTTTCTCTACTTGATAATCAATTACTTCTTTGAAACTATCCTTGGAGAGTGGAAATTTGTTAACAATTTGGGAATTTTTTTTTAATTTCAATTGTTAATGATAGACAAAGGTAAACAAATAAATGATTTTAATGGCAAATCCAAGCCACCATTTTGTTTTACTCTTTTTCTACAGTAACAGTAGAGGTAATTCTGAATTATACCCTGGGAAGATGGTTTATTTGTAATGATGAAAATACAGATAGCAATAGGAGGAAGAGAAAAAGACCTAGCAGTTGCATTCACTAGCTACTGAGCACTAATGACCAAGAGATAATGATAGCCAAAAGTAAAACCTGACATTTCATAGAATCACTTCCTGTTGCAAAGAACTAGAAGAGACATCCATCAATCCCCTCATCATTCCACCTCAAAACAAAGATCAAAACAAAGATTTACAAACCTGCTGAAAGTTTACCCTATGTTTCATGAAGAACTCAAAGAATGATACTACATAAACAACTAATAATTTTAAGGAAATGAAATAGGAATTTTATATAAGAAGTGGTTAAATAGAACTGTATTACATATTTGTGAGAAAAGCATATGTATCCAGTATTATATTGGAAAGGATAAGAATCAGAATTAATGAGAAGTTACTATAGGTTGCATTCACTTTAATATTTTCTCTTTAATCTACACTGTTGGTAACTTTTCTTTAAATTAATGACATTAAATGACATTCTTTAAATGTCATTCCTTGTTGATAATGTTGGAACTGAAAACTTTCTAATATCATTCTATCTTGTACACTTAGTTTTCCTCTTCTGTGGGAGAGAACATGGTGCTACCCACAAATTATTGTTTTAATTCTAATTTCAGTTCAATTAAACAATCATTTCTTTGCCTTCTCACTCTCAATGTATGAGTTTAAGAAAATCAAAGAAAAAGACTGCTCATTCAACATCCTAACTCATATCTTGGCCTAGCCACAAAGAAAAAAAAAGATCATTTGAATTAATTTCCTTTTAGTATTCTCTCCAAGCATTTACCTTTCCAACCTTTGGTTCATTTGCATACGAATACTCCACTTACCTCTGGTTTATTTTTCCAGGAGGTATTTTTAATTCTTCACTTTCCATTCCAATTCTTTTCTTTGATTTTTTCAGTGTTGTTCTTGCAGGATATGTTGCTGTTGGCTGTCAACAAATTCCTTTTGTTCTTTGGAATATCATTCTTAAAAAAAAAATGGCTTCATATACCCATGTGATAATCCTGTGCTTTTTGGAATTGTTCTCATTTGAAGGGTTTCCTCCTTTTGATCGTTCCAATGTTCTTTGATGTCATTCTGAAATTTAACTGCAGTATTTCTTGTTCACTTAAACTTGAAATTTCCTTTTTTTCTGGACTTTTGTGAATTTTCTTGATCTAAACCCTATTTCTGAGCATTTTCCCCACATAATTTCTTGATAATGTCTTTATAAAATATATTTTATCATGATTTTTTGAAAGTTCTGTTGTCTCTTTTCATCTTATCTTCAGTATTCAAATTTCATAAAGTTCTTTTCATCTTTATTTAAAGAATGGATGTATTTTTTTAATCATTCCACCATTTGTATTTCTGTTTATAATTTTGTATTCCAATTCTGTTGTTTTCAAGCGTGTCTTGGTCTTTGTCCTAAATTCTCTAGTTTCTAATGACACTTTGTGATTTAAACTGTCTTCTGTCCTTACTCCTTTCCTTTGTGAAAACACAGTGTTAATTTGCATCTGTTTTCACCTCTGGTTGCCTAGTCTCTGTTCTATCAAGCCAGAAGGATTAGACAAAATTTGTGGCAGAGTGAGATTGCCTAGTTGAGGACACTGATGCAGGGAAACTTTGTCTCTCAAATTAGTACCCTAGCTTTTAAAGTGCTACTCTTCTAAACTCACTCTCCTTTTTGTAAATAACTTTTGCCTATCTCTGGGCTGGCCTCAGTGGACTGTTCCTGAAGAGTTGTTGTTCCCTAGGAGGATCTCGAAAAGCCATTCCCTGTATCTGCATCTCCTTTCAACCTGTGTTGTATTAAGTCCACCTGGGCTCTTTGAAAGACTATGGATGGGTGGGGGAGGGGTACTCAGAATGGTAAGAGGCTACTTTATCCTGATTGGCTATTAAGTTAAATATAAAATCACAGAATAAAGTTGCTGCAGTCATAAGATTTGCAGGACCAAAGAGCATCAGAGTTAATGTTATTGTTGATTTTTCTCCATTTGGGGCCTTTATAACTATATTATTCGTTCTGGTGAAATGTTAAAGTTTCCTAGAATCCCCCTTCCTCTTCTGAAGACTCCCTTCAAAATTCATTGCTTTAAGCACCTACTGTGTTCCAAGAAATGTCCTAGGTGCTGAGGATGCAAAGAGAAAAACAAAATAACCTGTGCCCTGAGTCAGGAGCAATTCAATTGAAGGAAAAGCAACATATACACAGAAAAGTAGATCTGGAGGAGACCTGTGAGGCACAGTCTGGCCCTGGCCTTGGCCTTGCCCTCCCCTCTCCCCTAATAATCCAGATGAGGAAAATGGCACAGGACCTCTGACATCATAGGCATTATTGATCAAGAAATGATTAAGAAGGATGATAGATAGATAGATAGATAGATAGATAGATAGATAGATAGATAGATAGATAGATAGATAGATAGAT
>NW_027185889.1:4974067-4993783 GCF_028583685.1 Petaurus breviceps papuanus | reverse complement strand
GATAGATAGATAGATAGATAGATAGATAGATAGATAGATAGATAGATGATAGATAGATAGATAGATATGGACCTATCCAAAGTAAAGAGAAAAGGATCGCGGAAAGACTTACTTTTAAAAACACAGGAATCAGAAAAATCTTTTTTCAGGACTGTGTTCAGGAAGACATATGAACCTTTGGCAGGTCACTGAGACAAAAACTTGAATCTATAGCTAATCTTCATCCCTAATCTAACAAAAGTGGTAACGGGATTTTGAGATAATATAATGTGATGGTTTAAGCCAAAGTATCACTACCAGGGAGAAAAACAAAACAAAACTTGAATGCTTAATTTTTGTCCTTTAGTTTTACACTGAATGAAGTTCAGAAACCAGGAAAACTTATTTTCCCCTTCCTTGCACATCCTACTTGAATCAGTTTTTAGAGAGCATAGTTTCCCCCCCCTCCGACCCCCACAAGTTATTACTGCATGACTGCAGCAAAATTGAAGTCCTCTTATGAATATTTTACTAATAATGAAATTGATTGTCTCAAGCACACAGGAGAAAGGTGGAAGAAGCCTTGAACTCTCTAAATCTCAATTGATGGTGTATTCAAGGCACCTGACACAGTTAGTTTCAAAAGGGCAAACTGTTCCCAGAACTGCAAAAGAAATAAACTGGTAGTTTTTGCAGGATCATAAAGTTTGCTAAATGGAAATGCAGCTTTGGCTTTTGCAGAACTCTATAACCTCAGCAGATGTGCACAGTTTCAATAAATGGACTAACAGAAACTTTCCAACTGCAATAATGCCTTGGAAGAGAAGGCAATGAGTTCTAAATGCTGTTTGCAAACAATTGTTATTTCTCTTTCATCACCCAACAGCAGCTGGGTCTACTGTGATACAGTGGCAGATGTGAGTCAGGAGGAACTGGGTGTGATTCCCAATTCTGATACTTAGTAGCTCTGTGATTATGGGCAAAATACTTAGTTTCTCGGAGCTTCAGTTTCTGCATTTGTTAAAGGGGACAAAATCTTCCTTACTATTTGTGGTATGAATATCGATGCAAATATATTAATTTGGTAGTTAATCATTACATTTGACCCTCCAAAAAATGTTTAAAAATCCCCAAAAAACTTTTGTTAGTGTTATTATGAGTGAGGAACATTTAAGTCTGCAGTGTAGACAGTTTTTTTTACAACTAATAGTAGAAAACATTCCAAAGTGTTTTGTCTCAGGAATCAGAATCCCTGGGTTCAAATACTGCCTGTGATATTTGAAATGTCCTATGACAAGTCACTTAAACTCTGGAGGCTTGTTTCTTAATCTGTAAAATGGGGTGAGGAGTTGACTAGAAAACCTCTGAGGTCTTTCAAAATCTAAATGTATGCCCCTCCCCCATGAAAATAGCTGACATTTTTACAATATTTTGTGTAGATTATCTCATTTGACCCTCAGAGAACCCTGTAAGATGTGTAGTCAATGTGTTATTATGCCTATTAGATGAACGGGGAAATTAAGAATTAAAGAATCTGTTTTATTCTCTTACCTTCAATACCTAGCATCGTGATTTGCATGTAATAACTACTGACCAAACGAGTCCTAGATTGGACTGGACTTGTCCAAACTTATGCATCTACGGTAGAAAGGAGCAGAGTTGAAAGCCAAATCCCTCTACACTAACTTCAGTTTCAGTACTATTTCCATTATAGCACAATGTTTCATATGG
This sequence comes from Petaurus breviceps papuanus, assembly GCF_028583685.1. Lineage (NCBI taxonomy): Eukaryota > Metazoa > Chordata > Mammalia > Diprotodontia > Petauridae > Petaurus > Petaurus breviceps. Next base: position 4,992,073 of record NW_027185889.1, on the reverse strand, counting down.
AATTGGACTGTACATAATTGAATGGACTAGGATGAAATGAAGTTGTTCACTCTATTAAAAAAAAAACCTAAATGCAATCATTAGTACAACAGCTTCTTTTAAAATGACCTCTTCTGTCACATTTTTCATAATAATTTGAAGTTTTATGTGTGATCTTCCCTAAATTCTGAACCAAAAATGGCCTGTCAGTCTTGTTTCTGAGTCTGTCTTCTGGGACAAAATAGCAAAAACTGAGTCATTTGCAGATTAAACATTCCTACTTTCTTCAATCAAGCATTATAAGGTATAGGTTTAAATCCAAATTCCCTTATACATACTAATTTAAGCTATGAATCACATTAGAGATTTGTTATTGGTTTTTTTTTTTCAGTTGTTTCAGTCATGTCCAACTCTTCATGACCCCATTTGAAGTTTTCTTGGCAAAGACTTTGGAGTGGGTTACCATTTACTTCTCTAGCTCATTTTGCAGATAAGGAGACTAAGGCAAAGAGGGTTAATGAATTACCCAGAGTCACACAGCTAGTAAGAGTCTGAGGCCAGATTTTAACTCAGGAAGAGGAGTCTTTTTAACTCCAAGCCCAGTGCTTTATCCACTGAGCCATCTAGTTGCCCCAAAGAAATTTGTAAGGGTTCTATTTTTTTTATAAAAATATGGGAGGAAGAGAATAAGCATGTGCTAACACCTACTTTGTGCCTGGGAACAGTGCTAATTGCTTTACAAAACACCTGGAAGGCAGGTGCCATTATTATCCCCATTGAGGTTAAATGAATTGACCAGAGTCATACAGCTACTATCTGAGGTCAGAATTAGAACTCAAATCTTCCTGACTCCAGACAGAGCCTCCTATAATATAATGCGCCATCTCCCTGTCTTTAGGCAGAGTTTCTAATGTTTTTGTGTATACATGTATGCATGCATGTGTGTATATATGTATTTGTGCACATGGGCATATGCACATGCATATGCATGCACATATACACGTGCATATATGCATGCGTGTGCATGTGTGCACATGTATTTGTAGACAATGTATACACCTACAGCATACACACATAAACACATACACGTGTGTGTGACTGTGTAATTCTTTAAAGATAAATGAATCCTCAAAATCCAATTCAATGAAACTCTGCAGCAACCCATTTAATGAACCAAATTCTGTATAATGGCTTAAGTAATTGGGAAAACACATCATTAACCCAATCATTTGGATCATTTTAATTCTATAGCAATCAAATAGACTTATTGTCATTGAGACATAGCTTATGATTCTCCTAAAACTTAGAAAGTAGTTAAAAGGTGAAAAAATAAATTAGTCAAATAGTAATTTGGCTTATGCAATGAAGGATAACAGTTTAAACTGAAGAAAAAAATATGCGTAGTTTAAGAATACTACCAGATCAAATGAACTTTCTGATAAATTAACTCACATAACATTTAGCACAAAATTCAGTTTATTTTTTTCCTACATTGAGAATCCAAATGAAGATTTTTGCTTTTGATCATAGACAGACCCACACCTGATAGGCCACGGCAGTGAAAACAACTGAATTATTTGTACAGAGACAACACGCTTAGAGTTTTCTTCCTAAGAATATAGCTTTTTTAATTTTTCTTTTTACTAGAGAATGTCTAGGTAGAGAAGAGTCAATCTATATTGTTGTTTTCTATATGTCATGGTTAGGAGTAATTGACTACCGTATATTAAGTCATTGATTCCTTCTTCATTCAGCAAACGAGCATTTACTTTTTTCATGTGCTCATCCAGAGGGAGCTACAAGGTTAAGTAAAACATGGTCTTTCAGTCAGTCAACTAATATTAAGTGCGTATGACATACCAGACACTGTGATAATCACTAGGGATACAGAAAAAGAACAAACCTATGCTCCACTTTCTCAAGCTCACATCCGGTACTCAAATCTATAGTGTAGCAGGAGTATTGAAACATACCTATAGGAGTGGCTAGGTGGCGCAGTGAATAGAGCACCAGCCCTGGAGTCAGGAGGACCTGAGTTCAAATCCAGCCTCAGCCACTTAACACAAAAACTGGCCATGTGACCTTGGGCGAGTCACTTAATACCAATTGCCCTCCAAAAAGCAAAAAGAAAAAAAGGAAACATACCTACAGAATTAGATTGATTCGAATTTTGACATCCCTTTATGACACCCACTGCCGGCATGATATTAGAAATTTTATTTAGCATTCCAGGGCATTACCTTCATGAACATCTCTAAAATAAAAAGTTTAGAGTAGGTGACTTATAGGTTTAGCCCTGCCAGACATTTCCTGATAAATGCATGAAAGAAGTACAAAGTCATAATATATCAAAAAAAGGAAGATGATAACTTTTAATCACAGAGGTCAGGAAAGAGTTTTTGTTGGAGGTTGTCTATGAACTGGTTTTTGAAGGGTGTCACCAGATACAAACCATGAGGAAGGAAGTCCAGGAATAGAAAACAAATTTACAAGCATACAGAAGTAGAAAGGTACAAGATAGATTAGAGGTCATTTCTCTGGATTGGCAGTGCCTATTATGTGTGAGATAAGGCTGGATTGATAATGCCTCTGATGTGTGAGATAAGGCTGGGTGGTAATCAATGTGTAAAGGGGTTTGATTATTATATGCATTTTTTTCCATAATGTTGTATGTAGACTATATGAGGGCAGCTAGGTGGTGCAGTGGATAGAGTACTAGGCCTGAAGTCCGGAAGACTCTTCATGAGTTCGAATCTGGCCTCAGACACTTGCTAGCTGTGTGGGCTTGGATAAGTCACTTAACACTGTTTGCTTCAGTTTCCTTGTATGTTAAAAGAACTGTTATACTGTTATCTTAATCACTTCAGCATCTTTGCCAAGAAAACCCCAAATGAGGTCATAAGAGTTGTACATGACTGAAAGAACTCCACAGCAAACAAGATAGAAAAATGAAGGAAATTAAGTCAGGGGCTAACTAAACATGTTGCTTTTTAAGGTCATTCTTTCTATACTAATTAGAAGCATCTTGCTTTAGAACTCAATAGAGTATTTTGAAGCATCTTTAAATCAAAATAATTACATGTTTTGCCTGCTACTTCCTATTGAACAATTAAGAAAGTGATTTTACTGTAACAAAAAATACTCCTAGGTCTGGCTGATTTTCATTCAGAAATGTTTTACCAGTCTTGAAGCAATGAATGTTTCTAAGAGCCCTGAATCATGCAAGGATCACAAAAACAAATGTAATCAAATGAATTACAAGATACAAATAAGATAAAACAGTGACACAGATTGTTGCTAGAATTAATATAAAATGGCACACTGTAGAATTTGGCACGCAACCATGTGAAAACTGCATGAAAGTTCCATCAACAACAACAGTAATTACACACACTTACCTAATCTCCTTAAAAAACAACAACAACAACAGCGGGGGCAGCTAGGTGGCACAATGAATAAGAGTGCTGGCCCCGGAGTCAGGAGGACCTGGGATCAGTTCCAGCCTCAAATACTTAACACCCACACAAAAAAACTGGCCATGTAACCTTGGGCAAGTTACTTAACCCCAATTGCTTAAAAAAAACTGAATCATTTGAATTTTCACTGTATGTTAGCTGCATCTGTTAAAAAAAAAACTAGTACTGTATTTATTTTAGCAATATGAGAAAATATTATAAAATATATGTGAACCTACTTTAGATAACAAAAAGTGCCATATGTGAATTAGTTATTGTGTTAGATGTTAAAAGTACAAATTTTAAAACATAAAATTGGATTAATTTATCTATATTACTTTAAGATTACTAAGTTATTTAACACTAGATGGAAATTATCCAATGAAAATATCCACAACAGCACAATTTAGTAAAGGCAGTTTGCATTGTGGCTCAATTAGTTGAGAAAATTAATAAGTTTCTATTGATGTCTTATGGTTTTATATCAGTCATTTCCAAATATCACAGAGCCCAAACTCTACTGCTGAGTTCTTCCATGTAACAAAAAAGAAAACATTATTTTAATGACCTGCTACAGTGACTTCTTCAGATGGTGGATAGGTTCATAAGTTTAGAGCTAGAAGGTACATCAAAGGTGATTGAATACAACCCCTTCATTTTAAGATGGAAGAAATCAAAGCCCAGAAGTAAAATCACTTTCTTAATTATTCAACAGAAATTAGCAGGCAAAACATGTAATTAGTTTGATGGTGGAGAGGTTCATAAGTTTAGAGCTGGAAGGTACATTAAAGGTAACTGTATACAACCCCTTCATTTTAAGATGAAGAAATGAAAGCCCAAAATATGTAAGTGACTTGATAAAGATAGCATGGTGTCTGCTATAGGATTTAAACTGAAGCCTTTCTTACTCTAAGATTCACACACTGTCTATTGCATCATCTAGCTGCCTACATGCTACATCTCTCAACTCCCACCTCTCTCCTGAGAAGAGAGATTTGTTTCATTAATTGGTCTCTAAGAGCAAGATGGGATGTTGAAATTACTCAACATTTACTTTCCTTTTAAAGTTCTTTTAATTCATATCATTATAGTTGCATATCATGTTCTTGTGGCCCTGCTTATTTCCTTCTGCATCAGCTCATAGAAGTCTTCCAGTGTTTCTCTGAAACTGCCATTTTTCTGATTTTTACTGCCCAACAAATTCTATTACATTCATGGGCCATAGTTTTTTTTAGCCATTCTTCAATTGATGGCCATTCACTTTGTTCCATTTCTTGCTAATATTTCCCCCCTCCCCCTTACGTACACACATATTAACTATGGAAATATCAACATGTAGGATACTGTCCTTTCTGCTTTCCATCTGTTATACTGTTATCTTAATGAGATTACTTTTAGATGACACTTTTTGAGAAATGAGTAAAATCACTAAAACTATTTTTAGTAATGTATCAAACAAGTATTCATTGTATATTATATATATATATGTCTATATGTATATGTGTATTGTTGTTTTTAAGCCTTTTTTCAGTTATGTTCAACTCTTGACAAAACCCAATTTGGGGTTTCCTCATCAAAGATGCTGGAAGGGATTTCCATTTCCTTCTCCAGCTTATTTTATAGATAAGGAAACTGAGGCAAACATGGTTTCATGACTTGCCCAGGATCACATAGCTATTAAGTGTCTGAGGTAAGATTTGAACTCAGGAGGATGAGTCTTCCTGACTCCAAGTCTAACATTCTATCAACTGTGCCACCCAGCTACCCTTATATACAGATGTACCTAACAAAAATTGTACTAGTATATTAAAAAAGATAACACATACAAAATACAAATTATAAGTGCTATACAAATGTCAGTGGCCACTGCATTTATTATATTATTATATATAATAATATTATGTATAATATAATATTATATATAACAGTATTATTTGCATCTATCAACTACTCAAAACATCTGGATTAAAGCACTACTTCTCACACATGTGACTCTAGATAGGTCACTTGATAGCTCAGTTTCCAAGCAACTCTCTAAGACTTTTGATTGAATAGTAGCTGATATCTGTTGGGAAAGAGGAGGGATCTCAGAAAAAATTCATGCCTACCCTAGAAAAACCATAGTTGTAGAACTCTATTGTCCCTAAAGACAAGACACAATTGTCAAGTTCATATATATATATATATATATATATATATATACAGAGAGAGAGAGAGAGACTTAATAGCAGCTAACATAGATTTTATTAATAAAAACTTCTAGATTAAAGCATAAAGTCTTCATTCAATTTAATATGCTCTCAAGTCAGTAAAACCATGGTCAAGATTAGGTTTTTTTTTTCATTTCTTTCTTTTCTTCTAATGCATATGTGGCACATGGAATAAGATTTCTGCGTCTCCTTCTACTCTCCAACCAACAAGAAGGGTCCCCATATTTTTGGAAAATCCCAAAGAACAAAACCTTGAAATGGCCAATAGAGAAGTCAGTAAGTGATCATAGGATTATAGATCCAGAATGGATCTGGGAAGCTATCTAGCCCAAGCCCCTCATTTTATAGTTGGGAAGGTGAGGCCCAAGCATATAAAGTGTCTTGCTCAAAGTTATGCAGGTAATAAGTGACACATGTTCCAATCCACTTTTTGCCACACCCAAAATAAGCTACTCCAGCAAAGATATAACGTGTTTTTTTTAATACACGAATACAGTTTTATTTTTCATTATTAAGTCAAAAAGCATATATTTTACAAGAGGGACCACTGTACAATCTTTTACACATATTCTATGACATCTACTTTTGCCTTTTGTTAAATATAAATTGATTGAGATGCACATTCATTTTTATATTCAATGTCTTTGTAACACTGACTTAAAATGATATTATTGATATTCTTACCTGGTCTAACCAACCAGCCAATAGTGGTCATCTTTTATCAAGCTACCCCATTTCTCCATTAATCTCACTCTCAGTTTATAGTGCATATGCTATGTATTATTTCTAAATTAACAAATATTTTAAGGAACATTCTATCTGAAGGTGTGTCTATAGAAAATGAAAGAAGAATTATGAACTAATCATGCAAATTGCTATATTTTTTTCCTCCTTGAAACAACTAAATACTATTTAAGATTGTGTAGCTCATGGTATTCATGTAGATTATAGTCTCATTTCTTGGGTAGAAGACTTTAGAATATCTTCCTACTCCTAGATTTTCAAACATTATAAGATGTTAAGAACTATAAATAACAAAGGGTTTTCCATAACTCTAGATTCTAGAGTCTAGACCATTGTTCCACCCCCCCAAATCAACCAAACTAGTTATTTAGAATTGTATAATTTCTTGATTTTATTTTTTTCCTGTTCAAATGGTATTTTGATATAATGAGAAAATGTTTTACAGAAATACAGGATTTGAAAGTTGGAAGGCACATGATAAACCCTTTCCAAAAGTACTTCCAGGCATAACAACAAAAATGATGTCCAACCTCTTCTAGATGACATATATGTAGATAGAATCAACCAACTTTCAAGGCAGCACATTTCAATCTTAGGACAGATCAAATTATTGGGAAGATTTTTCCTGACATCAAGATTCATTAACCTATTTGCAGTTTATCCTTTTACTCCTGGTTCTGCCTTTGATGGTCAAACAGAGCAAATGTAATCCCTCCTTCACATGACAATACTTTGAAACTTCCATCCTTCAAAAGAAACATGATTTCACCAATGTACATACTCATATGGTCTTTTTATACAGAAGTGACAAAGGTAATTTAATCAAACCCCTTCATTGTGATGATGAGGAATCTGATTCACAGGGCAGTTGGATGACTTGTCCAGGTTCCCTCAGAGGGTAAGAGTTGCTAGGATTTGAACCTAGGTCTAGAACTAGAAGTAGAAAAAGAACTTAGAAGGACCCTTGAAGGCCACTATCTCCACATACTCATTTTATGGATAATTAAAAGTGAAATGATTTGCCCAAGGTCATACAAGTAATAAGCATCAGACTGGGGATTCAAACTCAGGTCCTCTGATTCCATGTCCAGTACTCTCTCCACTTCTTCAAAGGGTAGAACTTAAAAACAAACAAACAAACAAAAACTTCTATGACTCAACACAATGTTTCAAAGACTTTCTATGGCCCAAAGAAATGATTAGCTGATAGCCTGCTCTTCCCTAATTTATTGAATCTGGTCCTAAAATAACAGAAAGATAGTCTAGTACCAAATACATAGTTCAAGCCTTTCTACCTTAGAAAAATTCTTCTGAAACATATCCTTCAGTATAGTCATCAAGAAGACAAAGAAAACACTGTGGCCCATTGAAACCTCAAAGACTTTAAAGTAGAATTGCCAAAATATTTCACCACCACCACTACCACCAGCAGGCAAAAATAGTATTTTGGGTTTGACAACTGACTTTAAACTTTCAAAGGTTTATTTCCCTACCCCCACTCTACACACTTCCCCTGTAAGGGTGAACATATGATATCCTTCCTTCTATTAAGGCTTCTCAATCTCTAAACTATCCCTAAATCCCTTCAATTTTTTTCAGGAATTAGACATTCTTTATTTGTCAAGTTTCCCAGTTTGAAAAGAGCTAAAAGACAAATTGTGTATCCATACACTTGGAAGACCAAGCAAAGACTATTTAAAATAGAATTTATATGTTTCATAAAAGGAATTGAAGTAACTCTGAAGTATAAGGCTTCTTAAGGGTGCTGAGATTTGAGGAGGAAAAAAGAGCAAAGGCAATAAATAGTGTAAACTGCAAAACTGAAAACAAAGTGTTTCCTGGCAGAAATCCCTAGTGCCCAGTCAATCATATAGTTTCAATAATATCAGACTAAAGAGAAAGAACTCCATTTTTTTTTAAATCAAATCATTCGGTCAAAAATAATTAAGGCATCTTAAAAAAAATTCTTCAAGATGGATCGTTCATTCTTTGGACAGTTAGCCCATTTAAAAGAAAATATATTGGAGCATGGTAGCTCTAGGCAAAACAAGATTGGTTATCTTTGGAAAACTGATGTGTTATTAGAAATTGTGCATTTGACTTACACAAATTCCAGTTTGAATTTGCTTTTTCATATATTTGTGGATAAAACTCCATACCACCTAATATATTCATTATACTGTTAATTGCTATTTTTAAATATATATTTGCATTGTATTGTGTTGTCAATTGACAACAACAATTGTCATTGTTCACTGGCCTAGTGAACAAAGTGATGAACTTGAAATCAATGAAAACCGAAGGTCAAACACCATTTTCACATCCACTTACTGCCACCTTGGAAAAATGACTTAACATCTATGTGTCTCTAGTAGGATTATGGAAAGAGTGATATTAGCATTATTAGAAGGGGTGCCATCATGAATTTCCCAACTCTGATCAATCACAGAAACTTGATGTTACCATCCCCACGCCCAACTTAATAAACGTTTCTTGATGCTGGGGGTATAAATGCAAACAAAGATGAGATAGGTCCTACCTTTAAGAAATTAAAATTCCACTAGGAGGACATTAAATGTTCTTACTGAGGCAGCTAAATGGCACAGTAGGTAGAACACTGGACCTAGGGTCAGGGAGACCTGAGTTCAAATCTGGCCTAAGATACAAGTTGTGTGACCTTGGGCAAGATACTTAATCTCGAGTTGCCTTATTTTCCTCATCTGTAAAATGAAGATAACAATAGCAGCTACCGCCACTCCAGGTTTGTTGTAAAGCTCAAATTAGAAAATATTTGTAGAGTTCTTAACACAATGCATGGCACATAGTAAATAGTATATAAATGTTAGCTAAGATAATGATAATGAAAAAAGTACTATAGAAATAATAATGTTAGAGCTCCACAGATCCTTGGGGGAGTTATGGGGGGCAATTGAGAACTTCAGACCTTAAAGAACTTAGATAAATATTAGCTGTTATCAATTATTATTTCCATTACTCTAGCTCCTTTATTTTACCATAAGGAAGCTGAGGTTCAGAAAGGTAAAATTAATTATCCAAAGTCCCACAAGTGTGAGTATGTAGCACATAGAAGACTAATCCAATTTGTTAAATGGAGTCCAATGATAGTGGCACAATCACACATGAATCAACCTAAGATTTTAGTGGTACAGAGAACTCGCAGGTCAATAATCCCACACTACCAATTTGGATCAGCAACTTGTTTTATTAGATTAATATTGGAGTTGTTGCTTTTTTTTTTTAAGCAATCAGGGTTAAGTAACTTGCTCAAGGTTACACAGCTAGTTATTACTGGGTGTGGTGCTGAGTATCTGAGCCCGGATTTGATCCAGGTCATCCCGACACTGGAGCCGGTGCTCTTACTCGCTGAGCCACCTGGCCGCCCCAATATTGGAGTTGTTAAAGTGTCTCTCACCTACTATGGTCACACTATCAGGACATATCAGAGACAGAATTTGAATTCAGGTCTTCAGGCTTTGAAGCTGGCTCTACAATCAGTATGACTTACTGCTTGTTAACATAGTCAAACAAATTTGCTGAAATAAAATCCATAAGGAAGTAAGAACTAAGAAATGAAGTATACTTTTTAGTTGAAGACTTCATAGGCATTCTTTAAAATGAGCATTAATCTCTTTACTCCATGAAACACTAAAGATGAGATCTTGAGTAAAATCCTTCAACTAAAAACATATCAGCATCAACAAAAGAAACACAAAGGAAATGACCATGTAACCACAAGATTTTGGTTCAGAGAGAGAAAGAGAGAGAGATTCCTTCTCTATACAGTGAAGACAGATTAATAATCTTAAAGGTTACTGCAAGCTCAAAAATAGCTTGATCCAAAGATAAGATGTGTCCATACAAAACAACAACAAAAAAACCTCCAAAGTTCTAGATACTTGCATGTTAGACTATAAAAGAGAAGAAAATGGGCTAAGTAAAGGTGAGAAATGCTCCAGAGTTGAAAGGAACTTCAGAGGATATATAATCCAAATGATATTTAAATAAGATCCCACTCTACATCATCCCTGACATGTAATCATCCATCTTTTGCTCAATGACCTCAAGAAGACTCCTTACCTCACAAGGCAGCCTTCCCAGCACAGAACTTGGTCTCACATTTTCCTGAGAAAATGGAGGTAATCTGATATGAGCTTTACCCTTTCCTCAATTCTACTCTTTAGATTTCCACACCATCACCCTCCCCTTCATTCCTACTTCTTTTCAGTTTATAATGCTCAAAGGAAAAAAAAGACAACAACCCAGCAACAAACTGGCCTCTCTCTTTGCCATGGCTAATCCCACTACTTGTGTCCTTCATACATTCTCTTTCACATCCTCTGAGAGATTGCCCCTTTGACGATCTCTAATCCCCAATATTCCTTTGGGAGTCTGCTTTGGTTGGCTGCTTTCTTTGCTGCTTAAAAAACATGCCTACATCTCCTACATTCTTAAAAACCCTTCTCTTGATCTCTTTGATCCCCTTAACCTATGGTGCTATGTCTATCCTATCTCTCTTCCTTTTGTGTCCAAACCCCTGTGAAAAACTTCCTACATTATGCTATTTCTATACATATATCTATATATTTCTCTCGTTTATTGCCTTTCTTTTCATTTCTCTTCACCTTGAAATTTGATACCTGACCCCATCACTCAACTAAACCTAATTCTTCAAAGCAGATTTAATTGCTAGTTACAATAGCCTTTTTTTCACTGTTTACTCTCCTTGCCTTCTCTGCAGTATACTACATTTATGACAAATTCTGGTTACTATCTCCTTCTTGAGTTTTTGTGACACATTTCTCCCTCTAACTCTAATGACTGGTCCTTCTTTGCTAGATCATCATTCAAGTTCTCCCCCACTATATATCTCAAGGCTCTCCTCTCCTTGTCTCTCTCTACTATCTTTCCTGGCAATATCCCTACCTTCCAAGAATTCAATCATCCATCATCTCTGCAGATGCCATATGTACATATATATGTCTGTGTATCAGTCTTTATCTTTCTTCTTAGCTTAACCAGAGGACTGACTGATATCCCCCACTGGATGTACTATCAGCATAAAATATTTTATGCCCAAAATGAAACTCATTTTATTTTCTCTTAAGCCAACCCCTCTTCCTAATGCAACTTTTTCTGTTGAAACTCCTACAAATTTTTCCCCCATTCATTCAGGTTTGTAACAACAGAGTCAAACTTGACTCTTTACTCTCTCTCACCCTCCATAGTTTATCAGTTACCTAGTCTCATCACTTTACATCCAAACCATTCTTCACTTGGTTCAGGCCTGAGTCACATGTAAGTGAGTTATCCCAATAATCCTGTCATTTATTTCCCTGCCTTCATTATGTCTCCTATCCCAGCCCTCAAACAACAAGCTACTCTAAGGATACTAAAGCACAAATCTGAACATATTGTTCTCTGGCTCAAGAAGCCAGCGTCTATTCTACTTTTTAGAATAAAATACAAACTCCTCTGACACTAAAACCCTTCCAAATATGATTCCAACCTTCTTTTCTAGACTGTTTTCACATTACTTCCCCTTCACACATTCTGCATTCCAGCTAAACTGACTGCTTGCTCATGCCCACACTGTGTCTTTGCACAGGCTGTCCTCCCACATGTTCTTTTTGCTAACTCCTCACCTCAGGTTCTTTTCACCCCTAGCTCACTTCCACCCTCAGCTCAGCTCCTATCCCTTATATGATGTCTTCTCTGAGTCTTATGGTATTTACTCTCCTCTTCACCCTCCAAATTACTTAGTATAGTACATATTGTCTATTGTCTTACTCGTGTGCATGTTGTTTCACCTTTTGAAAGCTCCTTAAGGTCCAGAAATGTTTTCTTTTTCTTTTACTTGTACTTTATCTATAGGTTGTTATAATTCTTCCTTCTTTCCTTCCCTTTCCCCTTTTTCCCCTTTTCCCTTTCTTTCTTTCCTCCTTTCCTCCCTTTCCTTTCTTCCTCCTTGTACAGTATTTTTTTCTTTTCTTCCTCTCTTCCTATTTAACTTGTATTCTTTTCTCCCATCTTTCCCACTTTTCCTCTCCTCTTTCCCTCCTTCCCTGCCTTTCCTTCCTTCCTACTTCTAGTCTTTCTTTCCTTCATTACTTCTTTCTTAATTTTCATTTTGTCTTTCCTTCCTTCTTCCCTCTCTTCTTTCTTTTTCTCCCTTGTTCCTTTCTTCCTCCCAGCCTCCCTCCCTTATTGCCACCCTTTCTCAAGGATTGAGGGTTGTTTGAAAAAATACTTCCCCCATTGGCAAAAGAAATACTTGAGTTTTCAAAATGTTTTTTCTTACAACTTTATATATATATAGATTTATTTATTCTTTCTTCAATAACTCATTGATACTTTTCACAAAGCAGCCAGAAGGTAGAGGGATGAGCTTGCTGACCCTCCTCTAACCTTTTTGCCATCAAATGATTCCTGGACACCCCATAGTGACTCATTCTCAGCCATCTGTACTAACTCAGGCTAGTTTTCTTATACTTCCAAAGGTCTGTGTGTAAACTGAGAGTCAAAATTCTCCAAGACATACAAAATGAAGGTGTGAACCGAATGGTTACTAAAAATTGCTTCTGGCTTTAGATGCTATGATTCATTGACTAATACGGCCATTTAACTTGGAGTCAGGTGAAATTCATTGCATACATTTATCTTAAGGTTTCTCAAACTGACTAAAATTGTCTTGGTATAAAGAATATAGTAATCTTAAAGGATTAATTGAGCCATGTGTAATGGGGGTTTCTGGAGAGATACATGTAGAGTCTAGTCCAGACCCTCATCATAAATGCCATTAGTATTTAGGCTCCTTTTAGCATTCTGGAACTAGCACAGTCAGAGACATAATGAGGAATTCTGGTACTCTGGACATATTCATTTTGAATAAAGGGGTAATCTCGGGGAGAGAGTTTGGAGGGTCCAAGGGACAACCTTGTTTGGGTCAAGAATTCTGTGAAAAGGAACAGAGAAGGACCAGTCTGGAAGAAAATAACCATCAATGCCAAGGAAACACGTCAGGATCCTACCTTGACTGATGGGCACCAACAGTGTTTACAACTTGTGACCTTGAGTATCCACCATGAAAGGCAAGTTGTAGATTTTCATGCATAATGGTGTGACTCACAGTATAGAGGACAGGAGCCTGATGGATACAAATGAGAGCAGGTAGCAATTATAGTGCCTCCTAATCTGAACACTGAATTTCTAATTCCCAAATAGCCTCAGAAGGAAGAGAGGCCACGGAAAATAGAAAGAGCTACCATATGTATAGGCAAGTGAAACAGGGGAGGATAATGACAGTGATTTCTTGGAGATTATAAATTAAGGTTGGGCAAATAAATAGCAGAGGTTGAGGTGATATATTATAACTTGTATCTTGTGTCCAGCAGATCATAGAATAACCCTGGGGAGTGAGCACAATATTCCTGATGATGATTGTCCTGCCAAATTTACTGGTCTGGAGCTGGAAGACCTGGTTTGAGTCCTGGCTCTGTTTCTTCTTTACCTGGGCGAATCATTTCATTTATCTGAGCCTTGTTTTCCTCATCTCTAAAATGGGTATATTAATACCCATGCTACCTACTTTGAAGAGTTGATTATTGAGGGAATAGTGTTTCTTTTAACCATAAAACATTATATACAGGTAAACTAATATTATCATTCCTACAAAATATGTAGTTAATCATATTTGAATCTATTGGAGCATCTATCAAAGGTAACTTAGTTGTATGACTATTCTTAGACTCTGTAGCTAGAAAAGACCTTAGAAATTAGAGAAGGAAAGCAATAATCTAGTTAATAACTTTGTCTTCAGACAGAAATATATCTACAAGATCTCTGACCATTTCGGTTTTTAAATATGTTGGGAAGTGGGAGGTTGGGTCAGAGAAGAGATTCTATGATATTCTTGTTCAGAAATTTCTTTTTGCTGCCACTTTAAATCTTAATACAGTATTCCTCCTCACCCCCTTTTTCATATAGAGAAATAGATGACAATATCATTAGTATGCAACATCTCTGCATTCTTAGACATGCCAATTGCATTGTCAATCTTTATTTTTCTCTAGGTTAGTTGAAATTACTGTAACCTCATTTTCCAGGGCACAGATCATAGATGTAGTGTTGGGTATGACCCTTCAGGGTCATATATCCCAATTCCCTGTTTTTCTAGGTAAAGCAACTAGCTCCCAAAGCCAAAGACATGAGATGACTGAGCTAATGTCAAATGGGGTGAAAGTAACAGCCAAGATTCAAATCCTGATCTTTTGTGTCCAAATCTAGTCATCTTTCTCTGGAGCATGTTTGTCATCTTTATTAGCTCTCCCAGGCTGAATCCTCCATGTTCCCTTTTTGGTTGTGAATTGCAGAAATTGATCAAACACCTCAGTGACAATACACAGGAGGAATTATCTCAGCCCTGATCTGGCTTCCAGCCATCTTGCAACTCAATAGTTTTTCTTTATGTCTGGTCTGATTTATAAGCCCTTTTTGTTTTCCTTCTGGAGTCCTTGTTCATATAAAATGAATTCCCTTGTCCTAGATTATATAATTGTAAAAGTAAAGATTTATGAATTTTAAAGGGTTTTCAGATGACTTTATACACATCTCTTTTTTTCTGCTACTAGACTATTATGCTGTTGTTTTTTATTTACCTCATTGTTTGTTCTCAGAAGTAGCATTATAATGTACTCAAGTTGGAAGGGGACTTAAAAGTTATCTAGTGCAGTGGTTTTATTATAAAACTGAAGTCTAGGCAAGTAAAGTAGATGAAGTGAGCATCATAAAGTTGGAACTTTTTGTTTTTGTGTGTTTGCTTATTTATGTATTCATTCATTCATTTATTTAGCAGTAGCTAGGGGTCACAGTTGCTAGACTGTTGGGCTGGAAGTCAGGAAGACCTGAATATAAATCTGAACTCAGATCCTGGCTAGGTGTGTGACCATGAGCAAGTCAATTAACTTCTGTTCGCCTTAGTTTCCTCATCTGTAAAATAGGGAAAGTAATAGTACCCACCTCTTATGTTTGTATCAAGGATCAAATGAGATAATTTAGCACAATGCCTGGCACATAGTAGGTATTAAATAAATTCTAGCTGCTATCATGGTTATTATTGTTATTATTGTGATGATAGTTTTTGTTGATTCTGTGGTTGTGATTATTGCCACAGGTCTGTGAACCTCAGAAGCTTAAAGATTGTTTCTGCCTTAAGGACCCATGTTTGCTGTAGAAAAAAAGTATTAGATTTGGAATCATAGGACCTGGGTTTGAATCCTCTTTCTTGTCCCTTTCTATCTCTTGGGCAAGTCCCTTCCCTTCCTAGACCTCAGTTTCCTCACCTGTAAATTTTACTCACCTGATAAGTGCACTTATTCCAGATATTTTCTGAGACCATTTTATCTCTAAATCTATAAGATTGCATGCTTATATTTTGGTTTTATCCAGGCTAAACATCAAGAAAGTAGGACCATTTGGAATAGAAATCTGCTCCTTTAACTCAAAGCTCTCTGTACTGTTGTTGTTTTTGTTCAGTAGTTTCATTTGTGCCTGACTCTCCATGACCTCTTCGGGGGTTTGCCCTTTCCTTATTCAGCTCATTTTTCAGATGAAGAAACTGAGGCAAATTTGCCCAGGGTCACATAGCCAGTAACTATCTGAGATCACATTTGAACTCAGGAAGATGAGTCTTCCTGTCTGTCTAGCAATTTGCCCACTACTCCACCTTCTACTTTCTCCTATTTTACTAACAAATAAAAGGCTTTTCATTATTTACCCAGTACTCTTTCCATTCTGATCTTAAGAATCTCACATCCTAGCATGGTGTTGTCTGCCAAATAAGCAAGGACACACCATCTCCATGTCATTAAAATTTCCAGACCCTATGAAACACCAATGGCCATGTTCCCTTAAATTGACATTGTCCCCCCCCCCAATAACTCACTGAGATAGAACTATCTAATTCATTACAGAGCTAATAGCTGCACAGTCCATCAGCCAGTCAGCAAATTTTTTCAAGTACCTAATATGTGTTAGGCCCACATTTTCCTAGATGAGTCAGTATGATGGAAGGAAAAGCTAATATTTCAAAATAATTGGGTGTAAGCTTTAAAAATCCTTATGAGCATTCAAAATTACATAAGGAGTATAAAGCAGTTCATTAGAATGATAATACCCCCATTGTAATATTCAAGTACTCAATTCAGTGTGTCCAAAAAGCATTTGGAACTCAATGAGCAATGACATTAGTAAAATTATGTATAGCCTAAGGTGGCATATATTTGATTCCTTTCTTTGGAAAGCAGAATTGTTCTCCCAGATGGCAGCACAGAACTCTGCTTTGGCATGTGGACAGTTGTTTGTGGCAGTTGTTTCTATGTTAGCATGTTTTATTCTTTCCAGGCCTCTTCATTTCTGGGGGAATTCTTTTTAATTTCAAGTAAAAACCTTGTCGTGGTCCAAGCATTTTTACACATGAAAGGAGATAAGGACAATGAACTTAAGAAATATGTTATGATTCTACCGCTGAAACTTATTAACTGAATGACTCTGGGAAAGTTCTATAATATCTCAATGCTTCAAAAAATTCCCTAGAATTTATCTAGCAATTCAGAGATGTTTGTTTGTGGATGGAGTTTACACACCAAGAGTCTACCATGCTGAGAAAATTTCAAATACTTTTCTATATGCCTATACTTAAATTTAATTATTTGCATGTCTACCAATGGCCATCATTTCAACCATTTTAAATCAATAGACAGCCAATTAATTGCATTAAATACCTGGTTTGACTATATTTTTCCTGCATTGAACTAACTGGCCAATTGTATTGATGGATTCAATTGATAATCTCATCATCATATAGATACATGATATATTTAGAATGAATGCAATATGCAAGGATGTGCTCTCTTACAAACTGGTGCTGGACTTGGAATTAGAGGACCTGAGTTGAAATTTGCCTCCCTGGCTTACTACATTCCTTTCTGAGTGTAAATGTCCTCAGCTATAAAATAAGAGGGTTTGAACAAATAACTTCAAAGATTCCTTTCAAGCCAAACCCTATGATAAGTCTATGTATGCACATGGTTGCATATTTACTTTATTTTTTCCATATTGAATATACGTGTGGTGCCTCTGCTGTTCAGCATATATACAGTAGCTCTTGCTGGAGAGGGCTGCCATTCTTTGTTCACTTATGAACTGTAACCAGAGTCACAACTGCACTGATTGACTCAACTACTATTTTCTAGCAGTCTGAGTGGAAGGTCTAATTTTAAAGACAGGATTTGGATTAATGGGTGGAAGCAAAAAGGGAATTTCAACTATTTTACAGGAAAAAAAATGAATATATTTCGAGGAAGTGGAGTCCTCACTGTAAGGAGTCAAACAGAGAACTAACGGCCATCTGTTGGGGATATTATAGAAATGATTCTAGCACTGACTAGGTGGTCACTTTTCAACTCTGAGATTCTCTGATCTCTGGTATAAGACTTGGAATACTTTTTCTGCTAACTTTTATTTTATTTGTTCTGCATATTCTTCTTATACTAAGAAAGGAAGGAAGGAAGGAAGAAAGAAGGAGAGAGAAAGAAAGAAAG
>NW_027185889.1:4951491-4973667 GCF_028583685.1 Petaurus breviceps papuanus | reverse complement strand
AAGGAAGGAAGGAAGGAAAAGGAAGAGAGAAAGAAAGGAAGGAAACTTAATTGTCCTCTTATTTTTCCTTCTAATGTGACAGGTTCAAAAGTGAGCTTCATGACATATCTTTAATGGCCAATTAATGATTAATTCAGTATATGTATTTGAGCCAGATTATAAGTAGAGTGTCATCAAAGTGAAAAAACTTTCTGCAAACATTTGGCTCTATACTTCTAATAGTCTTGGACAACATACAACTTGTTATAGGACTTTTGTCTTCTTCAGACTGATCATCCATTCTTAGCAAGCCTTCTGACTTCAAATAATAATCTATAAGCCTTCTTATTAATACCTTAGGAGAGCCAAGAGTTGGTAATACAGTCTGATCATCTTAAGTAATTCAAGCATGAATATCTAGGTTTTTTGCCATACCCCCAAAGACAGATGGTTTAATACTGAACCTGACACATTATTAACTTCAATGGAGTTTTGATAAGGAGTGATGCCAACAATAAGTAAGAATACTAATCTTACCAACCTTAACATCTGAAGTATTGTGAGGAGCTAAAAACCAGAACTCCTACTTCTGATGGGGCCTATGAACTTACTCATAGGTATTTATATGCACATGATAGGGGTGAAATGCAAATTCTTGTGAGAACAAACACATGGGTATGATAGAACAATTGGAATAACTATAAGGAAAAGGGAAATTGGACTTGGCTTCAGCATGTTCTCACTATTCCTTATTCCAGGATAAAGTGTATAGGAGATTAGAGGTTGTTTAACAAACAAATATTTAACCTGCTTTTTTTGCGGGGGGAGGCAGGGGGAGGCAAAGTATGATTAGAATGACACATTTTAAATTTTAATATACATTATTGATATTTTCTCCACTACTTTCTTAAATCTAAACATGGAGTATTTAGGATCCACTAGCCTTCAAGTTACAAATGGTTTTTACTTTGGTTAAATAAAATTTTATTATATTTAACAACGTAAAAAACATTCTTAGCTCACAGGCTATAGAAAACAAATTGCTAGCCTGATTTGGCCCTCTGGCTGTATTTTGCCAACCCTTGACCTAAGCAATCAATAAAATAACAAATCAAGAGCTGATTTGTGTTATCTGTCAATTTCCTAAGTGTCAATGCAGATACTGAAAATTTAACAATCTGTTTTCCTTAGCTATAAGAGCCATCAGTAGCAACTAGTGGATGTGGAGTCAGGAAGACCTAAATTCAAATCCTCCCTCATTACCCTTACTAGGTATATGACCCTAGACAAGTTATTCAATATCATTTTTCTCTTCTGTAAAATGAAGAAAATAATAACCTGTGAAACACTTTGCTAACCTTAAAGTGTCATTTAAATATGTTATCATTATTACTAATAAATGACAACGATAGGGAGCAAAGTATAATTAATAGAACACCAAACTTAGAGTTAAGAAGACCTAGGTTCAAGTTCTACCCCTGATACTTACTAGATATAAGTTATAGAGGAATAATTGATTTTTCAAGAATAAAAGGTGTGTAAATTGGATTTCTTACATACATATGGAGTCATATGTAAAGGCAGCATATCAAAAATATCACAAATGGTCTTAGAGCTAGAAGGTCTTGAGTTCAAATAGAACTCTGAAATTTCTGAGTTTCCAGCAAAATTTTAGAATAGTAAATTCTAGTTTCATATCTGCATTGGTGGAAAGAAAACCTGCAACAGTGAAAAGTTTACATCATTTATTTAGCACCTACTGTGTGCCAGGAGTATTTTAAGCAATGAAGATACTAAGGAAGGTAAAAACATGAGAAATACCAATCATTGATACATGAGAGTCACAGATAAATGAAACACCGTCTTTAATATATTCATGCCTTGAACTGAATGAATTAAAGGAAGTTCTTCCTTCACTACAAGAATTCTGCAAAAAAAATTGATTATTGAGATCAACCTAATGATTTGAGATGCTTTACAAATTCAAGCTTATTTATGAATTTCTGCCTATAGAAATAAGGCAATGTATGGGATGAGATGTATCTATTACTTATATATAAAATGACCAGTGAAATCTTATCTTGGAAGATTACTTTCATGAGAAGAAAATAAAACTTCACACATATAGCATTTTAAGATTTGAAAAGTGCTTTATGTAAAGTTTGATTATAGTAATTTGATTTTATAGTAATTTGATTATAGTAATTTGATTATAGTAATACTATGAGCTAGATGCTATCATTATCCCCATTTCATAGATGAGAAACCTGAGACTTAGAGGCTAACTGATTAGGACAGCATGAAATAACTAGTAAGAATCTAAAACAGAATTTGAACTCAGATTTTCCTGACTCCAAGTCCAACCTCCTAACCAATGTGCTACACAGAGGCTACAACAATAACAACAACAAAACTACTTGTATTAATTTAAGTTTTTAGAAATCTTTTTGTCCCTGCATGTAAAGAATTAATAGCTTTATTTGAAGTAAGTTATAGTAATTTATAACCCCTAGATGGTCTAGCAAAAGTTTACAACAATTCCTACTTGTACCATCTTGTAACTTTTGCAAACAACCCACTCTAAGATAATGGCCATCTCTTTTCTTCAAATATTAATTTTTATTTTAGGATAATTATAAGTACTTTCAGTGAGCAGGGTGCTCACCTCAGGCAATTCCCAAGTTTCCTAAAACAATTCCATTCCTAGACTAATTATAAGTAAGTTCTCCCTTTCACCCTTTTATCTAGTAGCAGTGCCAAAGGGTGTTGCACTTCCTAAGGCTGAGCAACCCACAAGACCAATCACAATTTCAGAAAGACAGTCTACAAGCTCATCCATATGTATTCTGGCCAATCAAATATGCCCAAACCTTCAAGTTCAGATTGAAAAGCCAGATTTGACTGATATATTTCATCAGAAGCAAAGCTTTTTTACTCTACTGAAGCAAGAAGGACTCAGGCTCAAATTGTATTCTATTGAAAATCAACTCTGCTCAAGATGCCTGTTGATAAAGAACACTACAATGATGATTCACTGCTGCCTGCACATTCATCAACAGAATAGTTGATGAGACATGAAGACACATTACAGGCCCTGGAAGAACATCCAAGGTAATCATGTTCTAGTATCATCTGGGTGTGCTATCCTCTTCAATAAGCTTCACTTGGTTAGGGAAGTTGGGTGCGGGTACTGATTTCTCTTTTTAGTGTTGCAGTGGTGACACATCCCTTTGGAGATTTTGGAGAGCATTTGTTGCTTAAAGCTGGAAAATGAGTAGGAGAGATAGTTTATCCAGACTCTGACAACATCTCTTAAGACCCTACTTAACATCTGTTTGCATAACAATTGAAAACAGTTATTACCATATGTAAAGCCTTTTGAAGAGACTGGGAAATCTTTCTTCTTTTAACTGATATTTACTCAGGCAACAATTTTTTTTCATTTTTTAAATGCTTTATTAAGTTCTCATTTACATCATTCATTTCCACGAGATTTTGAGATACAATTTTTTTCCCCGTTTTTCCCCTGCCCACCGCCCCATAATAGCAGTCCCACAGGATATCCCCTCCTCCAATCTGCTCTATCCCATATCTTCTCCTATACCTCCTTCGACTTTTCCAGTAGGGCATGGTGGATCTCTATGCCTCAGTGCCTGTATATTGTATTTCCCAATTACATGTAACATAGTAATAATAATAGTATATATATATACATATGTATATATATATATACTATTTATATAGTAAATATATATATACATATATATATATATATATATATTTAAACATTTGATTTTAAAACTTTGAATTCCAGATTCATTCCCTTCCTCTCTTGCCACCCACCCTTACTGGGAAGATAAGCAGTTCAGTACAGGTTGCACATGTGTAGCTAATGCAAAACATTAACATAGTAAATATATTGTAAAAGACTGACTATATTTCCCTCCCTCCTAGTCCACCTCCCACTTGTTCTATTCTCTAATTTGATCCCATCCCTTTTCAAAAGTGGGTGCCTCCAAATTCCCTCCCCCCCAACCTGCCCTCCCTTCCATCATCCCCCCTCTCATCCCCTTTCCCCCTACTCTCCTGTAGGGTGAGATACCTTATTTAGTGTGTATTTCATTCCCTCCCCAAGCCAAATTAAATGAGAATAAGGTTGACCCATTCCCTTTTGCCTTCCTATGCTTCCCCTCCATTGTAACCATTTTCCCTTGCCTCTTCTATATGAGATAGTTTACCACTTTCTGTCTCTCCCCATCTCCTCTCATTATATTCCTCTCACACCTCTTAATGTCACCTTTTAAGTATCATCCCTTCTTATTAAATTGGTTCTGTGCCCTCTATCTATGTATACCTGTATACACATATACACAAATTCACTTATGTGTTCATATGCCCATGTACCCTCCAATATAGATATATAGACATATATATACACATATACACACACATACATACATACATACATATTTATATTCCCTTCAAATATTTTCATACTGAGAAAAGTTTCATCAGTTACAATTATCATTTTTCCATGTAGGAATGTTAATAGTTCAACTCTAATAAGTTCCTTATGATTTATTTCCCTGTTTACTTTCTCATGCTTCTCTTGCTTCTTGAATATGAATGTCAAATTTTCCATTCAACTCTGGTTTTTTCATCAAGAAAGCTTGAAAGTCCTCTATTCCACTGAATGACCATATTTTCCCCTGAAAAATCATACTCAGTTTTGCTGGGTAGATGATTCTTGGTTTTAATCCCAGCTCCTTTGCCCTCTGGAATATCATATTCCAAGCCCTTCAATCCCTCAGGGTAGAAGCTGCCAAATCTTGAGTTATCCTGATTGTGTTTCCACAATATTCACATTGTTTCTTCCTGGCTGCTTGTAATATTCTCTCCTTGATCTGGGAATTTCAGAACCTGGCTATAATATTGCTAGGACTTTTCTTTTTGGGATCTTTTTCAGGAGGTGATTGGTGGATTCTTTCAACCTCTATTTTGCCCTCTGGTTCTAAAACATCAGGGCAGTTATCCTTGAGAATTTCTTGGAGGATGAATTCTATGTTCTTACTTTGATCATGGCTTTCAGGTAGTCCAATAATTTTTAAATTATCTCTCTTGGATCTATTTTCCAGGTCAGTGGTTTTTCCAATTAGATATTTCATATTGCTTCTATTTTTTCATTTGGTTGGATCTGTTTAACAGCATCTTGATTTCTCATAAAGTCATTAGCTTCCATTTGTTCCAGTCTAATTCTGAAGGAATGATTCTCTTCAGTGAGCTTTTGAGATTCTCTTTCCATCTGGCAAATTTGGCTTTTTAAGGCATTCTTCTCCTCATTGCCTTTTTGAGTCTCCTTTGGCATTTGAGTTAGTCTACTTTTTAAGGTGTTATTTTCCTCAGTCAGGCTGTTGACTCTCATTTCATAATTTTCTTGCATCATTCTCATTTCTCTTCCCAATTTTTCCTCCACTTCTCTTATCTGCTTCTTAAGGTCCTCTATGGCCTGTAACCAGCTTGTATTTTCCTTTGAAGCTTTTGGTACAGGAGTTCTGACTTCACTGTCTTCCTCCTGTTCCATGCTTTGCTCCTTTTTGTCCCCAAAATAGGAGTCTAATGTGGATTCTTCTGTTTGCTTTGCTTCCTTTGCCTGGTCATGTTGCCCCTCAATTACTTGACTTTGGGGCTTGTTGCCACAGTAGGACTCTGCTAGGAGACAGAGGCAGCTTCATTCCAAGTGCTGGGGTTTTCTCAGCTGCCAGAGGTATTGTTTGGGTGCCCTCTCTGAAACCTCCACACCTCTGGCAAGATGGTCACACTCCCCAGGTCCTCCACCCTAGACAGAAATCTAGATCCAAGCAGGTTAAAGCAAGAGCACTTACCCCTCAGACTGGTCACTTGGTCCCCCTACAGTCTGCATGCCAGCAGCTGAATCTGCCACGTGGAGGTTGCTGTGCCTCAGGCCTCAGCAGCTTCTCTCCCCAGGGGCAAAATCCAATGCACTCCCAACTACTGGGTCCCAAAGTCCACACTGCAATGACCTCTCACTTTGTCCTTAGCCTCTTTGTGTTGATGATTCTGGACTTCCACAACTGCTGGTGATCTGGAGTCCCTCCAGCTGGGAGCTTGTCAGTCCCACCCTGGGGCAAAAACCTTAGTCTCAGCAGGGCTAGAGTCAGCTCCCAGAGTGCTGCGTTGGCCGCTTGCTGCCAGACTGCCAGGCTGTCCTCAGTGGGAGGTTAACTTCTCTGTGTCATTTTGTGGGTTCTGTAGCTCCAAAGTTTTTCAGAGTCCCCTTTTACATGGATTGGAGGTGGTGAGAGCTGAAGCTGCATGGAGGTCCTTTTTCTACTCCACTCTCTTGACCCCCCCAGGCAATACTTTAGAATGTATATCTGCTTATCTTTTTATATCACATTTTCTCTTTTTATTTCAAAGTTAAAAGTGACTCAAGTCTTCCTCCAACTGGGTTGTGACTTAGTATGGATGCCAATGTAGATTAATAGACCGTTACATGTTTATTTTTATACTACCATTGCATCTGGTCAAGTAAGATCTTTTCTAGTTGTTTTCAGTCATTTATGGCTCTCTGTGACCCCATCTGATGTTTTCTTGGCAAAGATACTGGAGTGGTTTGCCATTTCCTTCTCCACCTCATTTGACAGATGAGAAAAATGAGGCAAACAAGTTTAAGTGACTTGTCCAGACTAACATAGATAATGTTTCTGAGGCCAGATTTGAACTCACAAAGATGAATCTTTCTAATTCTAAGCACAGCACTCTATCTACTCTACAGCCTAGCTACCCAGCAGGATCTTAGGGTCATAGATTTAAAGCTAGTAGGGACCTCAGAAATAATCTCTTCCAATCTATGGGACTTGGGCCCTGAATTTTTTTCATGCATTTCAGCAACCAAGTCCCTGACACATCCCAGCCCCTGAGGTATCCCGGCCCACTTAGATTCTCAATAGTCCTTTCACTGTGGCTCCCTGGCCCACCAAACCACTTCACTCTTTTCACTGTTGCAACTGGTCCACCCCAGGCCATTTACCACCCCTTAATTTCATCCAGATCTTCCTACAAACATTCTCTCTGTCTCTCTCTCTCTGTCTCTGTCTCTCTCTCTCTGTGTCTCTCTGTCTCTCTGTCTCTCTCTCTCTGTCTCTCTCTGTCTCCCCCCTCCCCCCGCCATGTATATAAGTATCAATCCCAACTCAATTGGCATTACAGTAAACATTGCTACTTTGACTGAAAGAAGACTTGAGTGCTTGAATTCTCTCCACACAGACCACCCTGTCCCTTACATTTCAGGGTTCCCAGCAACCCCAAACTGCATCAGTAATTCATTTTACAGATAAAGAAACTGATACCCACATAGGATAAGTGATTTGTCTAAGGTACCTAAGGTTGTAAGTTTCAGAATCAAAATTTAAATCCAGGTCCTCTGATATCAAACTCAGTGTTCTTACCACTAAATCACACTGTAAGGATAAAATTGAAGAGTTTGGAGATTCTTCAGGCATCATATCTGATCATTAATATACTACTACTAATAAAAACAAAATGAAGAAATTGTTACCCATGTTAGCCAGAGGCTATTTTTCTTAGTCTAATATAAACTTAAATTCAGAATAAGGGCAAGAAGATCAGATAGGAAAAAACTGAGCTGCTATAAGATTAAATATAGCATTTCATAGCTCTTTCATCTGAATTTTCTGGAACAGTAATTGTTTTTCCAAAGAACTGGTTCATTTACTGGTTTGATAGGAGAACGGGGGGGGGGGGGGGGGGAAGAGGAGTTCAATTGAATAATAATAAGAATTTTTCTTTTAAACAATTCCATCTCAAATCACTTTTTGAACATTAATTAGTGCTCATGGCACCAGCTTGGTAAGTGGATAGAATTATCTTTGATTATTATTTAGCATTTATAAAGCCCATTATACTTCCAAGCTACTTTACAATTATCAATTAATTATTCCTTATTGTTTTCTGTGTTCTGAGCACCAAGTACACTGTAAACACTTGATATTAAATATGCATAATAAATATTTCCTCTTGAGGTATACTCTTATCTAGTATAAGGAAGCTGGTAAATAACATAATACATTCAGAAATCCTGACCAGCTGTGTCTAAATGACTCAAAATGGACAGACAGATGAAAACTGAAGAATTCACTGAACTATTTACACATTTCATAGAATCACAGAATTTCAGAGATTCAAGGGGAAATCAGTGGCCATCTAACCCAATCCACATATGAAAAAGAAGGCCTACTACATAAACCAGAGAAGTGCTTATATAACTTCACCTGAAGACCTTCAATGAGAGATAACCCACTAGTTTCCAAGGCAGTATATCCCATGTAGAGATAGCTTTCACCATTGGGAAGTTTTTCCTTTATTTGTTTGTTTTTCCCTTTTCTTTCTCACGGGAAGTCTATGGAACTTCAGTCCTTTGTTTTTTATGCCTTCTGGGGCCAAACAAACACATCTTAATTCTTCTTCTGTGCCGTGGTGCATCAGATACTAAAGATAGCTATCATACCCCTACCCTCCTTGTATCTTCTCTTCTTCAGACTATATATCCTTTCAACCAGTCCTAATATGGCATTATTTAGACCATTCCATCATTTTGATTTTTCCTCTATCCCTGTTCACCAGATTATCAACTAGTTACCTAAAATTGACTTTCCTGAAGTAAATAGGACATTTCAGATAAATAGGATTGTTTTTATTGTTTTTTAGTCATGTCTGTCTCTGTGACCCCATCTGGGGTTTTCTTGTTTCTTGTTACAAACCAATGCAGTGGTTTGCCATTTCCTTTTCTAGCTAATTTTACAGATGAGAAACAGAGACAAATGATTAGTAAGTGTCTGAGGTCAGCTTTGAACTCATGAATGGGAGTCTTCCTCTGACTGCTCTATCCCCCAGAATAAGTAGCATGACTTAGTAGCATAGACAAGACTAATCCAATTTGTTTAATTGAGTCCAGTGATAATGGCACAATCATTCATGAATAATCCTAAGATTTCATTGGTTTGGAGAACTCCCAGATCAACAATTCCACTCTACCAATTTGGATCAGCACCTCATTTTATGGTAGTAGAGTTGCCAGAAGCACTGAGTGTTAAAGTGTCTCACCTACCAGAGTCACAAAACCAGCACTTATCAGAGACAGAATTTGAATTCAGGTGTCCAGGGCTCTGAAGCTAGCTCTACAGTAACTATGGCTTACTGCCTGTTAACATAGTTAAACAAACTTGATGAAGTAAAACCCACAAGAACTAAGAATTCCACATAATCCTTTCAAAAGAGATTATTTCATGGCCTTCCCTTAATCTCCAAAGAAAGAAAACTCATGACTCCCTTTGCCTAGGTTCTTTATACAAAATTTTCTATTGTAGCCCAGTTTTAACCATCTTCAGGTGAGCAACTTTAAAGCTAATGTAATTAAAGATACTCTTTTATTATTGTATAAAAAACTTTTATACTGTGCATTTAAAAAATCCATCTTTCATCTCAATTCCCCACACTACCAACATGTTACAAATTTGGTCACTGTACATTAAATAAATATAATAATAGAATCACAGAATTTAAAGTTTAAAGAGACTACAGAGATAATTTAAGCCAACACTCTAATTTTACTCATAAATTGAGGCCCAGACAGTTTAAATGACTGACTCAATTGGACTGAGCTTTGCTTATAACCTAAGTCTCTTTCACTGCCCACAGCCCCCCACTCTAATCCAGAACAAGGAACAGCAATATGATGGGTTAAGCAGGGGAACTTTTGAAGAAAAAATCATATCAAGGTCCTTATGCTAGGTATAATTTTGCTATGAAAAAGATGGGAGATCTTGGCTTTGCTCCTTCCTCTTCCATTTTTACCTAGGACACAGTAAGCAATTTACTTAGCATCTCTGTGATGCTCCATATATGAAATAGAGATAAAAATATCTACCTTAACTTTCTGAATCCAGGGTCTAGTAGCAAGGAACTTTTGAAGTCCATAAGAACTTAATACTTTTAGCAATATTTTAAACTTGACTTTGAAAGGCATGGGGAAGGGGATAACATTTCCTTGCCCTCCATTCCTTAATGCTACTATGTCTGCCCCTTAAAGCACTTAAAAGTTGACCTAGATATGGCCATGGCTCACTTGTTGTAGAATTAAAGGGGAAATAAACTAGAAGTATTTGTATACCATCTACTGCCCTGAGTAATGCATGTCAACAAGGTTTAGATCAGAAGTCTAGTAGGGGATGATTAGTGATAACCCTTACAAGAGCCTCGTAATTGGAAAGTCTCCCTGATAATCCTTC
This sequence comes from Petaurus breviceps papuanus, assembly GCF_028583685.1. Lineage (NCBI taxonomy): Eukaryota > Metazoa > Chordata > Mammalia > Diprotodontia > Petauridae > Petaurus > Petaurus breviceps. Next base: position 4,963,360 of record NW_027185889.1, on the reverse strand, counting down.
CAATTCTTGCCTGAAAAACCACCTCAATATGAGACTCCATGATTATTTAACTCATGATCCTTAGATATGTTGTTTCTTTGTTTTCTAGTTGACTCAATTGGACACAGAACTATAATCATGAAATGACAGAATTTTAGACTGTGAGAAATAATTCATTTAAACCCCTCCCCTATTCTAATCAGTATTAATCAATATGATGTAATTCTATAGGGGTAGTGATTATAAACTGAGTATATTAAGCTTAAGATCTGTGAGCTGCAGATTGTAAATTCACTTGCTTAATCATAGGAATTTAAAGAGAGGTCCTCCACCCTTGTTTTTCCTTGTCATGGTGACCAAGCCCAATGTGGCAGAGGTGACTCAACTACATGGAAAGTCCTCCAATTTAGTTTTGTACCTTTGGACCATTCTGTCTTCTCTAATACAAGCAAGTAACCATCTTATAACTACTTAATCAGTGGAGATGCCCCATGCTTCACCTAATGTATGACCCTCCCAGCCTAATATGTCATTTTGGGCCCTCAAGAGCAAATATCAACCAATGAGATTCTGTATTTTGCCATGCCTATTTTGCATATTTTTGTATCAAAGTCTCATAAAAAAAAGTTCCTGGAAGAAGGGGGCATCTCAGATTAAGAAGAAGATCATTAGAGGTGACCATGGACCCTTTAATAAAGTACCACTGACTCAGAGCTCTGTTTCAGTCTCTTTTATCATATGATGGATGATCCCACAGCTGGAAGAAAGCTCAGAAGTCTTTCAATTCAACCCATTCTTTAAAACTGAATCACCACCACCATCACAGCATACCAAATAAGTGGCCACCCATGCTTTGATTCAAGATCTCCAGTGAGAGTTATGCTATCTCCAAAGGTAATTCATCCCATTGTTAGCTAATAAAAATCAGCCTCTTTGCAACTTCTCAGCAGCTAGGTGGTGCAGTGGATAGAGTGCCAGGTTTGTAATCAGGAAGATTCATCTTCATGAGTTCAAATCACGTAATTCTGCTTCAGCTTCCTCATCTGTAAAATGAGCTGGAGAAGAAAATGGCAAAGCACTTTAGAATCTTTGCCAAGAAAGCCACCAATGGGGTCATGAAGAGGTTGACATGATTTAAATAACTGAACAACAAAAACAATCCTTTTAGATTCCATATTGGATATATGGGTGCCCCTACTAAAAATCTGATTCCTTACCATCATATGGAGGTAAACCTAAGTATTTGAATACTATGACATCCAAGGGTCATACACTTAGAGTTGGAAGATACCTTAGAAGTCATCTAGTAGTATCTCCTTAATTCAAAAATAAAAAGCTAAGATTAAAAGATTTCCCCAACTTCCCACAGGTACAGTTATCCCTTCCATATCACAGGGGTGAGCAATGCAGCCCACCACAATCTTCCATGATTTTACCTGAAAATCTGAGTGAAAATTTTTGGCCCTCCCTTGTACCAGAGATGGCCATTTTTTTTTCTTTTTCTTTTATGGTATATTCACAGTACCTTAATAAAATTTGGGTTGATATTATATGATAGCATACACATATTCTATGCATTTGTGATTTTCTAAACTTCTGTGTCATCTGTTGGCCTTCACATGTCATCCATGACTTCTGCAAAACTCCCCCCAAATTCCCATTTAATGTCTTATGTCAACTCACAATATATCAAAATTGCAATGGGAAAAGCCATGATGTGAAAGGGATCACTGTACTAAGTGAAAGAGCAGGAATTTGAACCATTACAAAGGTTTTTCAATTCTAATTCCAGAACACTTTACCATATTCCAGGTTGCTTCTTACTCCTGTCTTGGCTGATCCTATCAAGTTGAATAGATTTCAAGTATTGGCCCAGTATTGGCCTGTGTATCAATCATCTGAGGACCAATCTGGCTAAGTCTGAGAATCCCATCACTACATGGACTTGATTTCTTTTTGGCTACAATAATTCTCAAAGCCATTCTAGGAGTAGATTAGAAGGTGCTTCTATAATTCAAGGCATCCTTGAGGTACTGAAGAAGGGTGCCATGAACAGTTGGGCAACCTGGAGCTTACCATCTTTGTTTTTCTTTTTTCACTTTATTTGCTATCTATCCATGGCTAGAAATAGCCAAAAACAATTGAAAAGCTGAAAGAAAATGGATACTGCTACTTCTTTAATATCACAAATCTCCTCCTCCTCCCCAATAGTGGCCTGAGTAAATATTAGAGACAGGCAGAAACAGAGTGAGAGATATTTAGACAGAGAAAGAGGTAGAGAGATAGAGAAAGAGATATTCAAAGAAAGAGTAAGGGACAGAAACAGAATCATTTTTGGTTGTGTAGCTCTAGTATCTGGTACGTAGTAGTTTGAGAAGAGAAGGACAGAATGGGTAAGAATAACTGAGGTGGGGGAAGCTGGAACAAGCATTTATTACATGACTCCTATGTGCTAGGCACTATATAAGTGTTTTACAAATATCTTCTTGCACACACAAACACACACACACACATACTCATACACACATTCACATAGAAGAAAATGTGGTATCATCAGAGATCTGAGCAAATCCTTAAATCTTTCATTAAGAAAATAATGATAAAGTAGGAGGAGATGAATAATTGTTTTGTTGAAATGAAATGCAGAGAAAAATTTAATGACATCACTATGACCATTACCAGCAACAAAATGAAACCTTTAACACAAATGGTCAGATCTTAAAATGCTCCAAATTATTTGTACTACTCTATAATAGATACTTGGGGTAGGGGTGACACCTAGTGGCCTTTAATATATTTTACCATTTCATGTTGCTAATCGATTTTCTTTTATTTTATGGAACTAAACTAACAGTTCCCAACTACCTCTTTTTTCCTCAGCACAGCCTCATTTTATTTCATTTCCGGGAAAAATCATTCTTTTTTTTAGGTAAAGCCTCATGTTAAACTAAATTAAAAGAAAATTTCCAAAAGAACCATAATTTTATCAGTGGTTGTTTTGTGCAAGTCTCTGTTAGTCGCTAAGGATTGAAGAAAAACAACAGCAATGAACACAACCAACTTTCTAGATCTATAATTTGTTAAACAAAGAGGATATTTATATGAGAAAAGAAAGGAGAAGGGAAGAATAAGGAAAGGGGAAAAGGAAAGGGAAGGTGGCAGGGGGATGACTGGGCTACAAGCCAGCTTCATTAAGCCAGGTTCATCAAGACCAACCCCTATCAGACCAGCCTCATTTAATTTTAATAGGATTATTATATCATAGAGATTCAGTAATATTATAGTCCTTAATGTCAGCAAAGTATTTATTAAATTTCTTCAGCACCCAGTAGACATAAATGTTTACTGATTCAATATTAGTTGAATTTGCAAAAAACATTAATTAAGGAATCCATAAATACGTAGAGTGAGGTCTATAGTGGTATGTTACAGGACTCAATCTTTGATCCTAAAACATTTCTTTTGTCAGTGACTTGGCTGAATATATAGATGGTAAGCTTATCAAATTTAAAGATAAAGCGATTCTGGGAGAGGAAGCAAACATGTTGACTGACAGAATTAGGATCCCAACAGACCTTGATGAGCTAGAATTATGGGCTGACTCTAACATATTAAAAATACATATTATGTAGGAAAATATAATGAGAACAGTATAATAGGAATAAATGTAATGTCCTGAACTTAGATTAAAAAAAATTGCAGTATAACTACTGGGTAGGACTTTATTTTTTTCGAAGTACTTTACATATATCATCTCATTTGGGCTTTGCAACCCTTTAAGGTGTCTATTACAGATGTCATTGTCACCATTTTATGCATGAGGAAATTGGCATTTAGAGAGACAAAATGTTTTATTTTTTCATTGTCACATAGAAGTATCAGAAGTGAGATACAAACCCAAATAGAGCCCTTGACTTCAAATCCAGCACTCTATCCACTGACATTTTCTTCTAGAGTACAATTTACTCAACTGAACCCAGAGTAAAACCCTTAGGTTAATAAAATGCGGTCATCCACTCTACTGGTGAGAGTACTAGGTGAGTGGAAATACTTCATGGGAAGAGTAGGTGGTAAGAAAGAATGTGGCAAAAATCATACTGTTATTATTTTAAAGATTTGAGAAGTATATACATATATATGTATATATATATATATATATATATATATATATGTATATATATATATTCAATTATCACCCCCAAACCCTGCTAAGTCCACTCTCCATCTCTCACCTAAATCCCATGAGAGCATTTATTTTCCTGTTAGGAAAACTCTTTCCTCTTTTTTTCCCTTCAAAGTGTCCCTGGATGTCTACCTTAAACCTGAGGGTATTCCCTTCCCAGATTTATTTACTTTTTTATAAGGTAAAAGAAGCCATTCTTTGGCTTATTTCTTACCTAGCTTTAATTAGTAAATGGGTATTGCTTCCGTCAAAGTTGGAATTCAGAAAGAACTTAGCTTAAAAAAGGCCAAGGTCTCCCACTGCATCCAAGGGCATCTCCAGTCTTCCTCATCTGTATCTTGCCACTGGACCCAGATAGCTCTGGAAAAGAAAGTTAATGCACTCTCACTTAAATCCAATTCACTTGCAAGTCATGGCATCATCTTCCAGATGTCATGGTCCTCTTAGAGAACAAAGGACAAACAATAACAACTAGCCTATAAAGCTTGTAAACAAACATTAGAGAAAATGGAGCACTCAATATTATTTGGTGTTCTTCTGTAAGAAGATTTAGGGGATACGTGATAGATATCTTCAAGTGCTTAGACCACTGCCACATGGAAGAGGTGGGGTGCACTGATATTCAGAGAGGACTAGCACAGCTGATGTGAGGACTTGTTGAGCACTTTTCAGTGTTGTTCATTGACATTTGGTGTCCATTCCTCACTCAATTCTCATCTGTGGGTTCTAAGAGCCCATGCTCAGCAGTCACATCCTGGTGAAACCACCTTGCAGGTCAACAATTCTCAAACCTTTTGGTGAGTAGGGGGATGTCTACTCCAAGCATGGGAAGACTTCTCATGGTGGACTAAATGGAGTGAACTTTTTTTTAGCTATGAGATTTTGATGACCCTAGAAGAGAGAATGAGGCTGACGACTGTGCAATTCTGCCTCACTTAAATCCGATTTATGTGCATGTAAGTGAAGATATCACCCATGATTTCACTGGTCTTCTTCAAAAATGAAAGATGAACAACAACAGCATGGAAGAGGTATTAACTTTTCCTTCTCTTTCCTAGAGGGTTGCACTAGTTAGCAATGGATAAAATTTATAAAGTAGTTAATTTAGCCTTGATGCAAGGGGTAAAAATGTTCAAATAATTAGTGCTAAAGCCATTTTCTTAAAGTTGGCAAATTCAATTGAGAGGGTTGGAAGAATTTGTTTCAGGTCAATATAGTGACACAGAGGACCAAAGAATAGTCCCAATAGATGGGAGGGTTGGTCAAAGAGCAAGAGTATAGTGGGCAATTAAAAGGGTGGTTCCTCATATTTCTAAGCCTCAAGAGGATAGTAAAGCAGTCCAGATACATGGGAGGGCTAAAAGGGGTGGCCAAAAGAACAGTACCTCCCCCGTGTTGCTGCCATGGTGTTGGGTCTAATGGGCTCTGTATTGCTGCAGCTATGATTGAACTATATAAAAGCAACAAAGATGTAAACTTCCACTTTACTGCAGGTATTAAAATAAAGCATGGATGGACAACTTGTCATGTGTGCTTTAGAGGGATTTCATATATTAGCAGAGGTAGGGCTATCCTGTGAGGTTTCATGCTTCTGGGTTCATTCCTGTGTTAAAGCTATGAGAGTGAGCAACTCATTACAACTATTTTTGGATCCAAAGGAAAAAAAAATAAGTGACTGCATGCGACTGGCTTTATAAGTTCTCATTGAGCTTACATTTTGCAAATCCATGTCTTTGCCAATAATATTATTGTAGAGATGAACATCAATTAAATTATTCAGCTCAGATCCAAAGGAAAATTAGGATTGATTTAGTTCTAGGAACCTCTCTGAATTAGTGTATATATGCAGAGCCTCAGAAATATTCAAAGGAAAAAAAATAATAGTATGATCCTAGCTCTAGACATGTGAGAAATCTTCGCGATCATAACCAATCCCTTCATTTTAAAGTTGAGGATACTGAGACACAAGGTAAGTGCTTTCCCAGGTAGGAAATGTCAGAGCTGTAGTCTGAACAAAGATCCTCTGACTTCAAGGTCAGTATTGTTTCCATCACTCTACACTACCTCCCAGGTAAAAGTTGATCTCAAAGGATAGCCTCTTCTCCAGGTACTATCAAAAAAGCACACTCTCCACCTTCCATTGGAGAAGCAGGATCAAGCAGAAGTTTTTGCCTCTCCCAAGGAGAGAATTTTCTCTGTGCTGATTGGTTCCATGCAGAAGTTTTCTTGTTTAGATCACTTCTTTTCAACCCTTCTTCACTATAGCACTTTCATTGTCAGAGTGGTACTTACCATTACTGGCATGTGGGGTAAACAGCTTAAAATGTTCTTGAAATAAGTGGCACCTTGAATCTACTTTCAAAGATAGATGTGGGGGAGGCTAGGTGGCACAGTGAGTAAAGTGCGGGCCATGGAGTCAGGAGAACCTGGGTTCGGATTCATACTCAGACACTTAACACACAAAGAAAAAATAAATAAATAACTAGCTGTGTAACCTTGGGTAAGTTACTTAACCCCAATTGCCCTCCAAAAGGCTAAGAAAAAAGGTGTGATTTTTAGTTTTAGGTGAGGGAAAATCATCTCAGGAATAGATCTTCAGACATAAACCAGCACAAGAGGAGGGATTCTGAGATACCATGCTACTAAAGAAAGACAGATCTTTGGGCACCATGAGTAGGAAGCAAAATAGAGCCAGCCACAGAAAGAATTCATTAGGATAATGGCTCCCAGAAAAAGAAAAGATGTCATCAAGTAGTTTCTATCCTTTATTTTAGGTAATTTAAATTTTTTACTATCTCTCTTTCCCCAACCCCTCCCAGAGAGCCATCCCTCATAAAGAAATAAAAATATAAGGAAGGAAAAAAATCATGAAAACTAACCGACATAGCAAAAAAAAATGTTTACTGTTTTATGCAGTGTTTCAAAGATATGGTTCCCTCCTCATGCAAAGGAAGTTAATACAGATGTCTTAATATATTCATTCCTGATCTGTGATTTCAGATGCTTTTCTAAGATAATTGACATCTTTTTTTTCTAGTTGATCCAAACTTTTATCCTAGTTGCATTGAGTTTGTTTATGCAAAATCTCTTATTTTCATGAAATCCATACTATTTTATCTCTCATCTTTGTTCCTCCTTTGGTTAAGACTTGCCTTCTTCCATAACTGTGAAAATTACATAATTGACCTATGTTCAGTGTTTTTAATGAAATAACTTGGTCATTTTTTTTTGACATTAAAAGTTTTATTGAACAAAAGATAAAACATGGAAGTCAGAGTTCACAGAGAAAAGCAGCTCTCTTGCTCAAAATGTATCTTGTGCTAAATAACCTTATTAACAGCGACTATGGAAAGGACACGGAATACATAAAGTTATGTCAATAGGCAAGGAGAACAGGGAGGATTCATGGGGGCTGAAGGAACAATGAGGTCAGGACAGATCCATCTGCTCAGGATGAACATGGTTCTGGCCCTTCTGCCCTGAAACTCAATATGGCTGGACTGGCTGCCCATGGATTATCAGTTGGGATAAATGGAAACTGCTTCTTAGAAGAAGATTTAATTTTTTTATATTTAATTTGAAGTGCTATCCAATTTTTAAAACAAAATGTCTTACATTTGTGCTGACATGAATAAAGGTGGGCATCGATGCCCATGATGTCAGCCCAGAGGCTGACCTTGGGGATGAGGCCGTACTGCTTTCGAGAAGTATGTTTTTACAAGTAGTTCTTTTGTCCATCTAAGCAACTTCCTATGGTTGGACTATACCCCACCCGGTCAGGCGGGCTGAGCAAGAGCAAGAGAGAAAAAGAGAGAGAGGGACGTGGCCAAAGTACTTTACGAACAGGAAGGCGAGTTCATCCAGATGGCCTCCCTCAAAGTCAAAAAACCAGAAGCAAACACCTTTCCATCTTCAAGCACGGAAAATGTGGTTACACATGAGCGACAACATCCCACTGCCAAGGTGACTGGTTGGGCTGCTTCTCATAAGCTGACCCCACACTCCCCGCCCCCTCCCCACAGATGTACAAAGTAGGGATCCACAGAAGTGAAACAGGTGAAAGACAATACTTTGCTTTTTCATTGGTTAAACATTTGGCTCTGATGAATACATGTTCAGGATGCTTCTGTTAACCACAGTTATTTCATTAAAATCATAAAAAAGTGATTAATATCTTGGTCACGTATCTATTTTGAATTTCTTTTTAGTATGTGGTATATTTAGCTAAACCTTATTTCTGCCATACTTCTTTCTAGCTTTCTGAGCAATTATTGTCAAATAGGTGTGAATTTATTATTCTTATTGACCTGCTTTAAAGAGGGAATACAACACCTTATAAATTTCCTGTGTCTAGAAGAGAAGCTCGTTTGCCCAAAGCTAATTATTTCTCTAATTACCCTATATCTTCAATTTATCAAAGTTATTTCCACCTAGAGATCTCAATACATGTGAACCTCTCATCTTTTTCTCTTATAATCCCTAAGGTCCTCAAACTCTGGCTCATGTTAAACATGAGAACTATCATGATCCCTTCACTAATAACGGCTCAAAACTACTCCTCCCCAAGCAACACTTTATTTACTCTGAATGCATTTTGTACATATTTATAATTATGCTATCTTTATCCCAAGACCAAAAAAGAATGTAAGCTCCCTTGAGGGCAGGTCTTGGTTTTTTTTCCCCCCTTTTTGTTCCCCATATATAATATGGTACCTGTTATATAGTAGGGGCTAAATAAATGTTTGTTGATTGATATACAGTAAAAGAGATAAACAAATCCAAAATAGAAATGCTAGTATTGCTATTAAATGAAAATAAAGCTTTAATTAGCTAGAACCTACTGCTTCCTGGAAAATTAGTTAATCAATTAATTAATGGATGGATGGATGCATATATGTTATATGTGTATGTGTCTATATACATACATAGTCAACTTTAGAACTCAAATCAAGTCTTTCTTCTGGGACACAAAATATCTATTCACTATTTCAAGATATTTCTTAAATAACCATCTATTTTATATAAATTTCTTATTGAAAAAATCATATTTAAAATTTCATTACCAATATTCAACACAAGATGGTGCTGCAGCTCAAAAAATAAGGAGATCTGGCTATTTGTGAAATAATTTTTTTCTTTGTTGAAAGACAAACTTTCTTTCATATATTTTTTCTTCACCAGTATAAGCAGGTAGTCCTCTCTTTGTCTTTTTCTGCATCTTTCTGCTGAGGACATTTAATTTAAGGGAAGAAGTCACACACACAAACACATTGGCATACACACACACCACATTTGAGGGAGAAATTCATCTTTTGTTCCATCTCTTTCCCTGGACCCCAAGACAATGCCTTTTATAGTTAATAATGTATGAGGTAATAAAATTGATTAAAAATTTACAACACATAAAACTATAAATGTGGTGAATTATAATGAATTAATTTGAAACTAGATTAAACAATTATAATAATAACATTTATAAAGCACTTTAAGATTTACAAAACTTTACAAATACCTCATTTTGTCTTTACAACAGCTCTAGGAAGCATGTGCTATTGTTTTCCTATTTTATAGATGAGGAAACTGAGGCAGAAGGAGGTTAAGATGGAGGCCCAGGGACAGACAGCTAATAAATTTCAGAGACCATATTTGAATTTTAAGTCTTTCTGATTCCTGGTTCAGCCCTCTATACACTATGCCACCCAACTGCCTCAATAGGCCACATATGTTAATTGCCCCTACTATTTATGCTCCTATAAAAGAAGTCACTTAAAAATGGTAATGTGATCAAATCATTGATGCATGACAATATTTTTGAAGATTCCTTGAGTTAGAGCAATTTCCAGGACATCAGTAAACAAATCAACCGATAAGCACTTTTAAATTCTGATTAATCTACCATGGACCAGGTGGTAGGCTAGGTTTTAAGCATAAAAATACATAATGAAGCCATTCTTGCCTTTGAAAAGTCTGCATTCTACTAACTGAGACATGTTCATAGATAAATACACACCAAAATATCTGGTACTGGGAAGGGAAGGGCTTAGATAGGAGCATCTGGGAAAACAGAAAAGTCTTCATGAAGGAAGTACCACTTTAGTAAAATTTTGAAAGAAATAGAATTCTAAGTGAATGTGAAGAGAGAACACATTCAAGTGCAAAGGAAGGGTGATGGCAGGCAGAATACGGTGTCTAAAGATTAGCAAGAAGATTGGTTTGGCTGAAGCCTAGAGTGTAGGAGGGGGATTAATACAAAAGGTTAAAAAGCAAGGTTGGGAGTTTATATTTGATCTTAGAAGTATTAGGGACATAATAGAATTTATTCAGTAGCAGAATGACATGGTCTGCCCCAAACAATATGAAACACATTTTAGCAAGTTTTATGTACTATAGATTGGAGAGGGCAGAGATTTGAGGTTGGGAGACCAAGTGGTGATGCAAATTTTAAGGGTGGGTTGCAGACTTATCCTTTAAAATCTAAACATAATCAGTTCTCATCAAATATTTGTTGAATAAAATAATACAATGAGTTGGGCTGTGGCTATCCTCTGTGTCCCCAAGACACTGTTTTGGGAATTGTTTTCCTTTTTTTCCCTTCAAAATCACTTATATTTCTCACTTTCACCTAATTTTATCTTTGGACCACAAATGGGTCACTTGACCAGCAATATGGAAGATATTTCACTTTTTGCAAACTGTTTCAAATTTTTCAACCTTCCTACAAAGGAATTATGTGCCAAATGTATGATAATTATAGTTAAGGAAACAAACACAAATTCCTTAAAATAGTTATACCTAGAGATCCTATTCCCCCACAAACTTCAACATGTCCTTGGCAATGAGTATAAGCAAATTCATAGACTTTCCCTAGCACAGAGACCCCTCCACTACCATAGTGACTTTGCTCATTTATGCTACCTCCACACATGCAAGAACTAGCAGATGCTTATATTCTGCTTGCTCCAGGGAGGAAGGGGAAAGGAACCTCTCAGGTATTTAATATAGGTAACTATGTTGGCCTTAAGGAAAGGGCACTGGAGTCAAGCTGGGGTTAGTCCTATACTGACTCCCCTGGATTCAGAGGTTGCTCAATGCAGAGACCCTGGCTGATGAATCTTTTATTCTTCAATCTGAGGAGGCTGAAGCAGTGTTGAAGCCCAGTCTTGGTAAGGTCGTGTGGTGGGTACACTACACAACAACACTACCTAATAACACCACACAAAAAAAAGACTGAAACATCAAAAGTTTGAAGAGGAGAAAAATACATTCAAAAGGAAGCAGATAAAGAGAACCCTCAAAAGAGAATGAAGAACCCCCAAAATACTAAAGAAAGTGAACCAGCGATGCCTGATGAAAGATAGAATTCAGTGAACTGTCTAGCTCTCTAGAAAGCAAGAAACCCTCTGTTGGCTCCAATGAGTAATACATTTATAAAAGGAGATATTAGGAATAAATATAGATCAGAAGTTCTAACTCAATACAGAATTAAAACACACACTCAATTACCCATTTAGGACAAATAAAATGAGTCCATAATAGAAATGCTCTCAAAAATGTTTTGTATAAATTGTTACTAGAACTTTGAGAGATCAAGCAACATTCCCATCAATCCCTCTTACTCCTCACTACATACCACTATTCCAGCTTCCAGCTCAGTCCCCACAGACATGTGTATAGTAAACAACTTCAATGAAAAAGACAACAGCCATC
>NW_027185889.1:4905323-4951481 GCF_028583685.1 Petaurus breviceps papuanus | reverse complement strand
AGACATGTGTATAGTAAACAACTTCAATGAAAAAGACAACAGCCATCTATATCAATTGCCAACCTACTGTCACATGTAGGAAAGGTAAACCAGTCTAGCTGAAGCAGCAAGGCACCCTGAGAGAGAGAGACCAGAGGCAGCATGTGCCAAGCAAGTGAAACCACTACCATATCTTGACCAACATCTCCCCTCAGCACATAATGGAGCCTGCCTAGTAATCTCAACCCAATAGATTTGGGAATAGAAATGCTTCCAGTCCAGTGCCCTCAGCCTCCATCCCAGAATCAAGTCTAGTGGAGATATAGCCTAGCAACTACTCTTGTGGGTAATACAGCTACATCTATTGAAGACCAAGAAAAGAAAGTTCTGGTCAATACAGTCCTTGGCACTGTCAAATGGTTAAGCATCAAAAATAGATTAAAAAACGATAAAGAGAAGGGTTTTTCATATGCCTTGACATTTCCGCACTAAGGATCATGGGGCCTTTCCATTCAACATTCCTCATTAGAATGAGTTCTTTGAAGGAAGGGAGTATATGACTTTTCTATATGTATCCTTAGCATTTAGTATGGTCCTTTGCATAGAGTATGCTTTATTCATTCATTATTAATTCATTCATATATGTGGAAGAGAGATTAATATATTTGGAAAACAAAAATACGACTTGAGGGAAATTTGGCAGAAGAGAAGCCTAAGCAGCAATGACTTGAAAACTCTACAAACCAAAATAAAGATAGGACACATAGAAATAGTTTGTGAATCATAGGTCTCCCAGAAGAAAAATAAAAAACATGACAAATCAAGGGGTGACTGGGTGGCACAGTAAGTGGAGCACTGGCCCTGGAGTCAGGAGGACCTGAGTTCAGGTCTGGCCTCAGACACTTGACACTTGCCGGCCGTGGGACCTTGGGCAGGTCACTTGGCCCCAATTTCCCTACCTTCCTCCCCTCCTCTACAAAAAAAAGAAAAACAACAACAACAAAACATGACAAATCGAAATACTTGAATAGCATAATTTAGGAAAAATAAAATTCAAGAAACATTCCAGAACTTTTGAATGCAAAAGAAAAAACCATTTATTTTTAATTATTTAGACTAATTCCTGGAAAAGGAGTAAACAAACTTACACTTCAAAATTCCAATACATATAATGGTTAATTCTGACAATTTCAATGAAAAATGATTATGCAAAGGAAATGTAATCACTGCAGGATCATTATTCAGTCACAAAAAATACTGCACACGGGAATGAAATTGTATGTTCTTAAAAATAAAATGGCTTGAGCTACTACTCAAATGGCATATCTTGAATATTTTAACCTAATCACAAAAAGAGAGACATTTAAAAAAAATCCAACTACAAACAGTATCTGTTTAAGTTTCAAACACCCAGAGCAACAGAATCATAAGCATGGTGTTTAAGCACATCAAGAAAAGAATAAACAATGAACTGGCTCATTTTTACTCATTTTTGAGAGAGACAATGAAAGATTGAGAGAAAGATAAGGGAATAAAGACACATACAAAAATAACAAGATATGAACAGAAATACCATGGACTAGGGGCGGCCAGGTCGCACAGTGAGTAAGAGCACCGGCTCCAGTGTTGAGAAGACCCGGAGATCGAATCCCGGGCTCAGACACTTAGCACCCACCCAGAAACACCTGGCCGTATAACCTTGAGCAAGTTACTTAACCCCGATTGCTTAAAAAAATATATAAAAAATAAAATAAAATAAAAAAAGAAATACCATGGACTAAACCTCTCTATTTCCCATCAGTGGCTTCTGTAGGTTTGACTCCACAGGAAGTTTTCCTCAGGATAAATTGAAAACCTAAAATCTCATCACCATGCAGATTGACTCAGCTTCTGGTAACTCCCTCAATTACCTCTACCCTCTCTTTGGAGGGCAGAAGAATAAATTTTTCCTAAAATTATTCTTTGTACAGGGCTCAGAACTTTCCTACTAAAGCCTTCATTTTCCATCTGCATTTCTACTTAGTTTTACTCCATTGGACATCTTGCTGTATTTCACTGCAAAATTGCCACACCTTGGCTTTGTTTTATTTGTCCAAAAATTCATTTATAACTGTGTGATCATCACATAGTATAATTCTGTTCGTCATGCTGTAAACAGAGCAGCAGTGTATTCACCTGTGGCATAGGAATATCTCTAGCACATTGGAAGCCTAGAATTCTCACCCCACACACATTGGCAGTATTCAATTTTAATGTATATTCATGAGTATTCTGTACATCCTAATCTTGCTCCAAAGACAGTCTGTAATATTTTTTTATAAGTAATGCCAGCACAATTTTTAAAGCTTCACATAATGATCACAAACCATTCACAAACCATTTTGTTTTGTTTTGTTTTTCAAAATATTGACATAAAATATGCAATGACTATGTGGTGAAATATGGTATTCCTCCATTCCTTTTCAACACAATTTTTGTCTATTTTCTTACCCCAAAAGGACAGACATTATCTTATTTTTTTTTATCCTCAAAACTTAGTATAGTGTTTAACATATAGTAGGTACTTAATAAAGGTTTATGGAAATAAATTTGAAATTGAACTAATTCCTCTGACCCAAAAGGTGAATTAGTACATTTTTGGAGAGGTAGAAGGTTATATAAATGATGGGAAGTGAGGGAAACAATAGAATGGGTTATGTAGCCATACAAAGTCTATAAGAGAACAGTGAAAATACTGTAATCCTTATAGTCTGTCATAAAGGTATTTTTTTTTAAGTAGTGTCATATGTCCCCATGTGGATCACAAAAAATAGGTAATTACCATCTACTTCAGCAAGTACTGGGAGGTTCTCCTTTGAAGGTCACCAGGTTTCTAACATTGTCATCAGATTAACAGCTGCCTAAATAGCTTGAACAGGGAATCTCACCTACCTTCTATGACTCTCCTAAATAATTTTTTGAAGAAAAAATCATTCCTTACTCCTTAGCTAATCCTTAGATTCCCTCTTCTTCAGGAAAAGTCTCATGATTTTTAAGTTTTTAATGTGCAACTATCCTTTTTTCCTGACTTTCTCTATCTCTCCATCATCCTCAAATGTATCAATTCCCCCTATTGTATATCTGATCCTGCTCCCCTTTGCTCCCCTTTGAAGCTTTGCTTTAGGAACTTTTTATAACATTCTGGAGTATTAAGAGACTTTTGTTTATCTCTTTACATTTTTGTCATGTACAAAGATCAGCCTATATTTGGAAGACATATAACACTTAACTAACTGTAGCAGAAGTACAAATATTACACACTCAACAAAAGCAACAGCACAATTTATCTGCATCTCAATTAATGTTTCACTTTATTCAAATACAATTACTTGAACTATTCCACACTAAGTATCTGGCTAAATTGTCTACAGGCAATTATAATTTTTAAATAAATTGACAACCCCCTCGATTTCTTTTTCTTAGTCTCAACAGCTCCACTCAAACACTGACAACTCTTTCAAATTTGCACCAACTTCCTGAATTTAAACTATTTGTCCCCCTTTTTACTCCACACACAAATTAGCTATACCCACTTACTATTTCTCCCTTTGCCATGTTTTGTCATCTACTTTCTCTGGCTCCCTCTTGAGTCTACATCCTCTTATTTTGCCAAATACAGACAGTTCCCTCTTTATATAAGTGAACCCTTCTGCAGACTTTTAAGTAAAGTGTTTAGCAAACACTTGGGGACCAGACATGGACACGGGAGAGGATGGGCAACACACAGCCAGGGGATAGACAAGGGTTACCTGAGCCATCAAGGACTCAAGATAGACAGAAGGAGACCATATACCTGGGCAGGTTCTCCTTTCTAGACACTGACAGACTAAGGTCAACTCCCAGTGGTGGCAGTCTCTCCCTACATCTGTTCTATTTTCACTTGGAGGGTTTTTCTTTACAGTGTTCTCTTTTTTTTGGGGGGGGGAGGCCATAGAGCAAGGGACAGGAACAGAGAATGAAAATACAGTAGATAGATTGAGATAGATTTCTATTTTTAAACTAATAGATGAGAGACAGAATGGTATATTGTACAGAAAAACCCAGTTTCAATTCTAATTTCTGATATATACTAGCTGTATAATCATGGATCCATAACTTTATTGCTCAATGCTAATAGTATAAGTTATAGAGCAGTGTTGGTAGGGAATAGTTCCACACAGGAATTATATTGTTAAAGAAAATATGTTGTTAATATATCAAATTTACATGCTTGGCCCCAAAACAGAAAAACTTACCTTAACTGAAGTTGCCCTTAATGCTTTGTAAAATTATTAACTATGAATACATAACTAGTTACCATTTGGAAAGATTTTTTTTTATCAATGGAATCCACAATGTTAATTATTTTGAAAATATTCTTTAAACTGTCTAGAATGTATGATTTTATTAATGTTGTTCTCCCTCTACAACACAGATTTCAGTCCCTTTCACCTTAGTAGTTATTATAGACCTTCCTTCATCCATCCTTCTCTTCTTTCCCCCATCTTTCTCTTTCTCTACTTCGATTTTTTCTGTGTCTCCAGCTCTCTTTTCATATATATATTCCAATATTTGTGTAATATAAAATATATAACATACATTCACATAATATACATTAGATATATTACTTATGTATATTATACAAACACATACACACAAACATGTATGTACATGTAAGCCCTGTATAACTAAGTTAGCTAAGAAACTCTCAAGCTTACCCAGGCTGCTCCTCTAACAGTAGACATATAGTCTGTCACCAAATCCCTAATCAAATCCTTTCCTCCTTAGAAGGACCGGACAACATGTGTGTTTTACCTAAGCAGACCTGCTTTAAAGCTAAAGTCACTTCTATGCCATATATGATGAGACCCTAGAGTAATAACTTAGTTGGGGTAATATAGGATATTCATATGTCAATTTGTCATTCATACCTGTTTCTTTGTTATTTCTTTTTTTTTTTAAGCAATCGGGTTAAGTAACTTGCTCAAGGTTACACGACCAGTTATTTCTAGGTGTGGTGCTGAGTTTCTGAGCCCGGGATTCGATCCAGGTCATCCCGACACTGGAGCTGGTGCTCTTACTCACTGAGCCACCTGGCCGCCCCTATTCTTTGTTATTTCTACTAAAGTAAAATACAGACACTATTTTATTAAATTAACCAAATTATATATAATCATCTTCACAGAATTGTCATTCTTTTAACATAACTTATTTTCTATATGTAGGTCTTATTTAACATCTTTAACAGAACCTCAGAGATGGAAGGGACCTCAAGAGCCATCCAAACAAACCTGTGCCCAAGCAAAAATCCCTGGGGAAACTCCCTAGGAGTGGTCACCAAAGATATTCATTCTCTGCTTGAATATCTTTATTGGGGTGAAGGCATGGGGAGGGAGGACAGGATACTACCAGACCAATTGTTGAAAAGCATTCTCCCAACAATACTAAATCTACTTGCATGCAACATCTATGCATCTCTAGTCATTCTTCCTCCTGGGGCCAACTAGGACAAATCCAATATCTCTTTTGAATGACAGACCTTCAAGAAACCGAAAATAGCCATGTTACCTCTCCACTCTTCCCTCAAGTCTTTTCTTCTCCAAGCTAAACATCCCTGTCCCATAAGATTCTCTTAGCACACACTGTTTAATTCTGATTACAAAATTATGTCAATCTATTTCCCAATTCAAACACAAAAAATAATTCATTTCCAGAATTATCCTTCCAATTCACTTAAGGTATAGGAGACAAGTTATTTATTATGCCCTCCAATTACATGTTATATTACCTGAACACCCATCATCTAGAAAGTTGTTTTTCTTCCTCATTATACAATAAAAATAATGGTCTGTTGTTGATACTCAGAATTGTACCACTAGACAATAATTATTTAAGGTTATTATTTAAATTCAAACATTTGTATGTGTGTTAGCACTAAAAATAATCAACTTAAAGGAATTTAGTTTCATAATGGAAAATTGTGAGTACATGTGTGTATTTGTGTATGTATGCATCTGTGTGTGTGTAGTGGCTTCACTGAAGTTATATTTGAAGTTTGCATTCAAGATATTCAGTGGCTCTACACTACTAAAACAATGCTTTACAAACCCCTATCCATGTGTTTTCCTTTAATAATTAGATCAAAGCAAAGGCATTTATAAAAATAACATATGAAATACACAGAGTATCCATAGGAAGAGCCAGCACATATATGGCGTACACTGTTAACAAGATGCCCAAATGTAGGAAACACGTGTATCCAAAACAGTTCCTACCTCCAGCATTGCAGGGCACTAAAATTCTTTTTTGTCTTGTTCTATCCGGGGGGAAATAGTATGTGGATACCACATCTTTTCTGGGCAAGTCATTTCACTGGACTCCCTGTATACTATGCTTGCTATCTGATGGTTGCCAGGGTTAATTCTCTCTCTTTTTCGTTCAATGTTATTTAATTTTTATTCTCAAATTCTTTCCCTTCCCCCCCCCATTAAAAAGCTAAGAAAAACAAAACCCATTACAAATGGTAATTCTCTCTTAAATCTAAAGTTAAATCCCTATTCTTTTCTTAGGTCCTCCTCCACAAAACTTGGTCCTCTTTAATTATAATAACTAGGTCTTTGGGAGAGCATTATACCAGCCAATGACAAGATCCCCTTCAAGTTTCATTGAAAAACTTTATTACCTCTACAAAGATCTCTACATTTTATTGTCTCTGTAAATTGCTTTATTACATTCTTCTATTTTATCAAAAGATCTAGGTGGAAATCCATTTAACAGGGATCTCTTGATCAAATCTTCCATGTATTTGGTGTGTTTTTTTAAATAGTCTACATCTGAAGTCCCTTCAGACTTAACATATGTCTGTGGTGATCCTAGGTGCAAAACAATACACTAAGATTCTGGATTTACAAAAACAAAAATAAGACTCTGGATTATAGGAAATTACATTGTACTGGGGTGAGGGAGGGAGGGTGCAACTTGTCCACATAAGTAATATACGGAAATCTGATGTATGAGAAAATACTTGCAGCTGGAGGTAAGGGAACAGAATTCCCAAAAAGTGTTTAAAGGTGCCGCATGTGATAGATTTTAAAGAACCAATGATTATAAGCAGGATTGTGATGGTAAATGTTTAATAACTAGCTTTTGAGGAGTGAGTGAGAAGGAATGTATACATGACACACTTTTAAATTTAATCATAATTAACATTTTCTCCATCACTTTTTTTTTCTGAGATTGAGCCACCATGCTAGAAGTTCAATAATGGGGATTCCTAGTCAATTTAACCTTACCTTAATTCAAAGTCCATGAATCCTTAGCCTCCTCAGCAGAAGGGACTATTGTAATGTGCCGCCACAACTGGCTACATGATTTTAAAAGTCATTCCCAGCCCTGGCCTCCAGTCCACTGGCCCTCTGACTGTATTAGTTATCTAGGCTACTTCTTTGTGGTTCATGAATGCCTTAATGCGTTTCTTAGCATTCCAAAGATTGAGGCAAGGCAGGCATGAGCAAGCAGACAGCCCAGGATCACTGACATCCTCTATATTTTTCAAAGGCTCCCCAAAATCCTTTGGGTTTTCTAAGTATAAACCATCAACAACAACAACAACAACAAAAAAAAAAAACGAATCAAGCCCTGATGCATGGTATTTGATGAAATTCAAGATATAAATGTTTGTACTAAAAATTTGACAATTGCTTTTCTTAAGCCAGTTTGAGCTGTATCCAAGACACCCCTTTTTCTCAGAAAAAAAGTTTAAGGAAGTAATGCACTGGGGATAACCTGTACGAGAGCTCAGCAGTTAAAGATGCTACATCAGGTTCAGAGAATTCCTGGTAGACCATTTTGACTGGAATTAAAGATCAGGTAAAGGAAGATAATGTGAAATAAATAAAAAAGTAGTTATAGGGATGTGATAGTAATGGCATTTAAAGATTCCCCTTGGTTTTTCAAATTGATTGTGTTAAAACCCAGAGCTTGTTAATCCCACCTGTGGGATGGTCTTGTTGACTTGAAAAGAGAGACATGAACTGGGAGGAGCTGGTGACATAGATTTGGAGAGACAAGAGAGAGGCAGAGGAACTTTTTGGAAGAGCACCTCGTGGAGGCAGAGAGGGAGACTGAAAGAATTGCTGCGGGACTTTTGAGACCTGCTCCCTGAGATGCCAAGGACTGAGAAGACATGGCTGTTTTGCTGGTACTTTGTCTGTCTGTTTTGATGTTGTTTTGCCAGATTTGTCCACTGGTGAAAGACAGTCCTTTTGTTGAAGAAGTCCTGGAACCTGGCTTTTGGTTAAGAAGCCCTGAGACTGTCCTGCAGACAGAGAGTGAATACTGTCCACTGGTGAAGGACAGTGCTGTTGTTGCAGGGGTCTGGGAACCTTTCTGTTGGTTCAGAAGCCCTGAAGAAGGATTTTCTTGTTATATGTTTACAGAAATCCTGGGAGAGGGTTTTGCTAATGTTTTCAGGGGTTCTAGGGCTGTTCTACAGACAGAGGATGAATTAATGAAGGGACTGGCAATGTATCTTGTGGCCTTGCTAAGCCTTGTCTCCCCAGGAACTAAGATTGCTGAGAACTTGCCTTGTGTCAAGATGAAGAAAAGACCTCCATTTGGGTATTAAGTGCTGTGTTGAAACTTGATGTAACTCTGGGGTAGATTCAATTGTGATCCAGGGGTGGGGAACTTTTGACCTTTTTGTGTTCTATGGTTGAACAAATGAATGTACTTTACTTAGATTGGAAACTAATCTCCATTTGAAAAGAGGGGCTTTGTGGTGGACTAAATGAAGGTACAGCCTAGGGGTAAAGTAGTATTTAGAACAGGGACTTTGTAATTGATTGAATGATTGGAAGGTCCTGGGGTGGGGTAGTACTTGGAGATTATTTAATCACACTTAGTAAATGCTGTATTTTGAATGATGTCATGTTTTGACCTTCTCTGTTCTTGGTTGGTCACTGAATAAAATGGAGAGCACCTCTGCTGGTATTCTGAACCTTGGGAAGTTGCCTTTCCTTGGCATTACATTACATTACAAGGGAAGAGAGTCCTGACCAGGAATTTTCAGGCAGCTAGGAGGCAAAATGAGGATGCTAAATGTTCCAGAAAAATAGAGAAAGAAATTAAAGGGAGTCAGATAGAAATTTGGGCCATACAATTTTGCCAAGAGAAAATTTTGTCTTTGATGATTTGGCTTGTGTAATCAGATCTTTTCTTCATTCTTCTTGACCTTTGAAATTAGTTCAGATTTGTGACTAAAGAGGAAAATGGTGAAAATGAGGAGAAGCAGGCAACAATTATAATTTAAGTGTTTTCCCCTTCAGAGAGAGCCTAATATAATTGGTGCCTTACCTAAGGCTTGCACACCCTGCAGCCCACAGGCCACTTAGGGCACACCAATGGAGACAGGCGAAAGTCACCCGAAATCCTTTGATTTGCCTGTAGGCTGTTAAGCAGTCCACAGATAGTGCAGGCCTGTCTTACCTTATATTTGGAACGCTAAGAAGAACATCAAGGCATGCATGAACAACAAAAAGTAAACTTGCCATTGAATAGAGTCAGAAGGGCATAATGGATAGAAGATCGGGGCTGGGAGTGACGTTAAAAATCATATAGCCATGTATGATGACATAGTTGCTTCTCCTAAGGAGACTGAGGATTCAGAAGCTCTGACTTACAATAGGGTTAAATTGACTAGGGATTCCCATTACTGGACTTCAAGTATGGATGACACAGGGAAACTCAATCTTCAAATCAATCAATCAATCCATCAATTTCAATGCTATCATTTGATAAAACAAGGAATTATGGCCCAGACCTTAGATAATTTGTCCAAGTTTATACATAAAAAGGACAAAGCTGGCTTTTTGAACACATGGCCTGAATCCAAATGGAGGATTCTTCCCATTACACTGATTGGGTTGCTCTCTAAATTGGAACAGCTTATATTCTAGAGGCACAGAAAGAAAGAAACTTCTACTCTGGTAAGGAAGGACATTATTCTCCCTACTAGCTTACGAAACCCAGAATACGTTGGAGATTTAGGATAGACAATCTGGTGGGCTAGAGCAGTAGAATCAAAATCAAATAGAAGTGGGTCACTAAGTTATACACAAGGATCTCTGCCATTTCATATTGACTTAGAAAACTGCATATTTCCATTATCTATGGTCTTTACTCCATGTACTTGTTATACATATTTATTTTGTTAAATACTTCCCAATTACATTTTAATCTGGTTCTACACAAGCAAGTTTGATACCTCTAGGACAGTAAATCAAACCGAGCATGTCCCAGAGGCAGGAGGGTTCCAAAAATCATTCCTATCTTGACCACTAGTCAATCCAGTTTGCCTCTTCCCATAGCTAAGGAAATGTCTGAACCAAATGAGTTTTCTAGAGTTCTTCCTTGTTGTTGTTGTTAAATTGTTTCAGTTGTATTCAATTCTTCATGAACCTACTTGGGTTTCTTCTTGGCAAAGATCCTAGATTTGCCATTTTTTCCCTAGTTCAATTTACAGATGAGAAACTGAGGCAAATGGTTAAGTGACTTGTCTGAGGTCACACAGCTAGTATGTGGCTGAGGACAGATTTGAACTCAGGAATTTGAGTCTCCCTGACTTCAGGCCTGTCACTCTATCCACTGTATGACCCAGGGGCCTTCTAGGAGCTCTGCCTACAAGTTTACTCTTCTGAAAAACCAGACTGAATGTCCTAACCAAGCAGTGAGATTGAATCACAGAAATATCCATCAGCATCCAACAAATAATTGTTTCACTTTTCTGCCCACTGGATATAATAGAAAAATTACTTTCAAACACCCTGGTAAGAACAGCAAAGGCATCTTTCATCTTTGTTTCAGGCTAAGCCCAGACTTTCAGTAATTAAAAAAATATCTATCTATATCTATCTCTATCAATCTATCTATCTATCTATCTATCTATCTATCTATATATATCTGAGTCTTCTCTGAAGAATAAGATTGGTAATGGTCCCCTTGAAAAGAATCATACAGATCTCATAAAGCTATCATTTACCCCTGATATTCCTCAAATGGGCACAGAATGCCCATCACTGGTGGTAAATAAACTCTGGTCCTAATCCCAGCATCGCAGTAAACCAATATTGTATAGGACAAGCTAATCCAACAAATCTATGATAATTCATAAAGGAAGAAAAAAAATATGAAAACAGTGACATTTAATTTTGGACAACTGACTTGTTGCTCAGTTTCTAGTAATGCACCATATGGCTCATTTTAAAGTTTCAAAATAGAACAGTTTTCATTATTCATTAATTCATATGCATAAAAGAATAGCCTTCTGGCATAGAAATTATAAATTCACTGTGACTATTTATTTAAAATAATAACCAGGATTACTAAAATTTGTTATTTTTTGTGGGCAAACTTTTTGGTTTGTTGTTTATTTGGAACATGTCATTTTAAATTATAAAAAATTCATTTAATTGATGCTCATGACCCTTTTATCCCAGTCATTGGGGTAGGAGTTCTCTTCCATCCCTTCATGATTAAACTCTAGTTTAATTTAAATCTAGTTTTTTTTAAACAAAAAAAATTTAAGCAAAAATCCTCAGTATAATAATACCCTGATTGCATTTTTTGTAACATATAAGAGAGACAAAGGCCTTTGTCATAGTCTCTGGGATCCTGGAATATAGATAAAAATTGTCCAGCCCTAAGCCTTCTCTTCTATTGGTTAAGTGACTTCTTCAGAATTATGGAAGTTTCAGCTTAATGTGTATGTCTAGGAGTGTGATGAGTTTAGAAGAATGAGGTCCCTTTACCCAACTATAGTAGAGGGCAGGGGAACTTTCTCTTGAGAGGCATATCAATAGGTTTTGACAGCCCTTTAAATGTTAGAGAGTATAGACCTCAAAAACAAAGAAACTGAAAATGTGATGACTAGCTTGTGGGGATCTTGACTTATAAAAGTCTCACAAAAGAACAGTAATATTCTCTCAGGGGAGAAGTAGTGAAAGGTAGCTTCAGGAACAGAGAATAATAATGGTTAAAGGTGAAATGGAGAAACAGCAAAGCCTGGATTCACTCCAAGACACAAAGCTGTAAGAGGTTTATAGCCATGATATAATTCTGCTGGGTTGTCAAGGGTGCTAAATCCTTTATGGAAATGGAATTTTGTGTGATTGCCCCATTCCCACCATGTTGTGGAGAGAAGAAAATAATTTTTGGTAGAGAAAATAATTTTCCTGCAATATTTACTTTGCTTTTCTGGGCTGATAATGTATGTTGTTGTTTGAAGTTTAATTCATGCCTAGTTCCTTAGTAGAAAAAGCACTCTATGGGGTTTTGAGTGTAATTTATGCCCAATCATGATTAACACCACCCCCCCAAAAAAAAAGCAAAAACACTACAATGAACTGGAGTAACAAGAAGTTTCAGAGTTGAGTGGGACACTTATTCCAAACCCAAATTTAAAATTTAATATTCATTTGGATTAAATGTAAAATCAGATTTAGCCTGATATTCTAGTCCAACAAGGTCTTTTTTGGATTCTAGGTTTGTTATTCAGTAGATTTTCTTTCCCTCCTACTTTTGTTTCATATCTCTTTACTTACAGTCCTCTACTTACCCTTGAGGTACCTTGTAAAAAGCTTTCTAAAGAGACCATAGGATCATAAACTTAGAAGTCATTTAGTCCAAGCTCTCTCATTTTAAAGATGAGGAATCTTAGGCCCAAAGAAACAAAATATCTCCTATTCTTTTTTCAGTAAGTTTATCTTCTACAGATTTTAACATATAAAATAATAAAGAACTTAGTGGCCATTTGTCAATGTTTAAGTGGCCAAAAAAAATGAAAAAAAATTTTTTCAAAAAATAATAACAAACTACTCAGAACCATGTAAAATATTATCCCAGATCTCTAAGAGGAGAATTACAAATCAAAACTTCCTTCAGACTGTTTTACCTCTCATCCAAAGAAAAAGGATATAAAATAATCATTATTGAAGGGACTGTGGAAAGTCTTGTGTACTACCACACTATTGGTAGAAATGTGAACTGGCCCAACCATTCTGTTCAGAAATTTGTGATTGTATTAAGAAAAGTACTAAGATGCCCATACCCATTAATTCTGAGATTGTACTGTTGGCATATACCTTAAGGACATCAAAGTTAGAAAAAGAGGTCCTATATTATAAAACAAAATATTTATAGCAACACCTTTGGTCTCAACAAAGAACTGGAAGCAAAGTAGATTCTCACTGATTATGGAATAGCTAAACATATCATAGTACAAGAATATAATGAAATACTATTGAACCATAAGAAATTATGAATATACAAAATTCAGAGAAGCATGCAAATGGATTATATAAACTGATACAAAGAGAATAAGTAAATCCAGGAAAATAATAAATGTGCCATGACTACAAGAATATAAAAGGCAAGAAAAAAAATTACACTACATGAGATGCAATTGTGATGTTCAAACTTGGCTCTAAAAAAAAAGAGGAGAAAATGAATCCTAGAATGATAGAATTTCAAAGTTGGAAGGGATCTCAGTGGTTATCTAGTCCAACCTATACACAAAAGACATTTCCATTACAATATTGCTAACAGATAATCTCTAGCCACTGCTTGTAAACTTCCAAGAATGGGAAATTCACAACCTCTTGAGGCACAGTGCATTCTACTTCTGGAAAGCTGAAATCATTAGAAACTATTTTCCTGACATCAAGCCAAACTTTACCTCTTTGTAGATTATATACATAGTTTTTTTTGTTCTACAGCCTAGGGCCAAATTCAGCATTCAACATTTATCCCTTTTCCACATGAGAAAATTTCCAATTATTAAAAACAGCTATCATGTCTCCCCTTAGCCTTCTTTTTTCTAGGATACACATGTTTTGTTCTTTCAACTTGTCACATGCTGTAGACTTGAGGTCTTTCATTATTCTTGTTGCCCTCCTTTGGATACTCTCTCAGCTTATCAATATCCTACTTAAACCATAGTCCCCAAACACAGTTCTCCAGAGAAGTTTCTGTTCCTTAAAGTTATAATTCTCTTAATGAAGTTTTTTAGGTTGTGCTATCACACTGCAGAGCTTTTGTGAAAATAGCCTCATAAGCCTTTGTCAGTTAAGATTTTTCACATTTATGATGTTAGGAGACAATGCTCATTCCATTTATGATTTCATTTATATTACACTTTCATTTAAAATTAAATCAAACAGTAAATCCAATGCCTTAGATATAAGAAACATCTCCTTGGGAAGATAAGATGGCAGAGTAGAAGCACAAACTGGGCGTGTGCTCCTGCTCCAACCACTTCTAATACATGTTAAAAAAAATAACTCTAAAAAAACTTTAGAGCCACAGAAACCACAAAGTGACAGAGAGAAACAAATATACTGCTGGAGCAGCCTGGAAGGTGGACAGGAAGGGTCTATCACACTGAGCTGGGAGCAGAGCACAGTCTCTCATGAATTATGCGGTTGCAGCACCAGGACGAGCCTGACCAGCTATGGCCAGAACAGACTTCAGGAGAGTGAATTACCAGCAGCTGTGGTGGTTTCCAGACTTCTCAACCCACAAACATGAATGACAAAGTAAAAGGTCAGTGTGGAACTCTGTTGAAACAGGGGGGGGACAGAAGAGTGTGATCAGGCCTCTGCCCTGGGGTGAGAAGTGGCAGAGGCACAGTGGCTGTACCACATGGCTGCCTCAGGAACTCCTTGACCTTCAAATAGGTGTTGGGGGACCAAGCAAACATTCAGAGTGTAATCGCTCTTGCTTTAATCTTCTTGGATCTGTATCATGGTCTTGGGTGGTGGTCCTGGTGTGTATGGTGAGTGAGCCAGAGCTTGTGGGGCTTGTATAGGGGTACTGTCCAATAACTCTGGTAGCTGCAAAAAGCCCATTGATTAAGGACAAAGCTCTTTCCATTCTGAAAGCAGAGTTCTAACATTGGAAAGAACTCAAAAGTCAAGTAATTGGCTGGCAATATGAGCAAGCAGAGTAAGCACAAACAGACAACAGAATTCTTTTTGGGGGGGGACAAAAAGGATCAAGAAATGGAGTGGGAGGAGGACAGCAAAGTCAGAACTTCTGCATCAAAAGCCTCCAAGAAAAATATGAACTGGTTACAGGCCATGGAGGAGCTCAGGAAGGATTTTGAAAATCAAGTAAGAGAAGTGGAAGAAAAATTTGGAAGAGAAATGAGAATTATGGAAGAAAATCATGAAAAGCAAGTCAACAGCCTGCTAAAGGAGACCCCCCCCAAAAAAAAACCTGAAGAAAATAACACCTTAAAAAATAGACTAACTGAAATGGCAAAAGAGGCCCAAAAAACCAGTGAGGAGAAGAATGCCTTAAAAAGCTGAATTTGCCATTTGTAAAGGAATTTCAAAAACTAACTGAAGAGAATAACTCCTTCAAAATTAGACTGGAGCAATTGGAAGCTAATGAATTTATGAGAAATCAAGATACTGTAAAACAGATCCAAAAAATGAAAAAATAGAAGGCAATGTGAAATATCTCATTAGAAAAACCACTGACCTGGAAAATAGATCCAGGAGAGATAATTTAAAAATCACTGGACTACCTGAAAGCCATGATCAAAAAAAGAGACTAGACAGCATCTTTCAAGAAAGTATCAATGAAAACTGCCCTCTTATTCTAGAATCAGAGGGCAAAATAGAAATGGAAAGAATTCACTGATCACTTCTTAAAAAAAGATCCCAAAAAGAAAACTCCTAGAAATATTATAGCCAAATTCCAGAGTTCCCAGGTCAAGGAGAAAATACTTCAAGCAGTCAGGAAGAAACAATTTGAGTATTGTGGAAACACAATCAGGATAACACAAGACCTAGCAGATTCTATATTAAGGGACTGAAGGGCTTGGATTATGATATTCCAGAAGTCAAAGGAGCTAGAACTAAAACCAAGAATCACCTACCCAGTAAAACTGAGTATAATGCTACAGGAGAAAATATGGTTATTCAATGAAATAGAGGATTTTCAAGCATTCTTGATGAAAAAACCAGAGCTGAACAGAAAACTTGACTTTCAAATACAAGAAGTAAGAAAAGCATGAGATAGTAAACAGGAAAAAGAAATCATAAGAAACTTATTAAAGTTGAACTATTTACATTCCTACATGGAAAAACAATAATTGTAACTCTTAAGACTTTTCTCAGTATGAGGATAGTTGAAGAGAATGTATATGTTTGTGTGTATATATATATATATATGTAATATATATATACACACACATACATTTAAATGTATGTATAGGAGGGTGTATGCATATATAAATATATATGTGAGCTAGGCATATGTATGTTCATGTATATGTAGACAGAGGGCACCGAATGAGTTGAATATGAAGGGATGATATCTAAAAAATAAAATTAAGAGGTGAGAGAGGAATTTATTTGGAGAAGGAAAAAGGGAGAGCTAGATAAGGGTTAATTATCTCATATAAAAGAGGCAAGAGAAAACTGTTACAATGCAGGGGAAGAGCAGGAAGGTGAAAGGGAATGGGACAACCTTATTTCCAATGATTTTGGCTTAAGGAGGAAACAACACACACACTTAATTGGGTATCTTACCCTACAGGAAAATAGTGGGGTATGGTATAAGATGGACGATGATAGAAGGGAGGGCAGATTGGGGGAGAGGGTAGTTAAAAGCAAACACTCTTGAGCCTCCCAAACCCTCCATAGTCTCATCTCCAGGTAGCCTCCAACAACTTCCCACCCTTAATCACTCATTACTGGAGTTGGACCTCATTGACTCCTCCTGAAGACCCTTCCCAAACTCACTACTAGAGTGTGACCTCATCTGACTCTACTTCTAGAGTACCCCTAGATTCCTCCCACAACCTTTCTGTGTATCAGACCCATCTTGCCTCCAAGAAAGGAGGAAGGCTGGAGAATGATCTAGCACAGACTCACTCTGTGTCAGGTGATTCTGGCCTGCTTGTCCAGTACAAAGAGTCACAGATACCGAGGCTCCTTAAGAGTCTACCCATTATAGCAAACCATTAATAAACTGCTTTTCTTTGGCTGAGAGGACTTGAGTTGAATGCATTTGGCAGGACCTGGCGTGTTGGTATTTTGGGGTCTCGAGTACCCCTAACCCTATAAGTCAACATTTTATGATGACCTCAACATCTGAACTTCAGTTTCCTGATTCCTAAAATGGTGATAACTGAAAGTTACCCACTAAGAGGGTTAGGGTTGCTCTGGAGACCTGGAGTCTTCTCAAAGAAAAGTAAAATTTATTAAAAGTTCGCTTGCATTAGACACAGGGTAAGTCTGTGCTATGGCGCTCTCACTATTCTACGGCATTCTATGGCGCTCTCACCCTTCTATGGTGCTCTCACACGGTCTTATATACAGAAGGTTGTGGGAGGAATCCAGAAGTGGTCTAGAGGAGGAGTTTGGGGAAGGTCTTCAGGAGGAGTTAATTAGGTCAATGAGTGATTAAGGGTGGGAGGCCATCTGGAGATTATAGACAATGGTGGACTAAGCCAGTTCAAGGGTGGATCACACTTTGATAGGCTCAAAGGTGGGAAGTCTAGTAACAGAGGCTTGGGCTCAGCCACTAACACTTATTGCTTCATGCAAATGCCTCATCAAATGGCATGATTTAATGGAGTCCAAGGGAGGTTCCCAGGGCCTGTACCTCAAGGACTCAAGGAGAGCAGGAGGGGGCTCCCAGAACCCATACTTCATGAATAACAATGCCTCTCTTTCCTATCTCCTAAGGTTGTTGTAAGGACCATACTTAGTAAATGTGCATAGTGACTTATAAAAAAGTATAAGTTTTTCTTAATTTATTCTAATATCTTATATTTCTGTAGATTATGGAAGACAGATTGTTGGGAGCGAAGGCCTTCAGGCCAGGCACCCTTCCCCCTCCTCCCCCCCCCCATGAGAAAGCCACACCCCCGAGTACCATGCCACGTGAATCTGCTGACCACAGAGTGTTTCGGCACCAGGTGTCCTAACCACAAAATGTTTCAACGTTTGTTTACAAGAATTCCTCTCCCCGCCCACTTCTTCAAAGAGTATATAAGTCATGTTTACCAGCAATAAAGATCTGATCTGATCTGATCATCAGACCTTCAGATCTTAAAACAAACTCTCTTGGTCTAGCTCCTTCTTTCCCACCCATTCCTTTGCAGGCTGGGTCCTCGTCCGCCCCAAGAATAACTTGGTCCTGCAGGACGGGACAACAGATAATTTCAAGTAAACATAGGCAAAAATAGGAGGGAGAGAAAAAGGAAAAGGTGATAGAGATGAAAAGGGAGAAAGAAAGGTGGAGGGAGAGAGTGTGAGAGACAAGAGACAGAGACAAAGAGAGACAGAGAGGAAGAGACAGAGATCAAACTTTTTGCATTGCACAAAGTCCCGTTTTAGAGCCATTATCACAGTAGTTTTATGGCAGTCAAGAAGAAAACATCTCCATTTCACGTGAATTTGACAATATAATAGGCTGAGCATTCTCGTAATTTATCATTGAGATTACCTGGGTAAAGCTTGAGTGCCTCTCTAATTAGGAACAGTAGCAAGTAACTCCATAAGGGAAGGGAGATTGAGGTGAGGCTGTGGTTGTGCAAAGCCAGAGAGTTCCAGCTCTTCCCCCCTTTCTGAACGCCCGGCCCCACTTCCTCAGTTACTGCTGCTTTTGATCTAAACTCTAGTCTCAATGCAATTCAATGCAATCCAAAGGACCGGTACCTACATTACCTCCCACACCTCCCCCTCCCCAAAGAAAGTTCATATGCCAGTGATTGGACGATGCCATGGAATACGAAAGAGGAGGGGATGGAATGTAGAACTATTTTGATGAAAGAGACTTCTCTGAGCCTTGCGGATCTAATGAGTTGATTCACTTTATTACCTACAAAGTATCTTTTCCAGAAAGCTTTTTTTAAATTAAAAGATCATTCATTGAAATATAAATAATTATTAATTATTCAGGAATTTTCCTGAGTCTTATTTCTCTAAGACCACCACTCTTTATCTATGTATCTTGCAGATTCAAAATGGGTACACAGAAGAGTGAATTTTCCTCTCTTCACTAATTCATTCAATATGTTTGTCCAGGTTTACTTGGATATCAATGGTTTCTATGCCCTAAATTTTACCTCAAGGCCCAAGTATAAGCCAAAGGATTTCATTATAACACTGGAAGAAATTTTGTATATCTTATATAAAATATTTTCAATGATTAATTTCAATAATTCAGATGATTTTTCTGTGAAATCACAAAATAGAATGTTGTCGCTGATATTTAATATATTTTGTTATACACAATACATCATGCTCAGAAATGAAATTTATTTGGAATGTTTTCTGTCCAATTCTTTTGATTTAAAAAAAAACACATTCAAGAAACCACAATTGCAGAAGAGAAAAAAAAACAATTCTGTTCTTTTGTCATATAATTTTCACACTAATATGCTTGTACATTTAATTAAAAGAACCATGAAGCACAGTTACTCATAAACTAAATGAGATATTTTTTCCCCTTTTCAATAGTAGGAAGAACTCCTTTTGAGGATGTAGGGTCTTCTGGCTTTATTCACATGGAGTTGCCGCTTCAGAATATAAGGGGTTTTCCTCTTCATTACTTCTTCTTTCTCACGGTTCAGATTTCCAGAATCAAGAACATCTTCTTGGAGTAGCTGTAATGCATACAGAATCTGAATGAACCAGGGATAGGATAATTATAATTCCTTACACTTACATACTACTTTGTATTTCATAAACTCCTTTCATTTAGTGGAGAGAGTGCTAGACCTGATATGAATCTGAAGGGCCTGATTGGAATTTGGCCTCAGAAACTTACTGGTTGTATTATCCTACCCTGTCACTTTCCCTCTGCCTGCCTCAATTTCCTCATCTATAAAATGGGATTAAAGATTGCACCTACCTCCCAAGGTTGTTGCAAGGGAAAAGTGAGATAACAATTGTAAAGCATTTTCCAAACTTTAAAGAACTATGTTAGTTGTTATTAACATTTTCAATGTTAATATAAACATTTTTGCCTCTAAGAAGTTAAAGGGCTTGATTCAAGATCAAATGATGAGGTGGGGGGAGACTAAAATACACAATTCTTGACCATTAATGCAATAGTTTTCCCACTGGAAGCTATTTATGGTGTATTCTGTGTAGCTCATGTACATCATAAACAGGTTCAGTGGATCCCAAAGGACTGTTTTTCATCTTTTTTTAGTTTAGATGACTAGTTCAATACAGAAGAGAATGAAGCCCAAGGACTCACCTTCCAATTATTCAGAGCCCTGGTCAGTTTCTGGCAAAACTAGAAAGTCATTCCATGGGACAAAAAAAAATAAAAGGCATGAACCTCTATAGTTTCCCATCGTGTCAATCAGTTATGGAAATAATCTGTGGGTTTATTTTGCTTTAAGGCCAAGGCAGTGTAACTTTGGGACCCAAGAATAAACTTAATCTTTGGGGGTTTTTGTTTGTTTTTTTAATAGAGTAACCACAAACTTTTGGGACATCCTAGAACTCAGATTCCTATAATCACTGCAAATCATTCTAGATTCACATCTCTAGTATTGATCTAGCAAAAAACAAAAGGGAAATTGGTCAGGGGAGTTGGAATAAGAATGAGGAAAATGGATAATACTTCTTCAGTGCAAGAATGCTAGGCTTCTAAGACAATATGTTGAGCAGGTGTTATAGACCCTGAGTAAATATTTATTGAATTGAATATATGTTGAATAAGGCATCTCTCCTGTCCATAATGAATTTCACTAGCAGAACATTGATTTTGGTGCTAGTTTTGCTTTTTATTTTCCTGTCAAAATTGATATCACTCTGGCTCCCATTTGTCTTATATGTGCTGTGCATTTTAGGCATGGCCTGCTTCATGTTTCCATACATGACCTCTCTGTGTATATATTATTTCCCTCCAATAGAATATAAGTTTCCTGAGGACAGTCATCTTATCTCCAGGATCCCTGTATCCCCAGGATCTAACACAGTGCCTAGAAACCAATAAATGTTTGATAATTTTGACAACTTCATGTAAATTGGATGGAATAGAATTCCATGGATTAGTAGTATACCTCTTAGCATTCTTTTGACCCAGTTTAAAAAAAAACAATGAGAATATCTAGTCTGAGAAGAGAGGGAGAATAAATGAGCAAACAAGCTCAGGTATGGCCTATTTTTTTTTAGAGGGGGAAAGGAGTTAGTGATTTGCTCAAGGTCACACAGCTGGTAAGTATCAAGCATCTGAAACTGGATTTGAACTCAGGTTCTCCTGACTCCAGAACCAGTACTCAATTCACTACTCCACCTAGCTGCCCCTAGCCTATTCTTAATGAAGCTATGTTTGTTTGGCTTTTAATGATGATTTCTGGTTTCTGAATAAATTATTTTCATTCCATTAATTGAATATGATAGAAATTTATCAAAAATCAAAATCAAATTCCATGACTTCTGCTTCACAGATCATTTACTAGCCCCTTTTTCAGTCTTTGGAAACTCCATCTATTTACCAGGATTTTTTTCATGATACCTATAATTCATATTCACACCTGCCAGTTTCTTACAATATTCTAAGTTGTTATTTGTCTAGTCCTGATGACTTAAACTCATCGAGGACAGCCAGGTTCTCCCTTACCATCTCCTCATTTATCTTCGGTTTCACCACCCTGTTAATCATTTTTGTTCTATCATCCCCAGTCCAAAGATCATCCTCCTTGGAAAGAAAACAAGCAAAATAAGTTTTGAGTAGTTCATCCTTCTCATTATCATCCATTAGCAACATCCTATTCACCCTGAACAAGCATTCTATCTCTTTGATTCTGCTCTTGTCCCCAACACAGATAAAAATCCATTTTCTACTATCCCAATTTTTCATCTCAAATTTCAGTTTATTCTGAATGTTATTATTTCAGACACAATTCTTATAAGACTGTGCTATATTTTAGTACTCATATTCCTTTATCTCTTCTTGTTCGAATCTTGTATACACATATTGTAAAAAATGATTCATTAATGAGTTTCCCATTTAAACATGTAGGCAGTGCCCTGTGTTTCCCTCATCATGGGAATTATTTCTCATGGTGTCTTCATAATAGCATTCTCAGAGACTCTCATGCCTCAAAAATATTAGACCATTGGATGCGACATCCTTTCTCTGTACCATTTTAAATCACCTCTCTCCAAACTAAAATGCACATCAAATTATATCTGATATTCTTCTCTATCACAAACTTCATGATAAATTTATCAGCTGCCTCCAAGGTTCCTACTGTTTTCATTACAGAAAAAAAAATCTCTTTTTTATTATGAGAAATAGTTTCAGAATAGCAGTTCTCCCATCTACATGAATTTGAAAGAGGAGATAAAGTCATTCTTTTTTCTTAGCTTTCCTGCTGCTAGCAGGACAGGGGTTAACTGCTAGCAGATGTCAAGAGAGTAGAAGTCCCTGATTGCTTCTGAATCATGGCTCCACATCAGGTATATGGCATTTAATAAACTACTCATAAAATTCCTCCTTCTGACTAAGGGTATTGAGAAGTTATTTTTATAACAATATCACTTCAATTTCTCTTTCCATTTGTTCTCACCCAAATGTTTTCAATCCAACTTGCCTTTCAGATTCTGGTATTTTCTCATATGTCTGTATATTCTGAATACATAATAATATTCTAACTGATACATTTATCTGTTATTTCTCTTGAATAAAGTATATACCCATCTGGAACTTTATTCTGGTCATTAGTCACATCTTACCATGTCTCAGTGATTCCTGTGAGTTCAAATTTACCTTATTGTGTTAGGAACTTTCATCATTTTGCCTAGTATTCATAGTTCATTCTTTTAAAAAAATATATAAACATCTCATTCTATGGTTTTTATTTCTGGATCTTTTCTCATGTGAATTACATTGCTTTTCCTGCAAGTTTTCCCATGTTAAAACTGCTCATTAAATTTGGGAAATCTATATGGCATTATCTCCCTACTCCTTCCTTTCTATCCACTTTAAAAATCTAGGAAAATGTGCCTTTACCAGCCCTTATTAAGTATTTTTCAAAACAAGTAATAAATTTTAGAACAGTATTTTGTACATTATCTTAATTATTCTAGTACACAGTGTAATTCTTACATAAGATAGTAAGCATAGTAATAATAGCAATATTAGCAGCAGTAGTTGATAGTAGTAGTACTGGTGGTGGTGGTAGTAGTAG
Organism: Petaurus breviceps papuanus; assembly: GCF_028583685.1. Classification (NCBI taxonomy): domain Eukaryota; kingdom Metazoa; phylum Chordata; class Mammalia; order Diprotodontia; family Petauridae; genus Petaurus; species Petaurus breviceps. Next base: position 4,928,257 of record NW_027185889.1, on the reverse strand, counting down.
TAGTAATAGTCATAGTAGTAGTAGTAGCAGTAGTAGTAGTAGTAATAGTAGTAGAAGTAGTAGTGGTTGTAGTAGTAGTGGTGGTTGTGGTGGTAGTGGTAGTAGTGTTAGTGACAGTAGTAGTGAGCATTTAAATACTGCATTGTTTGCAAAGAACTTTACATACATTAATTTATTTGATCCTCACAGCAACCCTGTGAGGTAGATGCTATTTTAATCCCCATTCCTCTGATGAAGGAACTTGATCACACAGCTAGCAAGTATCTGAGGCAAGATTTAAACTCAAGTCTTCCCATTTTCAAGTCCCACACCCTATGCTGTCTACTATCAAGCTGCCTTTATAAATAAATAAACAAACAATAAATAAATATATGTTGAATGAATAAATAAATATTAATTAAAAGGGATGGTGAAGAATTTAGGTCATCTAGAGCAGTCCTGACCTAGTTCAACTATGACAATTATATGTAACTTCTGGTAGCAGTGGTAATTCAAAGGGCATAGAATTTCTCTCCCCTCCTGTTCTTCATCACTGAGAGGTGAATAAGTTCAAATAAATGAACAGCTCTCAAAGTCTTTGCTCTAAGTATTCTAATCCTTGTATTAATGTGAGTCTTCTTATAATCTAAACAACTTTCATTTAATGGTCTTTTTTTTTTAATGTACTCAGTCAGGGGTGCTATCCCAGAAGTACCTACCATACTTCCCAACTAAGAAAACCTGAAAATGAATTCAGCATCTAAAGGCTGTTCTTCCCATATGCTATTTGTGGTTATTAACTAGCCACTGTGCTCCTCTCTTGGAAGCAATGAGCTGAGGTTGAAGCATATTAGCTTTACAATGATTAATTGGCAACTCAAGAGAGTTATGGAATCTCCATACTAAATCTTGATGGGAAAAGGCTTATACTTAAAGGCACTCTGAATACTTATTTTGATGATATGATGTTCCAATATTTTACAGATAGAAATTTTGAAAAGTATTTTAGGAAATATATTTCCAGTTACTTGCCCAATTTAGGATAAAAGATTTGGTCAAACTTTTGTAAGTCTGTAAAATTTTGAGATCATTTTATTGTCAGTAAATGACTTGATAGAATTTAAAAGATGACCAATAATAACTGAATAAAATCTTAAAGTAATAGATTTCAACCTGCTATTATATCCTTTGAGGGGAAGGAGAGAAAAGAAGAAATTACTATAAGAAAGTAACATTTCCAAATTTTTTTTCCTAAACAAAGTCCATAACTACTTTTACCATGCCATCTATAATATTATTATTTCATTTTTAAATCATTCAATAATGTGGTATTTTTTACAGGCTATGACTTTACAGAATTTTTTTTCTTGTCTGATATATCATATAATAGACTGATATGACAAATTATGTCTTCCTTTTCATTGTTTTTGGGAAGAATGGAAGAGTCTTTTCCAGGAAAAAAAAAAACAGAATTCTAGCTGGTTATTTGTTTGTTGTACCAATAAGAATCTTATCCTTTGTAATCAATAGTAGGGCATAGAACAGAGAAAGAGAGCTGGTGAGCCATGGGATTAGAAAGGCCCATGGGATTCTTTTCATGCCTGTGACACATATTAGCTGTGGAATCAGAAACAACTCAGCTAATTTCTCAGTGCCATAGACAACTCTCTAAGACTACATTTCAGAGAAATTTTTAACCTGTATGTATCAAGAGAGTTAAGAGAAAACCTAGGGAACCCCCCAAATACACACATACACACATTATAAATATATATATACAAACACACACAGAGAGTTCTGGATCCTTGTTCCCTCCACCCATGATTTGCAAAAGAAAGCTTTTTGTATAAGGACTAGGAATGAGTAAATTCATTTGCAAAATGAAAACTAGTCAGGTCTATAAATTTTCTTCCTATGAATTTCTGTTCTGTATTCCTTAATGGGACCACTGGAATCATTCTGCTATGTCTCCTCTTTTTCTCTGTGACAGATTGAGGAAATTACTAATGATAGTCCATTGTGAATACTGTGATCAACATAAAACTCAGATATGAAATATGAAGGACAATCATCATAACTGTCAATCTGAAAGATTATTTAAGTCTACTCCTCCCCACCCCACCATAGAAAGAATTTTAAAACACTGTTGTTGTTGGCTTTTTTTTTGCTTTCTAGGATTTTATTTCCCCACAGCATTGAAATAAAATCAATAAATATTTATTAAGCACTTCCTATGTGGAGAATGAGAGGCAGCATGGTTTAGACTATAGGGAGCCTCTCTCAGAGCCAGGAAGGCATTAGGTCAAGATCTACATCTGATAAATACTGACGCAGTGAGCTTGGGTAATCTGTTAATCCTCACAATGTCTAAGGCAATTAAAACTAGAAGTTACAGGGAAAATACTAATCTACATTGGCAGGGGGGAAATCCTCACTGGGAGTTCCCTATTTCAGCAATGAAACCATATGTCCATCTGTCCCTGTGTACAAGCTCTATGTGCTAGACTGGGAGAGGAGGCCAACTTCCATCACCAAGTAGTTTATGTTCTATTGGACTTTGATGCTGTATCTTTCCAACACATCAAACTAGTCTAAAAAGTAGATCACTTAGCTAAAATATCAAGAGTAATCCCTTTACTTCCTTAGTAGATATCAAACAGTCCTGCAATAGATTATTCATTAGCATTTTGAAACAAAGTTCACAGAATGGATCATCAGAATAGGAGGAATAATAATACTAAGAAAAACAGTAGCCAGCATTTGTATAGTATTTTATGGTTTGAAAAAAAAAACATACACATATATACATACTATACATACACATACATGCATGTTATACAAATACATTCTCATTTGAGCCTCACAATCACTCTTGGATGTGGGAGCTATTGTCACCTCCATTTTATAGATATTATAGACATAGAAACTGAGGCACAGAGATGTTAAGTAGCTTTCCCAGGATCACAAAAAAGTATCAGGTCTAGAATGTCAACTCAGGACTTACTGATAACAATTCTCTTGCTGCATTTACTATGGCAATATTCAGTATCCTATGAGGTAAGGAAGCTGTTCTATCTATGGCTAAGTAAGATTCTAGTCTTCAAGTGATTTGTTTTGGGCATGATATTACAAGTTAACTTACATCATTGCAAATATGCTTTATAATATAAATCCTCTGGTTAATATCTCCAAATGATATATTTAGTGTAGGAATAATTAAACAATTATCTAGACATATTTTATAACAATTGGTTCACTAACTTATTGAGAAAACTTATTTTTCCTGATGCAACAAACTATTACTCCTATAGGTCCTTTCTTATCATAAACAACAAACTTAAAAAATGGATTCCTCTTTCTACTCCTCCATGATTTTATTTCCTTGAAGCAACTCGGCTCCCTCCTTATCCTGAGCTCCTCGTCTGAACATTCTGAACCATAGGGACTGGGATGCTAAGGTAGTCTTTAGTTGAGAAATTATGTATTTTATGAATGTACCCTTCTGTTTGTCTTGGAAGATGCTGATTTACACATGTCCTTGCAGTTCTGAATAATGAATAATATTTTATCTTTGAATTGTAGTAGTATTGATGGGAGTTGCTGAAAATAAATCAAATTCATACCCAGTAGAAATGGGATACCTTATTTTGAGATGCACTAACTACTACTCAAATTATACTACTCTAATAAATTTTCAAAACAATTGAAACCATTCCTAGTGTGAAGTTATTGATAGATGACCAAGAATGACTTCACAATTCTTTTTTTTTAAGGCAATTGGGGTAACTTTTCCAAGGTTACACAGCCAGGTTTTTTTGTGTGGGTGTTAAGTATCTGAGGCTGGAACTGATCCCAGGTCCTCCCAACTCCGGGCCAGCACTTTTACTCACTGCACCACCTAGCCACCGCAGATTTCACAGTTCTTGACAAAAAAACAAAAAACCTAAATATCTTGAATTCCCTAAGATTCCGAAGATATCAAAAAAAGGTCTTCCTTGAATGTGAATTAAATAAACTTATATGGATTAAATCTCCATTAAAATATATCCTCCTTCTAAATTTGGAGGGAAATATTTTACTCAACCATAAATATTTGAAAGAATTTTGATAGTTGCCAAAATTGGGCACCTATATCATTCATTTCCAACATTTGTGAGTCTTGCTAGATATGGGGGGAAATCAATAGAAATCAGGACTGAATCACTGTAACAAAAACTAGCTTTACATTCTGTATCTTACCACCCAGTGTTGAAAGGCTCTGCTCTGACAGATTTTCTGGAGCTGGTAGACCATCAGCATCACTTCCAAGTTAAAGCCATCTAAAGTTGAGAATTGCCTTCTCATAACAAGCTCATCTTCCCCAGGCTCTCCTGTTTCTTCAGCTTGGCTGTTTAAGTTATTGACAAGGTTGCACACATTCAGCAGGATCATTTTCCAATGAGGAAATCTTGCTTTGCTGATCTGTGATAAACAAAAGAAGATATAAAACTGTAGATCCCATGTTAAAATTGGGGTTAAAACTGATAAATGGAAATTGGTGATAGAACCAAGCTTGAAATTTTAAAAAATTATTTTTTAATGTTAGATTCTGTGTTTAAAAACCACCACTGCTGGGTCACCACAACTAATGGACTAGAAGGGAACCTTAAAAATCATCTTCTCAGCCCAGAACTCACATTTTACTAATGAGGACACTGATATATGGTAGTGATTAAAAACTATTGCTAAACAAGGTAATAAGTAATTATTTTATCTTCTGCAGTTTCTAATGAAATATTATTTGAAGATTTTTATAAAGTTGTGATTTAATGAGAATATATTTTTAAATGTATCTGCCTTTATGTCTTAGAAACTTAGTGCCAATTAGTTATTTAGCAGCTACCTTTTAATATTCAGAAAAATAGAAAGGGAAAAAAATAGATAGTTCCAATGACTATCATTATCCTATAGGATTCTTGAGAATTTAAAAAAGAAAATAGTAGTAGTGGCAAACAGATAAGATTATAATAATATCAACAATAACTAGCATTTCACATATATTTTCATTTGATCATCATAATAACTTGTACTACAAATAGTGTCATATCAAGTACTACAGATAGTGTCATTCTCATTTTATAGATGAGGAAACTGAGGCTCAGAGAGAGATTAAGTAATTTGAGAGACAATTAGGTGGAGTCATGGTACACAGAGGGCTTGACCTGGAATCAGGAAGATGAATATAAATCTGGCTTCAGATATTTGCTAATTGTGTGACCCTGGGTAAGTTGCTTAACCTCCAACTTCCTCAGTTTACATGTCTGTAAAATGGGGAGGAGGTAATAATAACAACTACCTTTCAGGGTTGTTAAAGAATGAAATGACACAATATTTGTAAAGTGTTTTGCAAACCTTAGGTCATTATTTAAATACTATCTATGTACCATGGACATACAAGAAGAAGGGGTCAGAACTAAAATCAGAACACAGGTCTTCTTGGTTCTGAGTCTAGTACTCTGTCTACTACTCATGAAAATGGGGATGGATTTGAACTCAAGAGCCCCCAAGGTAACTCCTTACTCTTGAACTATAATCTCTAATTCTATGACCCTAAAACAACACCTGCATGCAAGAGAAGCATGGTGTCATAGATAGAGAACCATCCTGGTAGGAAGTAAGACCTCTAGGATCAATCTCTGCCTTTTAAACTTCCTGGCTATGTATCCCCTAAACTTTCAGTGTTCAAGACAACTTCCTAAGAATAGAAATTGAACAGAATATGGGAAACTGAATTGGTAAAAAGTTTCCCGAACTAGGAGTTCTCAAGTCTAGCCCTGACCTTATAATACTTTGAATACTTGTAATATTACAAGCTACTAATTATACTTATTAACAATTAATAATGTTGAGAGGATAAACTATTCTCACTGCCTTATGGAAAGCTTTCTAGAGAAGGAGATACAATATGAAATTGTGTTAAATATTGGTGATGTTGTTTAAACATAATGTGATATTGGAGACATGAACAGAGTACAATGTGTATTCCTCAATCCTAAACTACATTAAGAATAAACAGTAATGCTACAAACAAATCCTTACCATGAGCTTCTTCAGGAAACCAGATCTCACAAAACAGACAAGGTACAGTAAGAAAAATAGATGTTACTGTTTTATTATTTAGTCGCTACAAATTCATGCATCATTTAAAAAAAGTGACAGCCCTTCATTTTCTGTACCTCCTAGTAAGTAATAAAAGCATGTATTTAGAACAGGAATGTTGACAAGGTCAACAGAATGAATGAATATGTGTGCAAAATTCAAAGAGCCAGGATCTAAGGAAATATTAAAAAAAAACTCAGAAATATTCCATTATTCATTCTAGTACCACATCTAAACAACTAACCCAACTTGATTCAGCTGAACAAACATTTCTTAAGGACACACAATGGGCAAAACACCATGACTAATTTGGGGCATACAATGATTTTTAAAAAGAATTTTCTATTCCCCAAAGTGGATTTCATTCTACTTTATTGTCATGATAATGATAGATAAGAACTAAGGGCAGCATAAGAAGAGCCCTGATAGCTGAAGGACTGTGGACGGCTAGGTGGCTAGGTAGGTAGGTGGTAGAGTGGATAGAGTTTCAGGTATGAAGTCAAGAAGACCTGAGTTCAAATATGACCTCAAACACTTACTAGTTGTGTGATCCTGAGCAAGTCACTTAACCCTGTTTACCTCAGTTTCCTCATCTGTAAAATGAGCTAGAGAAACCACTCTAGTATCTTTCCCCCAAAAAATAAATATCCAAATGGGTTCACAAATAGTAAGATACAACTAAACAAAGACAACAAAAACTAAAAGACTATCTCCATAGAAGGAGATCTCATCATTTTATATAGCATCAATACTTATCCACTGCAAGTGCTTTCAGTAATCAAATTCCACAATCACTACCTTTGTTTTTTCCATAGAAAAATAGCTTCAAAAATTACTATGAATGGGGGGGCCAGGTGGTGTAGTGAGTAAGAGCACCACCCCCAGAGTCGGGAGACCCGGGATGGGTTCCGGCCTCAGATACTTAGCACCCACACAAAGCAACTGGCCGTGTAACCTTGAGCAAGTTACTTAACCCCAATTGCTTTTAAATTTAAAAAAAATTACTATGAATAAGCTATTTAAGGAAGTGGCTTAATTCCCTGTCTAGTCAGTATCACCATTTCTCCTTAATTATAGATTTTGTTAATTTTGTTGTTAGTTCTTCTCTAAAATCAAGGTCAAAAGCAGGAAACAAGAGTAAAGTTAAAAAAAAGAACAACTAAAAATCAAAAAGTTATACTTTCCAAACTAATTTTTTAAGTTTTAATTTTAATTGTCCTCCTTAGAGGCACAGTTTGGTGAATGTGGTATGTTAGGAAATATCAGCATACATATAGAGCTATATTCTAGATGAGATGAAATTTTTCCTGATTTTGGAAAGTCTGTCTAGCTTGTACCTTAAAAAGTGGCAATGGTGGAGATGACAAATGGTTGTCATTCAAATAGAATAGAAGTTCTTTGAGGTCAGACAGTGCTTCCTTTTGGTCTTTCCTTTCCCTTCTATTTACAGCAGTGTCTGGTGTTTAGTAGACACTTGATAAATGTTTCTTGCATTCAGTTATTGAAATAATATACCCCAAAGTGCTCTCATCTGGGCATTACAGGACTTGGGTTTTTTGTTACCTACTGACCCTGTGATTTTCTGCAAGTCCCTCAGCCTCTGTTTATTTATCTGTAAAATGAGAATCGAACAGGCATGACTGAAACATGATTGAAACAACTGAACAACAACAAAAAGGGAATGACAAACAGTGTCATTAGATTATGGCATGTTTTGCCTCTGATACATCTTAGATGAATGATTGTGGGTAGGTAATTTACTTTCTTGGTAATAATCTAAGAGTAAAGTAGATATATATCATACACATGGGGAAATGATAGTTCTGGTACAAAATGGAAGAGAGGAAGGGGAACAGGAGACAAAGAACATGTTAGGAATAATTTGATTGTCAGTAATTTCAAAGAAGTTCTTATTTTAACCATCTTCACATGTATTCAGAGCCCTCCTGGTACTTTTAGATCACATTCTCATGGGGATAAGAAACAAACTATTATTTTGTTCTAACCCCTGTTCTATTCTAACACCTCATCCCTCAGTCTAATAAGACCCTATTAGGTATTTCTTCCAGATGACATGAATAGGATGTTCATAAATTTGAAAGGACAGGAGATATTGAAAATGAAATTAATTCCTTTGAAAAATGCCTAAATCACGAATAGCTGCCTGAAAATAAGCAAAATATAAATTTTAAATATTTCTGGCTTATATATCTATTTGCATGGGAGTCAAATAGTTGTTTTCTAGATTTAAAATATCAGTCTATTAATTCAGTCATCTTTTCAAATATGGAGGGTGGGTTTCTTGGTGTATAAAATGTGTTTTCTTCCCTTACCTCCCTTTCTACTTTAATGTCTCCTACTAACCATTGTTATTTTACCAAACATGTTTGCTACTTTTTAATTTCCCTGCCAGGATGGAGCCATCATATGGCATCCTTTTCCAACATCATAATATTGCTGCAAACCTTTGTAATTAGAAATTTCTATTAGACACCTTGAAAACCTACCTTCCCTTCTTCCTCCAAAAAAAAAAAGGTTTTCATTAAGTCAGTGTGGTGCTATAATTTATGTTAACAAGAAACATGGAATAGAGATATTTTTGGTTTTTCTCAAAATGTTTCCTGAAAGAATAAATTTGAATGTTGTTTTTTTGTTTGTTCAAATAGGAACTTAAGTGCCTTTTCTGCCACAGGTTTGCCTGAAGACTACAAACAATAACAATAACACAATAACCCTTTAATTCCAAAATTAAATCTCCAGCCTATGAAAACTTACATGGCCAGTGTCCATTATTCTTAAGGGATAGTTCCATGCAAATAATATTGGTAAAAATAAAGATTTCTTTTATTTTTTTATTTTTTGAGCTGGGAAGGCAGGGCAATTGGGGTGAAGTGACTTGCCCAAGGTCACACAGCTAGTAAGTGTCAAGTGACCGAGGCAAGATTTGAACTCAGGTTCTCCTGACTCCAGCACATTCACCACACCACCAAACAGCCCCCAAAATAAAGGTTTCTTGATCAATAAAATGAAAGAGTACAATTATATGATTTCTAAAATACTTAATGTTCCATAAGTCTTTCACAACAGAAAAATAGAAAAAAGAAAAGAGAAAAATAGAAAAATAATTCATAGTATTGTAAATTTAGACTTTGTATTACATTCAATTCAAATTCCTGTTATGTGACTTTGCTAGCTTCTAGAGATACAAAGGGTGGAGGCAGGAAAGCCTCTGTCCTCAAGAAACTTACTTGTAATAGATTTTGGAAGTCATATAATTTAATCCTCTCCGTTTACAGGTGAAGAACTGAAGACCAGAGAGGTGAAATGAATCAGTCTCCATTCTTTGATTCCCAGATTAATGTGCCCCATTAAAGAAGAGGCTAAGTAAGAAATCACAACCATAATTAATATCTAATATTCATATTGCTCTTTAAGGTTCACAAAGGTCTTTTTATGCATATTATTTTATTCTCCTAACACCTGGAAGATAGATGTTCTTATGATCCTCCTCATTTCATATATGAAGAAGCTGAATCCAATGGGTTCAGTGAATCGCTGAGGATCTAGTCATACAAGTCACATTTGAACTCAGGTCTTCCTGATTCCAGGACCAGAGCACTATCCACAGGTGTACCACCTACCTGCCTCAGTATCAGAGGATCTTAGGTTTAGAACTGGAAAAGAAATGTCTACAGAAACTATCTAGTCAAATCCCTCCACCATTCAACCTGCTGCTGGAACAATATCAAAATTTTTTTTTTAATTAAAGGGGCCACCCCTTGATTAGTCTTAAAAAAAGCATATTCCCTGAATGGGTGTTACCTCACTCAAAGTGAGAACCTGAAAAGACCTTAGCTTACAAGGGCCAGGTTCTCCTAATGCATCCTGGGCCATCTCCAGTTATCCTGATGAATGTCTGGCTACTGGACCCAGATGGCTCTGGAGGAGAAAGTCAGATAGGTGACCTTGGATAGCCCTCCCTCCCTCAAATCCAAGTCAATTGCAAGTCATGTCTTCATTTCTCTGATGCCATGGTCCTCTTAGAGAACAAAGGACAGACACAGCAACAACGGATCAGTATCACACACTGTAAGGAGTTCAGTATAAGAACATTGAGCCAAGTGGAAACATATTCCTCTGAATTTATTTAGCCATATCAATTAGATCTAATCCAGAGATCTATATATGCTTGTTGTCTCTGATGGATTTCAACTGAGTTTGTCTGAGAAGGTGCAGAGGAACAAATAATTGATCATCTTTAAGTTGGAGAGATATTCTTTTTATGAAGTCAATAACTCATGGGTCAAATGAAGGTTTATGACACATGCCAAACACTCACCTACATGGTGCAGGGGATGTCAGAAAATCCTGAGTGAATCCTGATACTAACTATATAACCCTGGAGAAGTCATTTAACCTCCATTTTTCTCAGTTTCCTCATCTGTAAAATGGGTATAATTATAGTGTCTATCTCTCAGGATTACTGTCAGGATAAATGAGATAATATTGCAAAGTGCTTTGAAAAACTTAAAATGTTATATAAATACTAGCCATTACTTACTGTTATTATTTGTTTAAAAAGCATCTAGCCTTTCAAAATCCTGAATTTCACATCCTGAGTGCTTTTAACACCAAGAGATCTGAGAGATGATCTTGACTGGATTATGGGTCTAATGTATGGAGGACACTCCCTACCTAATCCCCCCCAGAAAGAATAATATTAGTGTTGAGTCAGTAGGCCAGATTTATACCTCCTTTGGTCCCAGAATTCAGTCAGGGCTATCTCTTAGATCCCCAGGTATCAAAAGCATTTCTTTGGTTTTGACCGCAAGCAACCCTCATGACCAAATCTATCTTGTGGCACAATACTGAGTATTATTGTCCTACTAATGTTGGTTTTGACCTCGTTAGAGGGATAGTAGTCATTGGCAGTTTGCTCACATCTAGTCCAGGAGTCAGTATTGCTATGCTCAGGTTCCCATAGACTGAGCATACACTGACTGGAATGCACCATTTTACTCTCCAGTATAAACTCCTTGGGACTTGTTTACTTAGCACTGACACATAATAGGGCCTTAATAAATGGTGTTTGATTGGTTCAGATCTGGTACCATCTTTTTCAGGAAATCTAAATGTTTACTACCTCTATCCAGTTAATATTTGCCCCTTTTGCCCCAGTTGTCCATGAACTGTACTACACTATACTATACTATACTATACTATACTATACTATCTGTCTATCTACCTACCTATCTATCCATTTACATATATTTATACATATATGCACACATACACATATATACATATATATGTATATACATATATCTGTATATACACACATATGTATATATACTATATAAGCTATGTGTGTATGTGTATATATGTATAGTGTGTGTGTATACACACACACACACACACACAGTGAACCTATTGACTCCGTCCTCTCAAAATATAAGTTTTTAGGGGCAGCTAGGTGGCACAGTGAATAGAGCACCAGCCCTGGAGTCAGGAGGACCTGGGCTCAGACACTTGACACACTAATTGTGTGACCTTGGGCAAGTCACTTAACCCCAAGTGCTTTGCCTTCCACCCTCAAAAAAAAAAAACAAAGCAAGAAAAAAAAATAAGCTTTTAAAGATTAGAGTTTACTTCAATTGTGTCTGTTTCTCTTGTTCTTGAAATGGTGACTGACACATAGGAGGCATTTAATAATTGCTTGAAATGACTGCCTTTCTTCCTCAAATATGTCAGACCCATGGGAAATACCAGTGGTCTTGGGTTCCATAATTATGTGCTGGAATAAGCTCAAGAACAAGCAGTACTCAGTGTTGGATGTCTCATTAATAGCACAACAAATTATTTAGGTCCATAATTATTCTTATTTAATAGAATTAGCATTAATAATAATAAACCATAGGTAACATTTTTATAGTACTTAAGATATATCAGGCACTATGTAAAGCACATTAGAAATACTATTTCATTTGATCCTCACAGCAACCCTGAGAGGTAGGTGCTACTGTCATCCTCATTTTACACATGAGGAAACTGAGGCAAATAAAAGTTAAGTGATTTGCCCAGGTCATACAACCAGACTGAGGTCAAATTTGAACTCAGGTCTTCCTAATATCAGGCCCAGCTTACTACACTCTGTGTAAGCTAGCTGCCCCAAATAAGATTTAATAATATATTCAGCAGAAATTATATGTAGCACTTAGAAGTACTGTAGTTCTCAAGCATTACTCATTCAACAAACATTTATTAGTTCTTACTGTGTACCAAGCACTGACATGACATTCAGGAGGCTTGTCAATTGATTGGTCTAGAAAAGGCAGTATAAAGAGTGGTATGAAATCAGAGAATCTGGATTGGATCACTGACTGCTACTTCCTCTCTGTGTGACCTTGGATAAGTCACTTATTCTCCCCTAGATCTCAGTTTCCTCAACTTCAAAATGACTAGACTTACACTAAATCACCTCTTAGCTTCTATTCAATTCTAGATGAATGATCTATTGACTTTAAATTCTGGCTATGTCTACCTATATAACTTGGACAAGCTCATTTTCCTCTCTGGCTCTCAGGCTTCTCATATCATCTGTCACCAATGACCTCTAAGGTCCCTTTAAGAAGATCCTAAGGAATATTTGAACAAATATCTATAGTTGATCACCACTAATTTGCCAACAAGAAGGCAAAGCATGTATAATTTGAATTGTTGTTAAATCTCCAGTTATCAACAGAGAGACAGTGCTGGTATTGTAGGTTTCCTTACTCTCAATTCAGTGGCTGTTTCACTCTGCCATTGTTCATCATATTTTATTCTGAAGATATGTAAGCCATTTGCTGTTTCCCTTATAGGATCTAAAAACTGTTCAGTTAGTTTTCATTTGAGTATTTAAATTGAGATCAATAAACCTTTCATCAAATCTAATCTAATAAGGGTGGAAACACATTTTTCCTTCAGTGACTTTACCTCTTTCTCATGAAATCAAATGTTTCAATTTAATTAAAACAACATTCTGATGAGTGAGAGCCATGCTAGCCTTCTCTGTCACGTCAACACCTTTACACTTCCTTTGAACTCAAGGAAAATCTTTCAGAAAAAGGAAATGCTTCAAAATGAACTTTTAGGTCTACCCTGGAAGTAATTACCATCTGAAAGGGTGATCATGTTCATAATGAAAGAACCTATGTTCAGTAGCCATTGACAACTGGAGGAAAGAAAGAAAAGAGAATTACCTTTGATGTGTACATATTGGTCAATAAATCTGCTTCCAGTGCTTTCATTTCCTCTTGTGAATCTGAAAAAAAAAACACCTGTTTATCATCAAATATTATAACTAGAACATATAGGTTCCATAATCATCTTAGAAAGTTTTTTCTTGCTTTGCTATTAAAAAGTCAACATTTAAGTAGGGATTGAGTTTCTTCTCTTAATATGAGAGAGACATACAAAGGTAGACAGAAATAGACAGTAATACAGAAAAAGAGATGAAAACACAGAGTCAGAGCTAGGGACACAGAGAGATGGAGAGTCGCAGAGACAGATGAAAATACACAGAATCAGAGAGACAGAGATAGACATAGAGACAGAGGAGAGAGAGAGAGAGAGAGAGAGAGAGAGAGAGAGAGAGAGAGAGAGAGAGAGAGAGAGAGAGAGAGAACAGTAAAAACTACCTTTTTCAAATAATGGGTATCTTGGTTAATCAAAAGTCATTAAAAAGATCTGCATGTAAGGTTGTTAAATAAGGCACTGAATTAAAACTATTTCTCTAAGTAATTTATGTATCTTCCATATAGTAAGTACTTGGGTCATGGTTACTATATATTTCAGTTTTTTGGAAATACAGCCCTGTATTTGATCCTTACCAGGCATGTAAGCCACATCTGAAGACTATCATCACTCATTTTAAAGGCATCATAGTATCAGAGATCTACGGCTGGGAGGATCCAAGTCATAAGCAAGCCCAAGCTTCTTATTTTATAAAAAAGGAAACAGGGGCTTATGAGGTCAAATGTCTAGTCCAAGGTCATGCAAGAATTATAGTGGCAGTGCTGGAATCTGAACCCAGGTCTTCTGATTCCACATCATATTGATTTTCAATGTATTTACCACATGTGCTACTTCACCTCTAAATTATACAATTAAAAAAAAAACATGATGTAGGAGTCCAAGAGAAAGTTTTACAACAAAGTCTTACAACACAATCCAGTCAACACTGTTGAAATAGCCAACAACTCTTTACTGACCTTTTGAGCACAGAGTACTATGACTTTTCTGAATTCAGATATTATTTTAGACTGGAGTAAATGTTTTGAAACATTTGGTTTTATCCTATAAGGAAGTGGTAATGGGCACATTCTTTTAGGAGAGCAAGGTCTAACCTCATGTGAAAGTAGGACAAAAGGTTGTCTAAATATTCCTGACATGGACTTGAAAACTAATTTCTATGGTCCTTATGCTTCCTACTCTATGATCTCATGGATTTTTTTATAAAGAACATTTAAACAGGTCAATTGACCTTTTTTGAGTAAACTGACTCTAAACTCTATACTAACTCATCGACACTGTCTCATGTTTTCATTTTAAGACAAGCTAGATTCAATAAATAAATGGCTGTGGCCTTTTAATCTCCTCTTATATACACAAAAGGGCTGAACAGATGCATCAAGCTTGGATAAACAATTTGTTAACAGGCTTTACAAGGAGGTGTCACTTTTCCAAGGAGACAGGATTGCTTTCCCTCAGGGACCATAGTTTACAATATTGTTTTTTCCCTAAAGAAAATAAAGACAAATGCCATAAGCCATTTTTAAAAGGTCAGTCACTAAAACCCATAAATCAGAAATCATTGTAAAATGTAGTTTAGGATGTATTAGACCAAGTGCTTAATTAAGCAACAGTCATCCCTTTCAAAAATAGTTTTCTACATCTTTAATCACATATAACTATGTGGTAAGAATGATTGTATCATATTACAAATTAAAGCTTTATTAAATTAGACCCATTTTCTCTGATAAATGTTAAATCACCATTCTCAAAATTTGTATACATAAAATATTTCTTTTTAAAACACTTTTATATATTTTCTGTTATAATAATTCTTAAAATGCAGATAGAAACCTAACATAAAGAGAAAGTTGTATTTCATAAGCTTTTTACCTATAATGTATACAGAAAAAAAAGCCCAATATCTGAAAATATGTACTTTTGAATGCCATAAGCTATCTTCAAAAGGTCTATCCTTGAAACCTATGGTTAATCTCAGAAGACTGTTTTAGATTTAATGGGCAAAGTGTTTAAGTAATAACCAATCCTTTCAAATATAATTTAACTATGTCTTTTATCCCACATAACTATGTGGCAAAATCCTATTGCTAAGAATGTCTGAAATTGAAATATACTTTCCCAGTTCTTTTTGAAGCTTTACCTCTGCAAGCATCTTTGACTGACCAAAGCTTTAAAGGGCTGCTCTCTATTGCAAACTTACCTTCCATGAGAGGATTCTAACATAATATGCAACCAGCTTTTTTTTTTGCCTGTACTCTCAAATATCAATACATAAGAATATATCAGCTTTATTGTTTATACTAAAAAAAAATAAGGCTACTCATTTTTCCCTGATGTGTTTTTAGTGATTTCCAATGAAATTAGAAGAACACTTTTTAAAAAAATTCTCTGATATTATACAAAGATTGCTCAATTATGTAAGGTATGTAGTTATGTGTCATAGGGATCAAAATTTTTAAGTCTCTCATATCAGATGCAATAATCATTCCTGGTAACCACAAATTGACTTTCACTATTATTCACATATTCACTAGTGTGTGTTTAACATTTTTGCCCATTGCCAAATCACAAAGGGGAGAAAAGCTAAAAACATGAATGAGGGTGGTAATTAAGCATTTTAACTTGATGAATGCCTGCTTGACTTGACAGGTACTGCCTCTGAACTCTCAATTGGAAAAAAAAAAAATAGCCTGATTTAGCCTTACCCTTTCAGTGTTGGAGTTTTGAAAAGTGTCAATCAGTATTTTCATCTATCACATTGGCAACAGCTTTGCAGATTTTTAAAGAAAATACTTATGTTCTTCCCTGTCTCCATAAATAAATTAGGCAGGCATTCACACACTATATATCCATATAGAACAAAAACTGGAATAAGTTAAAAATTCTCTATGGGTGCATTAGCATAGATTGTAGAAAACAATAATTTTACAAAAAAGATTATTTCTCACTTAGCAAAGAGCAGCTGAGCTTACCTGAGCACAGACTCTGGGAGGTAAAAGCCAGAAACATCATGCAGACGAGCTGAATTCTCATTCCCGCCATCATCCTTCTTAGCCTTCTAGTAACTAAAGTCCATAAATAGAGACAGCGAATGAAGCTGCAAATGAGTGTCTCTCTCTTTTCCTATTGCCTTCAGCTGACTTTGAAAGTGACTGAACCATGAGGGAAGCTCTGGATGATTCCCTATATATACATAAGCAGTGGGATGATGTCACAAATATACAGGGATTATCTCTTAGTGAAATGCCTTCCTTTGATTCCTCCCCCCTTCCTTTACACTTCCTCCTCCTCCTTCCCCTCTGCCTCCACAGACTAACCTTGAGTGAGACCGATTCTATTCACTAATTGTATTGTCTTACATTTCTGAGGCACTCAGGAGCCATGCAAAACTACTGCCATATAGGGCAAACTGGACCCCAGGCAGGAAACCTGCCAGCATTTTGACATCTCTGTTCCACCTATGGCTGTCCTTTTCAAAAAGTTTTCTTTTTTCTTTTTCTTTTCTTTCTTGAGAGATCATTGGTCCTGAAGTCTTTAGTGTTCAGTACTAATCTCCAAGCAAAGATACTAGGGGAATCAGTGACTTTATTTATTTATTTAATGTTAGCAGCACCAGAATAATAAGACATGCTTGAAAAACAGAACTTGTGATCAAGTATTCTGTGGATGTTTCTATTTTTAATACCATAGGTTTTGGAGAAAATAGAGGAAAATAGTTAAAAAGTGTGAGGTGGATAGAACATTATACAAAATGTATAGACTGAGCTAAGACAAAAATGGACACATTAGGAGAAAGGGAGGTAAGAGAAAAAAAAAGAATGCATGTTAATTTTTGCCTTGATTTTTATGAATATCTCTTCATTTGAAGCACCTTTTCCCAGTATTTTTTCCCTCACTTTCCCACACAAATAACTTAACAACATAGAATGTACATCCACTCAGCAAAAGTAAACAAATCCAAAGGTATATGCAAGGAGAACATAGTCTCAATAATGAGTGGACTTTTCTTCTCCAATTTGTTTGATTTATAGGATCAGGTCAATCAATACCTGTTCCTCTGAAAGAATGACAAGCTGATCTGAGTTTCTGAATTCTAGTTGAATATCTTAGAAAGCAGATTTTATCTGTAGAGAGGAAATCTCCCAAATATAGTACATTTATCTAAGATTAGGGAGGTAGGGAGACAATATATTATGTTTAGGATCCCAGTAAATTCTGACCAATATTGGTCCCTCCTCCTTTTTAAGTAACTTACTTATGCCCTTCCTTATCTCTCCTGCTGTTATCCAGTTTTAACTAAATCTTACCTTGGCTATTCTTCATCCTCGTCTCTGCACTATCCTTTCTTGAATCTACCTTTTCATGAACTTTTCTTGCTTACCATCATTCCCTTCTGTACCTAGAGAAAATGGGTCTTTACCTCTGGAAAGATGACAGTTCAATATATACACCATTCCCAAGAGTCACTTTTCTAACAGAAATCTTTCACTTTTTTTTCACTACCACAATGACAGTCACACAGTACTCAAGAAAATTGCTCAAGCTGCCTTTTTATGACAGCCTTTTTTTTTCTTTTTTTTTTTTGAGTATTTCATAGAGTGGAGAGAGGGATGAAAAGAGGGAGAATATTCTGTGCTTTAATGTATCAGGTAAGAGAAAATTCAGTGTTCCTCCTTAGAGAGGGTGTCTTAGGGAGCTAAATAGGAAATACAAAGTCTCAGTGCCTTAATTGTTACTGTAAACAAAATCCAAAATGCTCAGTTTTCAAGAGAGTGAAAATTGATTTACCTTCAATGGCACACAGGAAAATTGCCATGAATGTCTTCCCCTTTCTCTGAATTTGAAAAGATAAACATTACATGTTCCATAGCTACTTCAATAAGCAACAACATCTTTACATTGGATGTATTTAAGAAATGCTTCAACTGCTCAAATATGTGATATCACTGATCTGTATGGGGAATTGCCAAGAAATTAAGGATGGAAAGGAGGAAGCAAGGGGCCAGTCTGATATAAGTGAATGGTGGGTGAATTTAATTCTATGTGAAAAGGTGTGAGTAGCTCTTTGCTTCCATCAGGGGGCGCCATGGAAGTTTCATAAAGCTTCCCATGGCACAAATTTGCCTGAAAGTGCTAGAAGCTTAGGGATTTTGTTTATTTTTCTTTTTCTGTGGCAGGATCATTAGGAAATAATTTCTCTGGTGGAATTAAGAGTAGTAAATGTGTTTTGCAGTTGTTTTTTAAAATTGTTTTTGGTTTCTCTGTGTTCATTCAAATACTATTGTGAGAAATATGCACATATGCTAGAAAACTAATGATAATTAAAAAAAAAAAAACTAGAAAGGGTAGGTATGATTCCTAGCATGTCTTCAGTGCAAACTCTATCAGTAAATGAAAATTTCGTGTGCTGTGTTGACAGAATCACACTAATCATTCCAATATAGCTTCAGATATTTCTGAAAAGTTTTCTAAAAGAAAATTAGAGAAAGAAATATTATTTTTAAAAAAGAAGCAAATATATATACATATGTGTAAGTATCTATGTGTATATGCACACATAAACACACACATATATATCTGAAATTGCTAAAGAAGTTTGAGACAGAGAGATGAAATTTCTTTATTGATTTCAGTGGGGGGAAAATGAACCACCAAAATGCAGAACAGTAGTAATAAGACTGAACAAAAATTATTGCTTATTGTTTGATTTTTTAAAGTTATAGTCAAAATCTGGATTCATTCTGTGCCGTTTCCTCCTTATCTTTTCCCATATGTTTATGTATTAAACCTCCAAGGTGCCTCAGAGATCAGTGGGTCCAACCATCTTTATTTTCAAGATCAGGAAACTAGAGTCTAGAGAGGCTATGACTTAATCAAAATCATAGAGCTATTAAATGTCACAGAGTGCTTTTGAACCCAAATCCTTAGACTCAAGTTTTAGGGTTCTTTTCTAAAAGGATCATTATCTCCATCATTTAACTGTATTTTTCTCACTCCTATTCAACCATCTGATTGTAAATAAAAGCCAAAAATAGTTAAGATTCCCTGCTTTTCAAAAACGTATTTATTTCCTACCACAAAATAGCTTCAACTCTAGCAAAGCTGAAAGAAAAGACTATGAGGTATTTCAGCTATGGAAGGCCATTCACTGGTGTTCTGACCCCCTTATTTTACATATGAGAAAACTGAAAGCCAGAGAGATCAACTGATCATTGATTTGGAAATGGAAGGGACCTTAAATCACCAACAAGTACAACCCATTTGTTTTACAGATGGGGAAACTGAGGCTGAGAGAGATTAAGTGACTTTCCCAGGGACACACAGCTATTAAGCATCAGAAACAGCTAATGAATGGAGGTCTTCCTGACCCTCAGCCCAGTTCTCACCTAGCTGCCTTATTCAGCGAACAAGCATATATTAAGTGACTATATAAAGTGACTTACTCATTATCACACATAGGATTCCTAGGATTCAAATTAAGCTCTCTAACTCCAAATCCAATTAGCTTTGCCAGGACCTCCTATTCATCTCAGGGCAACATATACCCTCTCTCATACTGCCTTATCCACTTTGGGAAAAATCAGCAAAAAAAAGCTGAATACATGAATTCCCATTAAGATGTTAGGGACACACTAGCAAGCACAGTCTTTTAGCCCAAAGGAATGTATAGGTAAGAAAACTTTCGACATCAAGGCAGATAAGTAAGTAAGATAAAGCTTTGACAAGAAAGGCATTTTTAGTCCTTCTCAAGTGTTCCTTTTCAGAAGAGTAGCCCTAAAAATAACAAATAGGTGCTGCATACATCATCATTTATTTAGTGATATCCACTGATCACTTACTATTTAATATATATATATTTATACATACATGTATAATGTATATAATGTAGAAATATACACATACAGTTTTATGTATATATGTATATGTGTGCATATATGCGTGTGTGTATGTATGTATGTATGTATATAATACAAGGCTGTATTGAGCTAACTTCTTCCTCCTTATTAGATTGTCCTATGCTTCCCCAAGATTATTCACTTATCTTTCCTTTTGAATTCAAGGCAGCCTGTTATATTGAAAATGCATCATATTTATTGTCAGTGTTCAACTAAATTGATACACTTAAACTATGACTTACTATCAGTACAACCTTAAATATATTATTTAACCTCTATAGATTTCAATTTAGTCATCTGTAAAATGGGAAGGTTGGTTGGATAATATTGGAGGTCCCTCCCACCCGTATGTTGTATTTGTAAAGGCTTTCAAAGCAACTTATAAGAGTCCCCCCCCACCCCAACCTCAACCCACCAGGATTCAGAAAGGTATCATTTATTATAAATCTTTACCCTTAGCCTTAGGTGTTCTGGCTCCCAGTTTGGACTCACCAGGGAATACTTTGCTTAAACTTATCATTTTTCTTTATATATGATAACTCAATATATTTTAAAATATACTGAAAGTATATTTAAAATATGCAGCAAGCATTTTAAAAATATGCAGCAAGTATATTTAAAAATATGCAGCAAGTGTGAGTGATCTATATATGTGTGTGAATATGTGACTATATAAAGGCATATATGTATGTGTACACATGTGTAGATAGGCATATATTTTTCTACTATGGCTTTATAGTAAGAATTGAAAGATAATTATGTCCAATTTCAGATACTGTAACCTGATTTTTGAGTAACTTAGAATGCAGAGGAAATTTATCAAAGGAAACAGAGAATTAGAAAATAAAGACTTGACTATAAAAAAACATCTGACGTTTATATAGTACATAAAATATGCCGGTTACTGAGCTAAATACTTCACAAAGATAGTGTCATTTGATCTACCCATCACTCTATCCACTGAGCCACCTAAGCTGCCTTCCAGGTCCACTTGATGGAAGCTGTCCCATTTTGGTTGTTGCCATAATCTCCCCACCCCCATCATCTCACAGGCTGGAAAGCTTCAAGTCATTGTAGATTATTCCCAACTCTTTCATGTCATATCTCATCTGTTACCAAGTCCTGTAATTTCATTTTGTCTCAGCTTTAGCCCTTCTCTTCCATTCTTACTGTCATCCCACAAACCTAGGTAGTTCCTCATTTTTTAATGATACACCACCTCTGGAATTGGAGAATCTTGGTACAAATCCACTCTCTGATGTGGCTGTTTTCAGGTTTATCAACATATAGATGCGAAGGACAAAGTGAGAGGTCAGTGCAGTCTGGGCTTTGGGACCAGTAAGTGGGAGTGTGTGGCTTTTACCCCCGGGGCGAAAAGCCACTGAGACTCCAAGCCAGTGCCACATGGCAGCTTCAGCTCCTGGCCTGCAGAGTGTAGAGGGACCAAGCACCAGTCTGAGGGGTAATTGCTTTTGCTTTAACATGCTTGGATCTGGATTGCAGTCTAGGGTGAAGGTTCTGGGGTGTGTGTTCCAGCTTGCCAGAGTGTGTGGAGACCTCAGAGAGGGCACCCATCTAATATCTCCAGCAGCTGAGAAAACCCCAGCATTTGGGATGAAAGCTCCCCTTTTTGGTGGCAGAGTCTTACTGTGGCAAAAAGCCCAAAAGTCAAGTAATTGAGTGGCAAAATTAGCAGGCAAAGGAAACAAAGCAGACAGAAGATTCCAACATTACACTCCTATTTTGGGGACAAAAAGGAGCAAAGCATGGAAGAGGAGGAAAACAGTGAAGTCAGAACTCCTGCACCAAAAGCTTCAAAGGAAAATACAAGCTGGTTACAGGCCCTAGAGGACCTTAAGAAGCAGATAAGAGAAGTGGAGGAAAAATTGGGAAGAGAAATGAGAACAATGCAAGAAAATTATGAAATGAGGGTCAACAGCCTGACTGAGGAAAATAATACCTGAAAAAACAGACTGACACAAATAGCAAAGGAGGTTCAAAAAGGCAATGAGGAGAAGAATGCCTTAAAAAGCCAAATTTGCCAGATGGAAAAAGAATCTCAATAGCTCAATGAGGAGAATCATTGCTTCAGAATTAGATTGGAGCAAATGGAAGCTAATGACTTTATGAGAAATCAAGATGCTGTTAAACAGATCCAAACAAATGAAAGAATAGAAGGCAATGTGAAATATCTCATGGGAAAAACTACTGAACTAGAAAATAGATCCAGGAGAGATAATTTAAAAATTATTGGACTACCTGAAAGCCATGACCGAAGTAAGAACCTAGAAATCATCCTCCAGGAAGTTCTCAAAGAAAAATGCCCTGATGTTTTAGTAACAGAGGGCAAAATAGAGGTTGAAAGAATCCACTGAACACCTCCTGAAAAAGATCCCAAAAAGAAAACTCCTAGGAATATTATAGTCAGGTTCCAGAATTCCCAGATTAAGGAGAGAATATTACAAGCAGCCAGGAAGAAATAATTTGAATATTGTGGAAACACAATCAGGATAACCCAGGATCTGGCAGCTTCTACACTGAGGGATCGAAGGGCTTGGAATATGATATTCTGGAGGTCAAAGGAGCTGGGATTAAAACCAAGAGTCACCTACCCAGAAAAATTGAGTA
>NW_027185889.1:4904570-4905223 GCF_028583685.1 Petaurus breviceps papuanus | reverse complement strand
ATATATATATATATATATATATATATATATATATATATACACATATATATATGTGTGTGTGTATGTATGTATATATGAGGGTACATGGGCATATGAATACATATGTGAATATGTGTATATATGTTTACAGGTATACATAGATAGAGGGCACAGGACCAATTTAACAGGAAGGGATGATACTTAAAAGGTGAAATAAGAGGTGAGAGGAATATAATGAGAGGAGATGGGGAGAGACAGATTGGGGTAAACTATCAGACAGAAGAAGGAAGGGAAAACAGTTACAATGGAGGGGAAGAATAGGAAGGCAAAAGGGAATGGGTCAACCTTATTCCTATTGAATCTGGTTGAGGAGGGAGTGAAATACACACTAAATAGGGTATCACACCCTCCAGGAGAATAGGGGGAGGGGGAAGGGGATGAGAGGAGGGATGATGGAAGGGAGGGCAGGCTGGGGAGGAGGGAAGTTGGAAGCACCCACTTTTGAAAAGGGAAGGGATCAAAGTAGAGAATAGAATGAGTGGGAGGTGGGATAGGAGGGAGGGAAACATAGTCAGTCTTTTGCAATATATCTACTATGTTATTGTTTTACATTAGCCACACATGTACAACCTATACTGAACTGCTTATCTTCCCAGTAAGGGTGGGTGACAAGG
>NW_027185889.1:4896344-4899570 GCF_028583685.1 Petaurus breviceps papuanus | reverse complement strand
CAAGGGGCCATCAAATTCAGTAAAAGGCATGAAACTGAGTGATTCAAAGACCCTGGGCAGAGGAAAGAAGGCAGATAGGGTGATTTTGGTGGGTCAGTAGGAAAGATGCCATCAGCTTCCCATTTTCTCTAAGGATAAAATATTACTGTCTCTGGAATCAGAGCTTTTCTGGAATTAAAGATGCTCTTCTCTTAGTCCATATTCAAAACTCCCTGGCCTCCCCCATTCCCTCTCACCTCCATCATTACCCATATCTCTCTGGTGCTACCTTCACCAAGTAAGACCTTAGCTTAAAAAGACCACAGTCTCCACCTACATCCTGTGCCATTACCAGTTGTCTTGACTCAGGCCATGCCAGTGGACTTTGATGACTCTGGAGGAGAGTGTGAGGCTGATGGCTTTGCACACTCCTGGCTCACTTAAATCCGATTCACTAGCAAGTCTAGACATCACCTTCATGACATCATTTGTCCTCTTCCAGAATGAAAGATGAACAACAAAACAAACATTGGACACCTGGTTGGGGAGCAGTATCTTCAAGCCAACACTCCTTCACTTTCCCTAATACACTCACAGATATAGAGTATCTGTTGTGTACTAGGCACTAGGGATATGAACGTACCACATTTCAAAGTATAGGTACTAAAAAAAAAATGCTTGTTGATTGCTAGATATAAAGACGAAAGTGCCCTCAAGGAGCTTACATTTTATTTAGGAGAGTAGAAAACATATACAGAGAAAAACAAGTAAAAACCATTTTAATGCAGGGGAGAATGCTAATACCTAGAGG
This sequence comes from Petaurus breviceps papuanus, assembly GCF_028583685.1. Taxonomy (NCBI): domain Eukaryota; kingdom Metazoa; phylum Chordata; class Mammalia; order Diprotodontia; family Petauridae; genus Petaurus; species Petaurus breviceps. The sequence goes on along the minus strand of NW_027185889.1, from coordinate 4,898,780 downwards.
AAAAAAAAATAAAGTCTTAGAGGCAGAGGTGAAACCTGTCTGGAGGGTTGTTGGAAACAAAGGGTTTGGAGAATAGGGTTAAGGAGGAAGGCCATTCCAGGAAGAGGGAAGAGCTAGTACAAAGACATGGTACTAGGAGATAGAATATTGAATCTAAGGAACAGCTAATAGGGCAGTTTATTTGTGAAGTAAAATTCATGAAACAAATTTGCAAAGGCAGATAAGAGCCAAACTGTGGAGTCTAAAGGCCAGTCTGTTAGAGTTTGTGTTGTGAGTTTATAGGATCATATATTTTGAGCTGGAGGGGACATTTGTGGTCATTTAGTCTAAACCTCTCATTTTAAGATGAGGAAACTGAGGTACAGAGATGATCAGATTGCTTATCCAAGGTTATAGAGTGACAGAGGCTAAATTTGAATCCACATCTTCTGATTCCAGAGCCAGTGATATTTTATCCCTAGAGACAATGGGGAGCCAATAGCATCTCTCCTACTGACACACCAGAATCACCAAGATCTATCTTCTTTCCTTTGACCATGGTCATTGTATCACTCAATTTTATGTACTTTACCCAATTCATCAGCTCCTTTCTAGAAAACACAGAGTTACATTGTCCACTATCTCACTGCTACTTTCTGCAATTATACTAGATTCTCTTGCCTTCTTGACCTTTTTATGTTTCTGTTGCACCAACATCTGAGTCACCCACATTATCCTTTTTTTTCCTACATCCTTCTTCCCAAGCCCCAGAAAGCCAATGAAGGAAGATGCACCTGGCCCATTAAAAATCAATGTTGGCCTACCTCAACCTGGCTCTCGCTGCAACTTGTCAATTCTTTTATTCATCTCTTACTGTCTCCCAAACCCACAGAGCTAATCCTAGAGCTTCCCTTGTCATCCTAAATTCTTCTGCCCCTATCCTCACACTCATCAGGTTACTTCACTCAGTAGATTACAGATAAAATTGAGATCACTGGCATTTGTGTATTCCCATATTCATCTCAAAATATCTACATCTTCCTCTTATTGTCCTTTCTGAAACAGTAGTATCCCTTCTCTTCTATCTTGGCTTAACACTTAGATTTATATCTCCCCACCCCCTCAAAAATCCCATTTCTACAACCCTGTGTTCCTAATAGTTTACTTCTCTTACCAAATTCCTTCTTTTCTGTCTTCAAATATGCTATTATCTAAATGTTTTAAAAGTCTTCATCTCACCGAACTGCTCCTTCTAGCTACTGTTTTTCTCTGCCAACATTTTTCCTGCTCAATTCACTTCTTAGCAACTCTTTTCTACAGGAGGCAGCATGGTTCAATGGAATTAGTAGTTGCTCTACAGTTAGAGGACCTAGATTCAAATATTGCTTCTGATGCTTACTACCTTTGTGACCTTTTGTAAATCACTCAACCTCCTGAGCCCCATTTTCCTCATCTGAACTCATTAGCTTTCCCCTCTGACTCTCCCCTCTTCTGAACTTTCTTTTTGCCATGAAGGGCACTGCCATCTTCCCAGTTCCTTAGGCTTGCAAACTTGAGCACATCCTCAACTTCTTGCTTTTGCTCACTCCCCATATCCAATCTGCTGCAACTTCTGTCATTTGTATCTTCAGAACATCTCTTAAATACACCCCCTTCTCTCATCTTACACAGCCATCATTGTGGTACAGGTCTTCATCACCACTGGCATGGTCCATTGAAATATCTTGTTGTCTGTTCTTCCTGACTTAAGTACAGGGGTACAGCCAGTCTAAAATGAGAAAATGGATGTTAAGCACTTTACAAACCTTAAAGCACTGTATAAATGTCATCTATGGTGTCATTATTGTTGTTGTTGTCAGCCTCCAGTCACCCAATTTCCAGTCTAGTACTGACTTCATTCCCTGAGCCCTTCTACTGTACTGTTGCTGTGCTCAAGTAATATTGACAGAGAATATAGAGGCATGATGATAAATGTTTAACAACTGGGCTCTCCAGGGGGAAGAGAGATATGGAGATGGACAGAAGGAGATAGATAGATGGATAGATAGATAAATAGATAGATAAAATTATAGACAGGCACACATATATATGTACTTAACATACTTTTCATTTTAATCTGCCTTATTAATATTTTCTTATATGCCAACAATCAAAAGAATAAGAAATCAATGTGTGATTTAGAGCAATTGTCAATTCCTAAAGTGTAAATGCTCACAATCAAAATTTAAAAAGTCATTTAGATCTGGCTCCAGCATGCTTCTGTTCAATTTTCTCCCCACTGCTGTCCATTCTCCACTCAACTGTTCCGGCCTCAGACACTTAACACAAAAACACTAGCCGTGTAGCCTTGGGTAAGTTACTTAACCCCATTGCCCTACGAAAAAAGGCAAAATAGATAGATAGATGGATAGATGGATGGATGGATGGATGGATGGATGGATGGATGGATGGATGGAT
>NW_027185889.1:4888799-4896334 GCF_028583685.1 Petaurus breviceps papuanus | reverse complement strand
AATGAATTAATGAATTAATGACATATATATCTGACCATGGCATCATCTTCTCCATTAAGTGAATTTCAGTGGCTCCATTCAAAGTGCTTAATAACCTGGTCTCCTCCTACCTTTCCAGTCTTGCAGCATCTTGCTCACTTGTATGTTATCTGTGATTCAGTAATACCAGGCTCCTTATTGTTCCTTGTGTAAGACACTTCTTCTCCCAACTCTTATTAGCCCAGTGCCTGGCACTTAGCATGGGTGTATTAAGGGGTTCTGATGAGATGATGACCTTTCAGATCGTTTCCAGCTTTAGATCTGTGATCCTCCACAGTTTCTAAGCAACTAGGGTTTTGCCTTCATTGCTACAATGAACGTTGAATCAAAGTCAACTGAGATTTTGCTTCTCAAGTTCAAGGTTATTTTCTTCTCGGTTTTCATTATTTGACTTCTCTCCATTCAATTCTATAATGGTAATGTAATGTTGAATTTGAAGATCCCTTTGTGTTGGCAAAAGTAGCACATACTTAACACTTAGTAACTGATCAAACCTCTGATTGGGGGAACAGAAGGTATGAACTCCTGTCTCCTGTTAGAATTTCCTTGAGACCAAAATCTGCTGGCAGAGCAGCTATAGAAGAATGGAAAACTGAGTCCTGAGAATTTGTGGTGGTGGAGCTTTTTCTGAACAGGTTCCCCAGAGCCCAGAACCCAGAGCCAGGAGGCCAGGAGCCAGGAGGCCAGGGCTAGGAGCTGGAGCCAGGAGCCTGGAATCTGGAGCCAGGAGCCCTGGATCCCAGGAGCCAGGAGCTCAGGTGACTGAGGCATGACTGGGATACTGAGATTTTGTTTGTTTGTGGCTTGGTTGAGTCTTGAATTCCCTGGAGGAGAAATGGGGAAGGAGCTGACATGGACCAGACCCTGTGAATGCCAGTGTGGAGCAGGACCTGCCCAGAGAGCTGGTCAAGGAACTGGGAGCTGTTTGCCATTGAACCCAGGTGACAGTCTGGTGAATCCAGGTAGAACCTGGGACCATGGAAGGGGATCCAGGGAATCCATAGAAGGGCATCCAGGGAATCAGAGAACAGGCCCCAAGTCAAGATGAAAAGACCTCTCCTTGGGTACTGAGTAATTATGGAATTATAGTTTACTAGTGACCTAAGGGGTGGAGGATTTTGTGTATGATACTTAGTAAGACTTTGTTGAATAAGTGGCTCATTTTTACTTTGAGTACTTTGAGATATTGTTGCTGATAAGTGACTGATTGAGTTAATCAAGACTTTGCCCAAAGAGTGGAAGACTTTTACTATTTTACTATTTACTACTTTGAGACTACTGATAAGTGACTAATTGAGTTAATTTAAGAGTGACTATTTTACTTTGAGACTATGTTGTGAATATTTTATTGTGATTTTTCTGTAATTAGTTGTAATATTGCGAATGCTGTACCTTGATTTTCCTTGGATGTTTTGCTTTTGTTATGGAATAGAGTGATCACTGTACTGTGTAATCAGAAGCTTAAAATCTGTTCAAAGTAGCATTCTTCTGGAAAGCTTCTGTGCATGGCATTACAAATTCTAATTCTTTTAAAAAAATCTTTCTCTTCCCCTTGAGTTCAAGAATTATATTCCTTATAGCTCATTCTCTTCCACCTTACTTGACTTATGCCTTCTCCCTATCCTGTAAGTTTAAGTGTTTTCTTATATTTGCTTGTTTCTCTTTACAAAGATTCCTTTGTGGGAACTCATTTTCAAACTCTCATGACTTGGGCAGGCTCATTGCTAAGCACTCACAGGGGAACATAGAATCATAACAGTCAAAGATTTAGAGCTGGGAGTATCTTAGAGACCAGAAAGTCTAACCTTATCAGTTTGCATATGATAAAACTCAGGCACAGAAAGGAAAAAAAAATCACTTGAACAGAGTCACACAGTAAATAGGTATCTGAAGTCAAATTCAAACCCAGGGCTTCCCAATTTCAATTCCAGAAGGATTTTCCTCAACACCATCCTGCTCCCATTTCTGACCTTTCCTTATGCTTAGTATATATTTCCATTTACCAACAGAACATAATCTTGTGTATTCCCTTCTGTTGCTTCACACTCAATATATATATAAATGAACTCTGTATTCCCTCACTGTTTGTGCCAGTTGAAATCCATAAGTGAGCTTAAAAAGCAAAAAAGTTCCCTGCAGTGTTTGCCACTTGAAATGCTGCCTTCCAATGCTGTTGTTATATTTCCTGTGACTTCTTGATGCTAACTTGGAAGATAAGTTGATGGTAGTAGTCACTCTTCTCAGCATATTGTACCCACAGTTTCCTTCATGCACCAAATTCTCAGTCCTGGAGTAAACATTCTATCTTAGTAATAGTACTACCATGTCTGAAATGTGCTCCTTCCTTATCTCTACATTAGAAACCATGATTTCCTTTAATGCTTATGTGTTACCTTTTTTAAGAGATCTGTCCCTCTTTCCCCATCATTTATTCTATAATGATCTTGTATCTACTGATTTCTATCTATCCATCCACACATACATATATGTGTGTATACATATATGTGGGGAAAGGGAGGAGCAATATATGTTATTGATCTCATATAACAGTATAAAATTATAATATGATATGATATGGAATAGTATATTATAAAACATAACATATATGTATATCTATATGTACACATATATTGAATCTCCCCCCTTCTCATTAGAATGTAAGCTATTTGATGTTAGGGACAGTTTTGGCTACATTCTTTGCCTTCCTAGCACTTTGTTCCACTCCGATGTTTATATGTACTATTGTGTTGGACCTGTGGTAGAACCTTCTGGATTCATGTTGTTCTGATTGGTCATAGTTGAAAACTGTACTCCTACATAGTGATGTCATTTTGATCCTCTTTGAGAATGAAGGACAAGAACCAAAAAAACAGCATTTTGAAAAGTTCCTAATCCATGCTAAGTACTAAATACATTCTTGGCAGTTAGGTGGCTCAGTGGATAGAGCACTTTGTCTAGAATCTTGAAGACCTGAGTTCAAATCTGGCCTCATACACTTACTAGTTGTGTGACCCTGGGCAAGTCACTTAACCTCTGTTTGCCTTTATCCACTAAAGAAGGAAATGACAAACCACTCCCATATCTTTGCCAAGAAAACCCCATGAACAGTATGATCCACAGGGTCATAAAGAGTCAGACACAACTGAATGACTGAAGAACAACAAATAAATGTTAATTGATTGATGCAGACTATCTTGGTTCCTCTTCTTTGCTTTCTCTGTCCCATTATTTTTTATATGAAATTCCTAACTAGACTTGAACTGGAGGCAATGGATCATGGCAATGACCAGATGGCCTATATTACACTTCCTTTTCTTAAGTATTGCATTTTGGTCCCTGACATTCCCTTTTTATTTTTCTTACAATTCCACAGGCTAGAAAGATTCAAGTCTACTCAGATTCTTCATACTCATTTATCTCATATAGAATCTATCACAAAGTTCTGTAATTTCTTCATTCTACTTACCTCTAGGAATTGCCTCTTCTATTCCATTCTTGAAATCCAAATCCTAATTTCCCCATGGTATAATGAAAAGAATGCTGACTCTGGAGTTAAGCAGTCTGGGTTCCTATCTTAAATGCTTACTATCTGTGTTACCTTGGGCAAGGTAATCAACCTCCTTGGGCTTCAGTTTTCCCACCTGTTAAATCACGGGGATAGATTGGATGGCCTTTGAAGTCACTTTCATTCCTATATCTAAGATCCTATGATTATATCAACAACCTCTTACATGTTTTTCCCAACCAAACTACTTCCTCCATCTTTGCAATCTTTGGTTGTCTCTGGACAGTTATTTTGTTTGAAGATGAAAATTTAAGTAAGAAACTACTAAGTATCGATGCTTTTTTTTTCTGAAGATGGCCTTGAAAACATAGCTAAAATTTATAGTAGAAGAAATTTAAGTAGGATATCATCAGGATCTTCCTGGGCATAAAAATTAAAAGTTCTTTAAACATTTGTTCCTCTTACCACAGCAGTTGTGATCATCTACTTGTCCTCTGATCTGTTTGGATTTTCAGAGGTGAACTCAACAACTAGTAATCATCTTCTTTCCACCTGTCCTCTATTTCTATCTTGGCAACATCAAAATCTTTGTAGATGGCTTTCAAGACTCTAATCCTGCATGCTTTTCAGTCTGTCCTAAAACATTCATTGGAACACATGACAATCACATTCCTTTAAAATAACTATATCATTGTTACAATGGAGAAAGTAGGATTGAGTCTGGAAGTAAGCCAGACTCATTTATAGTAAGCTGTTGCAACAAGCCCTCATAACCTCAGACAAGCTTTGCCCCTCACACAGGTTGACGCCAAGTATTAGACCCTAGCGTAATGTAGTGTTTACTCTGTTCCTGCAATCGTTTTATCATATCTGTCACCTGGCTGATATTAACAGGAGGAAGAGAGAGGGTTTGGGTGGCTAGGTAGTGCAGTGAATAGAGCACAAGCCCTGGAGTCAGGAGGACCTGAGTTCAGACCCAGTCTCAGACACTTAACATTTGCTAGCCATGTGAGTTTGGGCAAGTCACTTAACCCCAACTTCCCTGCCCTTCCTCCTCCCAAAAAAAGCAAAGAATTTTTTTTTTAAAGAGAGATGGGTATTCACAACAAGATTTGCCTCTTCCTCTCATCATGTCACAGTGATCTCTCCCTACCTGCACTACTTGTGAAATCTCTGGGAAAGATTGCTAGGGACTTGGTAATATCTTCATAGTTCCTTCCTCAACATATCTTACTCCTTTTATCTGGTATCTTGCTCCTCTGATTGAACTTCCCATATGGATTTGTACTTGAGCCTAGTCCTAGCAATGATTGAACTGGGAATACTTTATCACACAGGTAGAAACCAGTTGTCAAGTCAGTATCATAAAGGGAAAGTTAACTCTCTGGCATTATTAAGGTAAAAGCAAACAGCTATCATCATAAAGCTTAGATGATTGCTTCCTCAGTGAATGCTTCCTTTCTTTATGATGCCAGGGAGAATCTAAAGCCTAGTACCAGACAACCTCTGTTCATAGTAATTCATTTTCATTCTTGTTCTCATTCTCATTCTCTCTCTCTCATTCTCTCTCTCTCTTTCTCTCTCTCTCTCTCTCTCTCTCTCTCTCTCTCTCTCTCTCTCTCTCCCCTTCTTCTCCCTCTCTCTCTCCCTCTCCTAATTCCTCTTCTTTCCTCACTCCTTTTCTCTTTCTCTTTGTGTCTCTTAACTGGGCCTCCCTATCTCATCGAGGCTATGAAAGTATATAGTATTCAATTAAGGACCTGATACCACCACTGATGGAAGTTTTGATCTGGTCTGTTTCTGACCTATGTTAGTTCTCTCCAACTTAGGCAGCCTAGGACTCACCCTACTGGTGCTGGCCTTATTGTTGATAATCCATTGGCTTTATTCACACTGCAACTTGGAACTCCTAACCTCAGCCTACTTAATAACAGGGATTATAGTGTTGACTATCACCCTAGGTTGGTAATTCCTGATCTGGTCACTTATCTCTTCTTTTGTCAGGCAGATTAGCATGATAAGAAGTGATGGAATCATCCAGAAAAAATCAGGAACATGTAAATGAGGAAACCCATGTGCTTCCATTTACAGTTTATTGGTAATATTCTACCTCCTACCACCTCCTGTGAATCACCATCATTCCCCTGGAACCTGCCCACATAAGTCTCAGTCATCAGGTCACTGTCTTGTTTTTGTACTCTGTAGAATGCTGGGAAAATTTTTCAAAGCCCATTTTTTGTGTTTTTATTCATGAGTAGATAGACAGAATTTGGAAGCTCACCTTAGTAAATCAGATTAGAAGAGGAAAACTAGATTGGTTGTCTGGCTTGGCAGTATTGTGAAGTACCCCTTACATGTAGCATAAAGGCAGTATTCAAGGAAAGAGTCAGTAAATTGTCCCAAATCATCTCATTCACCTACCCAAGAATCTACAGTGTTTCTGTTTCCCATTACAACGTCAAACTCTTTATTTGGACTTGAGGGCCAACAATAATCTCACCCCAAATCACCTATTCAATTTTATTTCCTAGTATGACCAATATAAAACTGATCCATTTCATTTTGTCTACTTTCTGCTAGCCCTAAAGATAAAGCTCAATTTCAACCTTCAGGCATGTTATTTGACTATCACCCTAGGTTGGTAATTCCTGATCTGGTCACTTATCTCTGCTTTTGTCAGGCAGATTAGAGAAGAATCATAGGTCTGTTTAGATCTGGAATGAGCAACAAAGATCATCCAAATCCAATTGTCATAATTTAGCATTTCCTGGAATGTTCTCCATCCTTGTCCCTGTTCATTTGCTTAAATTCTATTCTTATGGTTCATCCAATCTCCATCTTGAAATATTTTTAGATGATTCCATTTCACACTGATCTTTTCCTTTTCTCAATTCCAATTGCACTTATAGGCAATTCAATATTTTTAAATGCTTAATTATTGTCTTGTTTTCATCTATGCTATTTTTATCACACTGGATATATTTGCACTGTAACCCCATTTCCCCAAGGACTAAGAAGTATCTTCTTTACATTTTTTTTACCTTTGTTGTTGTTTAGTCATTTCAGTCATGCTGGACTCTGTGACCTATTTGGGGTTTTTTTGGCAAAGCTTTCTCTACCTTAGTACAATTTTATGAAAATATGGACTTAGAAAGTGGTTGAATGAACATCAGAGAATATTGAATCCTGAATATTAACACTGATAGAGATCTTATTCTATAGGATCAGAAGTTATCATTGGCTATGATGTCCTGTGTGCTCCTTTAAAACCTATTCTGCCTCAGCAGTCACTTCCAGAACAGAAACCCAGGAGGAATTTAGAGACACTTTAATCAGATATGTGGTACAAGGCAGTATAAATCTTGCAAATGTTCATCACTTGAACCTTGCTGGTATTTGCTACATAAGGTTTGGAAGAAGACTAGAAACCAGGAGTATCTCCACTACTACAAACAATGACACAGAGGCAATTAGATGGTACAGTGGATAGAACACTGGGCTCAGAGTCAGGGAGAACTAAATTAAAATCTGGCCTTAGACACTTTACTCATTGTGTGACCATGAACAAATCACTTAACCTAATTTTCCTCAACTCTAACTTAGGGCAAATAATAGCACCCAACCCCCAAAGTTCTCAAGATCACACAAGATAATACTTAAAAGAACTTAACACAATGTCTAACACATCATGGTCACTTAATAATTGCTTCTTCCCTTCCCCTTCTAGCACAAACTAGGTACTCGTGTTTGTGATGGAGCATGGTACAGCTCTCTCTTCATCTCCATCTCCAAGCATCCCCAGATCATATCTCTACAATTCAGTTCTATGCTTTGTGTCTCTCTTTTTCCTGGGTATATTGCAGCACCTACTTCACAGGGTTGTGGTGAGGTTAAAATGAAATAATACATGTAAGAAATAAATCAATGGAATTGTAGACACCAAAAATCATAACCTAGAGGGGCTTTCCTTCCTTCCTTCCTTCCTTCCTTC
>NW_027185889.1:4858652-4888699 GCF_028583685.1 Petaurus breviceps papuanus | reverse complement strand
CTCTCTCTCTCTCTCTCTTTCTCTCCCACTTCCTCCCTCCCTGCCGCCCTCTCTTTCCCTTTTTTGTTAAATTGAATGTCCCAAACTCTGTGTCTTATTCTACATCTTGAGTTCATCTGCTCTTTCAATCAATCAATTAATAAACATTTTCTAAGTGCCTACTGTGTGTCAGTCACTGTGCTAGTAGCTGGAGATACAAAAAGAGGCAAAAGACTGTCTGTGCTCTCAAGGAATATATAATCTCTTTGTAGATGCTTGTGATAAGGCATTTAAAGATTCCCCTGTATTGGCTTGGTTTTTCAAATTGATTGTGTTAAAACCCAGAGCTTGTTAATCCCACCTGTGGGATGGACTTGTTGATGTGAAAAGAAAGTCCTGAACTGGGAGGAGCTGGTGACATAGATTTGGAGAGACAAGAGAGAGGCAGAAGAACTTTTTGGAAGAGCACCTCATGGAGGCAGAGAGAGACTAAGAGAATTGCTGGGAGCCACTTTGAATTGCCCTGGACTTTTGAGACCTGCCCCCGGAGATGCCAAGGACTGAGGAGACATGGCTGTTTTGCTGGTACTTTGTCTGTCTGTTTTGATGTTGTTTTGCCAGATTTGTCCACTGGTGAAAGACAATCCTGTTGTTGAAGAAGTCCTGGAATCTGGCTTTTGGTTAAGAAGCACTGAGACTGTCCTGCAGACAGTGAATACTGTCCACTGGTGAAGGACAGTGCTGTTGTTGCAGGGGTCTGGGAACCTTTCTGTTGGTTCAGAAGCCCTGAAGAAGGATTTTCTTGTTGTATGTTTACAGAAATCCTGGGAGAGGGTTTTGCTAATGTTTTCAGGGGTTCTAGGACTGTTCTACAGACAGAGGATGAATTGATGAAGGGACTGGCAATGTATCTTGTGGCCTTGCTAAGCCTTGTCTCCCCAGGAACTAAGATTGCTGAGAACTTGCCTTGTGTCAAGATGAAGAAAAGACCTCCATTTGGGTATTAAGTGCTGTGCTTAAACTTGATGTAACTCTGGGGTAGATTCAATTGTGATCCAGGGGTAGGGAACTTTTGACCTTTTTGTGTTCTATGGTTGAACAAATGAATGTACTTTACTTAGATTGGAAACTAATCTCCATTTGAAAAGAGGGGCTTTGTGGTGGACTAAATGAAGGTACAGCCTAGGGGTAAAGTAGTATTTAGAACAGGGACTTTGTAATTGATTGAATGATTGGAAGGTCCTGGGGTGGGGTAGTACTTGGAGATTATTTAATCACACTTAGTAAATGCTATATTTGGAATGATGTCATGTTTTGATCTTCTCTGTTCTTGGTTGGTCACTGAATAAAATGGAGAGCACCTATGCTGGTATTTTGAACCTTGGGAAGTTGCCTTTCCTTGGCATTACATTACAATGCCGTAGAATTCCAAAGTTGTAGAAGCCTCTTTATGTTCCTTCAGTCTTATGATCATTATTTGCTGAAATAGCACCTCCTTCAGAAAGAACAAAAGCTCCTTTACATTTTTAAACTAAGTAATTTTCATCTCTTTTTGCACATGAAATAATCTTTTGTTTCTCTCCTTGATACCACTTTGGGTTTTGTTGTCAATAAAAGGCTCTCTAAATACAGTCTCTAAAACAATTAAGAATATGATAAAGATCCTAGAAATAAAGTAGTTGGGGGGAGGGGGAGAGGGCAGCTACATAAAGCAAAGCTACCTTGTTTTGTCTCTGAAAACAGACAGCACAGGATGAGGGCTTGATTTTCCTGATGCTGTAACTGAGATCTGCAAAATTTTTTCAAGGTGTACTGTGTTCCATTGGTAAAACTTTTCTCTGATACCAGTGTTTGCCTTAATCTATCCTGCCTCAAATACACTGTGGGAATGTCTAGATTTTTCAGTTCTCAGCAATTAAAAGAGTGATTTAAGATTAGTGTAAGGAAAAATAAATGACTTTTAAAAAGACATTAGCGTAGGAACTGTTCTCCAAATTTTATTCTCATTGCTCACACCAAATTGAGTATAACCACAATTAAAAATAATCTATTCCCCCAACATATGTTTTAACTATTTATATTTCATTTTCAGGTCCACCAAGGCAAGGTTCCATTGATAGACCACCAGAAGCAATCTGTGATTACTATTTCTGGATGAAATATGCCACCTATTTTCCCATTTGAACTGCTCCTTCTTTCATATGTTGTCTTTAAAACTATCAGTTTCCTACCTCTTTTTTTGTTTCCTGGTCATTGTGTGGTTCCTTCCCTAAGTGAAAATTTCATATCAAAATAAAAAAAAAAGAGAAAGAAAGAAAATCTCTCATTAGAAAACTGTTCCTGGGGTGGCTAAGTGGCACAGTGGACAGAGCACCAGCCCTGGAGTCAGGAGGACCTTTGTTCAAATCTGGTTAAAGACACTTAACACTTACAGGCTGTGTGACCTTGGGCAAATCACTTAACCTCAACTGCTGTGCCTTCCCCCCTCCAAAAAGCAAAACAAACAAACAAAAAAAGAAACAATAAAAGTCTTCCTGAAAATATGTATGTTCCTTTACTAATCATTATTTATGGAGTTTTTATTATTTTTTTTCTTAAGGGTTACTTGGTTTTGAAGCTGGTATTCTGATTTGTCTGAATGATTCCTTGGTAAAATACCATTTCATTTTATAGATAACAGAGTGAACTATTATTTTAAAAAAGAAACATCGACTCATGTCACAGGTACAGGGATTGGGTAGGTGATTTCACAAGTACTGCAAATTCCAGGATGAGAAATCTTCTCTACCAGTCCAGGTTTATATATTTTCTGAAATTTATCTCAGAGTTGCATAGATCAAAGCTATTAAACATTTGACATGTAACCCCTAATACTCAGAAGTGAAGCTGATTAGGATTAAAATGTAATTGGAAAATATTTAACAAAATAAATAAAATACAGTTAAACATATATAATATTACATCTTAAAATTAAGTTAATTTGAAGCCTGCAGAATGCTTATATGCAGATTAGTGTCCCCAGTTCTATTTGAATTTTCTGCACTGGCATAGAGCAATGAGAATGCTCAAGTTATTTGTCCAGAGTCATACAGACAGGAGAGAAGGGGAATTAAACTCAGGTCTTCCTGACTTTAAAGCCAACTTTCTGCTTAATAGGCTACATTGCATCTCTTTTTTTCACATCATATGACACTTACCTTCCTTTCCATTCATTAATTGGATTAATCTCTCTAATTTAATTCACTCCTTTCATTTCTAATGGGGTGTAGTACCTGAATTGAAACATAAAGAATTCTCAAAGTAAAAGTCAGGAGGAAGGGAATGGCAGCATAGGGAGAGGCAAAGCCACAGAGAGGAGAAAAGCAATGCTAATTACAGGAAATCTCAGGTTGACCAGTGGTTGGAACACAGTAGGACTGTGGTTAGAACACAGGGTGTGTGAAAGGGAATCATATGAAATAACACTGGAAAGGCTGGCTGGAGCCACTCTGGGAAGGACTTTACTAAGCTAGGGAGGTTTTGGGTCTGACATTCCTTGAGATACTAAAACCTTTGTCTGAGCAAAATTATTTCGAGTTGGTTTGTGGAAGATTGAGGCAAAAGGAGAGAAACTAGGAACAAAGGGTTAAAATGTGAAATGAAATGAATCAATTAACAGGGATTTATTAAGAGCTGATTAACAGGGCTAACCACTCTGCTTGTTGATGGAAATAAAGAGGCAACAGGAGACTATCCCTTGTTTCAGGGAACTAATTCTAGCAATTAAAAACAACAACAAACTTTTTCTCATATTGCTTACTTCCAAATAGAATATAATTTTTTGAAAAAAATTCAATAGTTTCCATTTTAATAATACAAGGACACACTTGCTTATACAAATGTGTGTGTGTGTGTAACACGTACTCACATAAAGTGTTCCTAAAGTCTGGACACATAGGAAATCTCATTAACTATGCATATATTCGAGAAATGAAATGAAATTTCCAACATTATATTTTATTAGCAAAAATTATAATTCACAGAAGACATAGGAGACTCACAGGAAATCTCATTAAATTAATTAAATTAATCTCATTAATATGGAAAATAGTTCCCAATAGCTAATGAAAGCTTTTATTCCATATGAAATTGTCATGGCTAAAATTAATGCTAATTAATAAAATATTGTTGAAAATGTCATTCATTTCATTTCTTGAAAATATGCATAGTTACTAAGATTTCCTGTGTCCAGACTTTGGGGACACCCCGTATAGATATATGCATATATACTTAATATCTTTGTATTAAATAATACATAATATATGGATATATCTATGTGTATCTATACATTATATTTATATGCATATATGTACATGTGTATATACATACATATATACAAGCATACATATACCCCCCCCACACACACACACCTATATTTAAGATATGCCCTGCCTTTTTCTATTACAAGGTTAGAATGTCTATAAAAAGTAGCATTAGTTATTCAGTTTTTTTAACAGTCTGCAAGCATATAAATAATAACTATAATAAAATGTAGTATATAAGCTCCTCTATTACATCCTTATTGTTCTTCATCCTTCCTTCTCAGAGAGGATCAGTGCCACCTATATTCCATGTTGTATTAGTTATTTGTGAACTTGTCTCTCCTAAGAGATTTGAAACTCTTAAGGAGAGTTACTGTGCCTTATTTATCTTTGTATTTCCCCTCTTTTCTCCCCCTCCTTCTCCCACTGCCTCACACAGGGTATATAGTACATGAGAAAGTAAATGCTATTGAGGTATATTGTAGACTGTTGTATTCAGGTGAATTCAGTAAATACCTTTATCAGATATACTATACTATTAACCTCCTAGATACACAAGTCTCTTAGAATGGCAGAACCTATATTCTTCTGTTAATACTCTATGACTCCCAATTGTACTTCAATGTTGAAGTCTACTTTTCTGAAGAAAATTGACATTATGCTGTATTATTTAAAATCCAATATTACTCCAGGATTCATCTTTTTTCCTCATTTTTGTCAGATCCCACTTCTGAAGGACAGGGAGTTTCTGAAGGGTGAGATGGAGCAATGTAACCACCCCCACCTCCCAAGGCATTTGCTTGTTAACCAGTTTAAGCTAAGTCCCTTCCAAGTGGGACCCCCCCCCAACACACCCCACTTCTGTTTACTCATGAAACAGAAACCAGCTTGAGATAAGCCCTCCCTAGGGAACATGTCCTTTGTACCTTGTCATTGCTTTTTTTTGGTCATCAAAGTTGGGATTGACCTTGTCTACAAGAAGGATACTAAGACTGGGAGATCCTTATTGGGGGGATGATTTTGTTTTTCTAGCCAAGACTGCTGAAGGCAGCTGGGTCTCATAAAGTAACTAGCATTCCTTAATTGTCAGAGAGGGGTGTAATCAGTTGCATCTGGAGGCCAGCTCACTTTCCTTAGCTGCAGAATTATCCTTTCACCTGGGGATTGGTTTGGCCCCTCTTCCCCACCCCTCAAGAAATAATAGGGAGAAACTGAGAACTATTAATCTACCTCCCATTAAAATGTCCACCATTCAGGATTGCCTTGCCTTTAGCAGGGGAGATCCAAATGATGTACTGTCAGGCCAATCAGACACACCTATGTTTAAGAGCACCCCTTTTTTCTCTCCCTCCCCCCATCCCCTCCCATCATCAGTCTTTCACTCAATAAGTAGCTCCTCATCACCAGCAGGACCAAAAAGAAATTCCTATGTTTGACATTCAAATAACCTGCTGCCTCCACATTTCTAGAGTTAAACCTTACATACCACGATCACCCCGTGTACTCTTTGATCTAATCACACTTGTTCCTTGAACAAGATACTGTCTCTGGACTCTACCAATCATCCTGGCTCTCCCCATATGCCTGGAATGCTCTCCCTGCTCAGCTCCATCATCTAGCTTCCCACAACTTCATTAAAGTCCCAGTTAAAACCAAACCTTCTACAGAAAACCTTCACAATTCCTCCCACTATTGATCTTTTCCATTTTATCATATATATATATATATATATATATATATATATATATACACATAGTTTATTTGTACATAGTTATTTGTATGTTGTCTCACCATTAGATTGTGAGCTCCTCAAAGGCAGGCCTGTCTTTTGCATTTCTTTATGTCCCTAGAACTTATAGGAATCATAATAGGCCTTAATAAATGTTTATTTGCTGACCATTTCCCAAAGTAGTAGTGAAAGTAAAATTAGATAATATTTGTAAAGTCCTTTGTGATCCTTAAAGTGCTATATAAATGCTATTTATACTAATGCTTTTTCATGGAACAATTTATTTAATCATAATTTTTACTTCTCCCCATCTTTAAGTAGAAAGAAGCAAACAACAGCAACAACAAAGAAATTTACCAGAGATTTTTTTTTCCATTTTTGGAGGAGGGAAGGCAGAGCAATTGGGATTAAGTGACTTGCTCAAGGTCACATGGCTAGTAAGTGTTAAGTGTCTGTGGTCACATTTGAAATCAGGTCCTCCTTACTCCAGGGCTGGTGCTCTATTCACTGTGCCACCTCACTGCCCCCAGTGATCTTTTTTTTGCTTTTTTTTTTGGAGGGCAATTGGGGTTAAGTGACTTGTGCAAGGTCACACAAATATTTTTTTGTGTCTGTGTTAAGTGTCTGAGGCTGGATCCAAACCCAGGTCCTCCTGACTCCAGGGCCAGTGCTCTTATCACTGCACTACCTAGCCACCGCTAGTGATTTTTTGTTCAGAATCATGACCCGGTGCCACCAAGTGATTTCAGATTATCAAAATAATATTTAATGCATTCTAAGGTGATTTCAGATCATATGATGGTTAAAAAAATTCCTTTAAGCATAAGATCCAATTTCTGATGGATCATGAAGATTGACTAGCCTTCTGGCTAATTGAATTATTTCTCTCTGTCTATGCCAAACCTTTATCTAAATGTAATATATACATAAAGGTCCACATTTATGGAAGTATTAAATCATATAAATTCTTATTTAACTACATATGATTTTTATTTTTGGAAGTTACGTATTCTTGTTTAGCTAAAATATTTGATATTTAATATTGATAGATTTTGTCCTTTATGTTTCCTCCCCATCCCCTCCCAGGAAAACCTCAATTAACGAGATGCATGGTTAATATTTCACTCATCCTATCAGACTTCCAGGCTTAGCACAGTGCTTGGAACAAGATAGGCACTTAATAAATGCTTGTTGAGTTATTGACTCACAAGAGAACAAAATAACTGTTAATTTAGTCAGATCTCTTGCTTTCATTTAATAGGAAAGATGATTATTTATGTGTTCCTCAGTTTACCCTGGATTGAAATAGATTAATCATGGTTAACATCCACCACCTGACAGTTAAATCATTGTCAGAGAATAAATTGGATTTCAAACCTTGGAATTCCATACGCCTCTTTACTATTTCTCCCTGGTCTTCATCATTCTATATAATCATAGTATTATTTTCTTTAGGAAACTACTGTATCCAGTCATATGTTTAGACAGTATAGAATTTTATATTAAAAAAGAAATCCCAAGCCTAACCTTTAAGTAAGATTCCTCCACTGTTTTCCTTTCCCCTCACAATGTAATTGTGCTATTGCCTGTCAAGTACTTGAGAGAAATGTTCAGAAATCATACTGAAATTTGATTTGTGTGTAAGATCACTCCAATCTTTGTTGAACCTTTTAAAAAGTAGTCATATTTTTGTTTTGTATTTGCTTTTTGAAGGGAAGAGGGGAGGGCAATTGGAGTTAAGTGACTTGCCCAAGGTCACACAGCTAGTGTGTGTGTGTGTGTGTGTGTGTGTGTGTGTGTGTGTGAAGTGTCTGAGGCTGGATCTGAACCCAGGTCCTCCTGACTCCAGGGTTGGTTCTCTACTCACTGCACCATCTAGCCACCCCCAAAAGTAGTCATTTTTAATGCTTTATTTTGTCCTGTTTTTGTTGTTGCTGGTTAGTTGGTCTCAAATGAAGAAGAGGTCTTATATCTAATATTTACTTTTAAAATAATATCTCTTTTGTGCCCCTTCAGTTCCAGAACCCCTTGAAAAGAAAATTGTTAGCGTTTACTTCATGATAGAAAATTTTGTACTTGCTTGCAAATTTTCTTCCAAGTCTAGGCTAGAACCAACAGAGGTGTGGGCTCATTCTTTGTCACACATTTGTTTCTCAGTTTATCAACCTCCTCACCTGCCATGATCTCCCTCTCCACATTTGTTCTGTTACCCACAGCAGTAGTCACAACTTAGATATCACTCATTATTAGAAAAAAATGCTACCTCCAAGAAGTGAACTATGAAATTCCCCTCTCCAGTAATGATTTCCTTCCCTTCCACCTTTTGTGAGCTCATCCTTCTTCAACCTGTTCTTCAGTCTTTTCCTTACCTCTGGTCCCTTCATCCTTTCCTGTACTGTCCATTTATTATGATGGCATATGATAATTGATGAATAATGTGTTGTTTGTTCATTCATTCATCATGAATCATTTTAGGGGCATCATCTACTAAGAAGCCTAGTAGCTCTCTCATATAAGCTTGAATAAATGGATATACTGGTTATTTAATAATCTTTTATGGTATTTATTTAGCTAGCATTTGAAGTAAAGGAAGTCCAAGTTAAGATATAATTACTTCCCATTCAAGTTCACAAACATCATGAAAAGCATCCATGAACTCTTGTGAAACCTGAGGTTAGAAACCTCTACTTTTACCATGAAGTTCTGTTCTCTGACATTCTGGAAATAACAGCATAATGATAATCAACCTTAAATCAGACCTAGAAGACTCCAGTATTTACTATGTTTCTGATCTCTGTATTAAACTCAGATTCTATCCTTAGTTTCCTCATTTGTAAAAGGAGATGATAATCCCTGTACCTCATGATGTTGTGAGCCTTTGTAGCAATCCAGTGGAACCAGTTGGCATAGGAAGTCTACAAGTCTGTTTTTCAACTTAAGATGAGGTAACCGAGGCAGTTCCTTCCTTCCTCCCTTCCTTCCTCCCTCTCTTTCTTTCTTTTTTCCTTCCTTCCTTCCTTCCTTCCTTCCTTCCTTCCTTCCTTCCTTCCTTCCTTCCTTCCTTCCTTCCTTCCTTCCTTCCTTCCTCCCTCCCTTCCTTCCTTCCTTTCTTGTTTTCTTTCTTTCCACAATAAGAGGATAAACTAATGTTGCTAGTAGAACATTTCAATATCTTACACTTATATTGAGCTTCAAATTTTGCAAAGTGTCCACACACACACACACACACACACACACACACGACAGTTGAATTAGGTAGTGAAAGTATTATTATATCCTTTTTTATAGATGAAGACACTGATGCTCAGAGGGTTTAACAGACTTGCCCAGCAACATACAGATTATAATTGCCAAAACAGAATTCAAACTCAATTCTTTCTTTTCTTGCATTACCAGTCCTATGATCACTATATCGCAATGAGTAGCCATATCCTTTGATACCTCCTTGCATTTGTATTCTTGAGAAAGTTCTTTCAACACATTTCCAAGCCTCATGCTCTCTCCTAGATCTCTATCTTGCCCACAAGGAAACTGAGTGGCTTTTTCTTTCTTTAAGTTTTGTTGAAACCCTTGCTGAAAGGAATATTCTACCTATACTGTTTTCTCCATTATCTAGTTTAATGGGCCTGTTAAAAAAGTAAATGTTATTTGGTTCAAAAGGATTTATTTTTAATGAGTCTGTGCTATCATCTAGTACTAACAAAAGCAGAAAATGCTATGTAATTTTATATGTGTGTATGTACATATATATACACACACATGTGTTGATATATATATATATATCTCACAGTCTTTTAAAACTATCAAGAAGCTTGATGTTAATCCCTAGGTAAATTATTATATTATTACATGTACACATATAATAATATATGTACATACAAAATAATATGTACATATATGTAAGACAGATAGTACATGGGAGGCACTGGAGGTTTTCTGATTCAATTCTCCAACAGATTCACTCCTGATCTGGTCAGACAGGGAGGACAGGCAGACAATTTTGGAGGTCTTTATAATCTTACTTTATTTTAGCCTATTCTTCTCAAAGGAGTTTTTCCTGCTGATAATGGGAGCACCAACTCCTGTAGCGTTCCCTAATCACCCTTCTCACAGGGGCTGGTGTGAAAGAGGGGCAACTATCCATCCCCCTAAATTACCTCAAGCCTCAATGGGGGCTGGTTGAGGCATACAGATTCCCCTCAAACCTTGGTAGGGACCAATCAAGGCACGTACAGCATTCCAGCTTGTGCTTTCAATCCTAAGGGTTCCCAACTCACTGACCAATATCCATCTGCTTTATAGGGTAACAGGCAAAGAAGACATGATACCGGCATTAACCTCATATTATCTCACTGTTATATCTCACTGCACAGTTGCAGTGGAAATTTTCAATTTAAGCACAAATGTTTATATTATTTATCATTATATAATGTTGCTTGAGCATAGTGGAGATATTTACAAATCATGAGCCTGGGAAATAGACATTTTTATGGCCATGGATCCTGGGGAACTAAATTCTAAGAAAGAATTTAAAAAATCCACCTTACACACACGAAAATATACCTTACTTATATAATAATATAATAATTTTACTTGGAGATTAACATCAAGCTACTTGTTGATGGTATACAAAGACTGTGGTTATAAAACAAAAAGTTAATGATGGGAAAAACTCTGGCAACAATAAAATATGAAAACTATTCCAAAAAGCCACTCTTATTTTGAAAGGGATACCCATGGAAATAAGATACTGTTATAATGTATAAGAAAATTAAGTGACCCACAAGATAGATAAGAATTTGTTGTTAAGAAGAACTGAGTGTAAATCATTCCTTTTACATATACTAGCTATGTGACCCTGGAAAAGTCACTTAATTTCTGTCTGCCTTAGTTTCCTTATTTGTAAAGTGAGGATAATATAAGTTCCTATATCAGAAGACTGTTGTGAGGATCAAGTAGGTTAACATAAGTTAAGTTTATTACATACCTTAAAGTTCTGTATAAATGGTACCTATGAATGTTCCCCATTATTCAGAAGTACCATATAATCCATCCTGAACTGCTGAATATTTCTTCTACATTAATTTGTATCTAATAATGGCTAATGTCCACAGCAAGGAGTAACAATGATCAAAAGCATCAATTATTCTTATTTTTATGTATATTATTGACTATAATGTTTCATTTCAACTCTAATTTATTTGACAAACATGAGTTAAGCATTAATTATATACAGTGCACTGATGGAGATACAAAGATAAATGAAGTGAATAATACCTCAATTAAAATAATTATATACTTTTCATCATATGGCATCTTTAAAATTTTCATGAATGAATTGGGATTTGAAATAGCTTATATTTCATAGAAGAGTCTCAAGTTGATCAATACTTTTACAAAGTGACATTTGTATTCAAATCCCAGATTCTTACATATACTAACAAATGATTATAATTCATGGAAGATGAAACAATCATTGGCAAATACATCTTAATAAGAATCACCAAATCTTGGTGGAATGTCTCTTGACTTTAACATAACAATGAAAATGCATCATGTTCAAAAGAAAACACCCATTAAAAGGGGTTGCAAAGTGACATTATACACTAAAAACCTGTGTGGCAATTCTTGAACTAGAGAGAAAGACTCTTGGTGCAGGTAAATGAGAATAAATATAGAGGGAAAGAGAAGCAATATTTTGGTGGTAATATATTACATATATCCTAGACAGTTAAAGGAAATGGAAACTGAGACCTTGATATAGATTATAAAGCTGATATAAAGAAAGGAAATTGCAATGTGGCACTTCAATGATCAAGATATCTCTTTTTCTATTAAAAGCAAAGTAGTTGATCAAGTCTTGAATTACCTTACTGATAATTTATCTTTTGGAACATGCAAGAAGCAATGATGGTAAGTAGTATCTTGGTATTGGATCTGTCCAATAAAGAGGAACTAGTTTCTAAAGCAGCTATGATGGGAAATTTTGCAGAAAGTAACCATGCCACCTTAGAGTTGATAATAGACAAGGAGGGCACCATCAAAAACCGTTTGCCAAGACAATTAGGGGAGTCAGTGTAGAAAATTAAAAACAAACAAACAAGGGACAGAATTTCTGTGTAATTAACAACAGATTATTTGATATTTAGTGGTTTCTCTAGGCAACCAAAGATAAGGCATGGAGATCCAAAAAGCTGAAACTAATCCTTAAGAGGGAATTTCTCTAAGAAGGGCAGCTTGTTGGTTCAGTGAATAGAACCATAAAAATGAAGAGGTTACCCATAAAGAGGGTTAGGGTTGCTCTGAAGATCCCAAAATACTGACACACTGGGTCCTGCCTAATGACTTTGACTCAATTTTTCCCAGCCAAAGAAAAATAAAGTTTATTTAAAGTTCGCTTGTATTAGACACAGTAAGTCTGTGCTAGGTCATTCTACAGGGCTCTCACATACATGGAGACAAGATGGGGTCTTATATACAGAAGGATGTTGGAGGAATCTAGGGGTGGTCTAGAGGAGGAGTTTGGGGTGGGTCAATGAGTGATTAAGTGTGGGAAGTTGCTGGAGGCTACCTGGAGACTATAGCCAATGAAGGGCTAGGACAGTTCAAGGGTAGATTGATAGTCTAGTAACAGAGGTTTGGGCCCAGACACAACGTAAGGCTTATGGCCTCATGCAAATGCTTCATCAAATAGGAAGATTTAATCGAGGTCAAGGGGGGGGAGGGGTTCCCAGAGCCTATACCTCAAAGATTCAAGGAGAGCTCAAGGGGACTCCCAGAGCCCATACCTCATCATTCCCCCCCCTCAAACGAATGGGACCTTGGAGGCTGAAGGACCTGAGTTCAAATCTGGTTTCAGACACTTGACATTAGCTAGCCTTGTGACTTGGACAAGTCACTTGCCTCAATTGCCTTGCCTTACCTCCTCAGAAAAAGGGAATTCCCTTGACAACTGAAAATCAGCCCTTATTGGTAGATCTTCAATGAGGAGGTTGGCTAGAAATCTTCAATTCCTCCTGCTGAGAGCATGGTTTAATCATGAAACTTATTCACCTCTAGCAATATGGACATGGGAATCCATCTACATCTAGACACTGGTTTTCTCTTTCATGAACTCAAATGGGAGGTACAAGAATAGATGCTAATTTCCCTGGGTTCTTACCCAAACTTTTCCAGATTGGATCCTGTTTACACTCTAGATATATAGTCTCCTAGTTGGTGGGTTCCTGCCTAACATTGAAGAAATATGTTGCTGTTGTTGTTGTTGCTCTTGCCTATTCTCAAAGAGGACCGTTGTATCAGGAAGGTGATGCCAGGACTCGTAAGTGAATTGAAGTGCGGGAGGACTGTGTAAGGTCACCAAAGACACTCCTTCAGTGCTATCTGGGTCCAGGGATAAGATATAAATCAGGATGACTGGAGATGGCCCCCATATACCTTGAAGACGAGGACAATATCATCAATCAGCTATGTCTTTCAGAGATAGACTTTTTTTTGCAGTGGTTGGGTCTGAATTAATGAAAAGTTAAAAAATTACAGAAAAGCCTGGATCCCAAATTAATAATTGGTTATTACTATAATAGTAAAGTAGTAATTTCTCTCAGAGGTTTCAATGGCCTCAGAAAAAGAAAAAAAAAAACAGAACAAACCTGGAAGTATTGAAGAGGTTACCCATAAAGAGCGTTAGGATTGTTCAGGAGACCCCAAAATACCAACATGCTGGGTTCTGCTGAATCAATTTGACTCGTCTTCTCTCAGCCAAAGAAAAGTAAACTTTATTAAAAGTTCACTTGCATTAGACACAGAGTCTGTGCTAGGTCATTCTATGGCGCTCTCACTATTCTATGACACTCTCCCTATTCTATGACGCTCTCTCTATTCTATGGTGCTCTCCCTATTCTATTGGTGCTCACAGCGCTCTCACCATTCTATGGCGCTCTCACCATTCTATGGCACTCTCATCATTCTATGGCGCTATCACCATTCTATGGTGCTCTCACTCTTCCATGGCACTCTCACAAACATGAAGATAGGATGGAATCTTATATACAGAAGGATGTAGGAGGAATCTAGGGGTGGTCTAGAGGAGGAGTTTGGGGAGGGTCTTCAGGAGGAGTTAATGAGGTCAAAGAGTGATTCAGGGTGGGAAGTCACTGGAGGCCACCTGGAAACCACAAACAATGTGGCCTAGGCCAGGTCAAGGGTGGATAGACACTTTGATAGGCTCGAGGGTGGAAAGTCTAGTAACAGAGGATAGGAAGTCTAGTAAGAGAGGCTTGGGCTCAGCCACAAAGTAAGGCTTATTGCCTCAGGAAAATACCTCATCAAATAACATGATTTAGTAAGAGTTCAAGAGCCTGTACCTCAAGGACTCAAGGAGAGCTGGAGGGGGCTCCAAGAGTTCATATATCATCATCACTAACACTCTAAAAGGGAGTTGGCTCAAGAGGAGTAGAAGATTTTCAAAGACAAAATGCTACTGATTGCTGTTGGAAATTGTTAGCATTAGGTTATCTTAAGGTCCTCATATGGTGACAGAAATTGCTCATTGATGAACTGAGGTGTTAAAAAGGCATGGATAAAAGGTCAAGTGACAGAGGATTTATATAAGATGGTGGTAAAGTCATGAAATAATGGTGTCATAAATTGAAAGAACTGATATTAGTCGATCAAACACATACATTGATTAAGCATTTGCTACGTTCCAGTCACTGGGGAAACTAAATAAAACTAAAAGAAGCTCTTGACTTCAAACATCTCAACATTTTAATGAGGAAGACAACATGTTAATGCACCAGTTAAACCAACAAAATGCATCAGGACTCTAAATGTCCCAAATTCCCCAGCCCTCATCTCCCAAGAGATGTTGTCTCCTTAACTCAACTGAGTTGAGTTAACACAGTTAGATCTTGACTAAAATGTTGACACAGTTCGGATCCTGATATTCCCTCTCCCTCCCTCCATTCTCCTTCCCTTCCCTCCTCTCTCTTCCCCTCTCTATCCCTCCATTGTTTCTTCTCTCAGCTGAAATCTTAGAGAGGTCCCAGTGTACAAAGGCTACAGTAGGGGGAAGGGTGCCCAAAGCAATGAGTACCAATCTCTCTACCACCCCCACCCTTGCCTGAGCTTTCTAGTTCCTCTAAATAAAAGGTTCTTGATTTTATTTCTTTTTAAATATAACTTTTATTTTCCCTACTTAATTTTAATTTAGTAAACTAAAATTAATTTATGTTCTCTTATCCCCAGCTTTACCTTCCCCACTGAAAGAGGAAACAGACAGACACAGATAGAGATTGAGACAGAAACAAAGAGAGAAAGATTTTTTAATAAATATATGTAGTCAAGCAAAACAAATTCCCATGTTGACTATGTACAAAAATGTAAACCTCATTATGTATACTGAGTTTATCACTTCTATGTCAATTAGGGGAGTAGCATTCTTCCTTATCAGTCCTCCCACTGTTTTTAACTCCAAGTTCAAACATCACTGATTCTGTGACTTCTGGTCAGAAATCCATCTGTTATCATGGGTACTTCTTTATCTGGTATACTTAATCCATTTGGCAATGCTTGCTGTCAGGCAAACCAGGAGGCAAAGTGTTATGTGAATTTTGTGGTTCAATTCTGGGTTCCTCACATCTTAGGATGTTAAAAAAATGGAACTGACCCAAATAAGGTGAATTAGCATAGTGAGAAGAGTAAAAACCATGTCATATTAGAATCAATTCAGGGAATTTAATCTGGTGACAGAAAGGAAAGGGGGGGGAATGATTCAAATATTTGAAACATTGCAAATACATTCATTCTACTGGACTCCAGAGGGCAAAATTAGTAAATTTAGACAATACAAGAAAGAACTTCCAAAGAATTAAAGGAATATTTACCTCTGAGGTTAACTGGATCTCTGAGATCCTATGATTTTGTGAGCTCTAGATTTACGATTCCATTAAATGCCCTCATCTCTGGGAGACATTGCAACCTTTACATTAGTTACAATGCCTGCAACCCATGCAGAACTGAGGAATAAAATTCTAAACCTGGGAACGAACATCTCTAGTTAGAAGCATTCTCATTCTTTCATTGAAAGAAGAGAATATTCAGGACAAGTTTTTATGTCCCCATTTTTTTCAAGTAAATTACAGAGAAAAAGCATAAGCACCCAACACAAAAGTAATTTGTACAGTTTCTAAACAGAGAGGATCATAGAAGGCAAATATTTTTGAGAAGCAGTCAAATTAATTTGCTTGAAGACCTAAGTGATGGGGAACTCACTACCTCATAAGCCAGACCATTCTACTTTTGGACAATTTTTGTAATTTAGAATTTTAAATATCTATATCCATCCATCTAATTTCTATCTCTATATGTATATATATAGAGAGATTATATATATATGCATATATGTGTATACACACTCCATATATATGTATATATACACATATATATATGCAGAGAGAGAGAGAGACTTTCTTCATTTTTTAATTCATTGCTCTTAATTGTCTTTTGCAAACAGATCTAACCCCTCTTCTACATATTAATCTTTCTTCCTTTTTATTTTTTAATTTTTGGAGGGCAATTTGGGTTAAGTGACTCGCCCAAGGTCACACGGCTAGTTTTTATGTTAAGTGTCTGAGCCTGGATTTGAACTCAGGTCCTCCTGACTCCAGGGCTGGTGCTCTATTCACTGCTCCACCTAGCCACCCTACATGTTAATCTTTCACATAATTGAATGCAGCTATCATGCTCTGCCCAATGTTTTCTTCTCCAAGTTAAACACCTCAATTTCTTCCACTGACTCTCCTCCTCTCAACCATGAACCACACAAAAATACACCTTTTGTGTGTCTTACATATACAGATACCACCCAGTGGTTGTACCTGGTACTACATCTCCATATAAAGGAATTAAGCTTACTTGCAAATTTGAGGGTAGATATTTTTGTTCTGGGTGCAAATGGTGAACATGGGGCCATATAGGGCCATGGAAAAGCACTACGGAGTAGCAGAAAAGGTATTTGATCTCAAATCTGAGAAACTAGGTTCATGTCCTGATTCTCTTTCACTTATACCCTGTTGGCCTTGGGCAAGTATCTTTGGGCTTCGGTTTCCTCATCTGTTAAGGTAAAGGGTTTATACAAGATCAATACATCAACAAGCATTTAATAAATATCTACAATATTCTAGGAACAGTATTAAGTTCTGAAGATACAAATATAAAGTATGAAATAATCCCCACACTCAAGGAGTTTATAGACCATCTATTATTAGATAGGCCCCTTTCAATTCAAAATATATCATGCTATGGTTCCCAGATACCATTCTCAAACCCTCAGCTAGTACAAAAGAGAGTTTGAGACTTGGAGCCATTCTTTACCCTTGTCTGAGACACTTTCAACAGCACCAAAGCAGCCTAAGTAATACTCTTTTTTTATCACTTTTTTACCCAGTATTCTTTTGCTGGAACCATTGAATAATGTTCAGTAGGGTATTATGGTAACTGTTCCCTCTACTTCATAGCTTTGTTCTGAAGATCAAATGAGAAATTGAATGTGAATGTGCTTTGCAAACAATAAATTACTAAAACAAAAAGTGTTAGTGTCTTAAGAATTGGTGCTTCAATAGGGCAATGAACTTTGGTGAGTATTCATATACACATGAGCACATGTGATGTGTTTGAAGTACCTGTCAATGTGTCATACGCCTTTCTTTGTAGTTTCATAATTTCTAGTAGCAGCCACCCTTGTTTAGATGTGTCATTTCACCCAATTAAATTTAATAGAAGCCACAGTAACTAAATGAAGAAATCTGGCATCTTATTTAGGGCACACAAATCTGGCCAACAACCAACCAGTCAGCTATTCAAATATTGACTTTCAATTAGTTGAAAGTTTGAAAACACCTACTGGTGGAAGATGAATGTGCTAATTGGACATAAGGGTGGATCAGTTTCCCCAGACTAGATCATGGCACTGCTAATGGATGGGAATGCCTCCCATTGTACCCACTCTAAGGGGGACAGGGGGAACATCATCACCATAGAATCCTGAAGCTGGCAGGGAATGTCTGCTTCTGGCCTATACTTCAGTTATCCAGGATTAATGGCTATTTATCCCTTCTAGAATTTGCTTGGGAAACATATTTTGTGAAATATATTTTATGCTAGCTGGGCCTAAGTGTCTAAGACTTTTTTTGAATTATGATTATACTAAGTTTTAGATGAGGTATCTGTTCAAATAAAGACATCATATGAATTGAAGTTGATTTTTATGCTATAAATTAATTACAAATAGTTTTAGTACTGTGTAGCCTTGAGGCCATACATAGCCTTCTAGGTCCTTGGGTGAGATCTTTTGATTGAGTCCAAGTTTTACAGAACAGATATTTTTATTAAGGGGATTTGTTCTGTGAAGTTTGGATTCAGTCAAAAGGTCCCACTTGTGGACCTAGAGGGTCACATGTGGCCTCGAGGCTGTAGTTTTCATCCCTGGCCACATTAATGGAAAAATAATAGACACAATCTGCAACCATACAATACTTTATAAAACAGTTTTTCCCCACAACTCCATGACAGAATTATTATTAACCAACACTATTAATATTAATCAAGAATTATTTCTTCCATTTGACTGATAAAGTAGAGAGTCAGAAACATTAAATGGTAAAGCAGAAGCTACATAGTTGGCATGTGACAAAGCCAGGTTTTGCCCTCATGTTTTCTGATTATTCCAATAAACCATTTTTTTCTTGTTGCCCCTTTAAGCATTCTTTACTTCTCTATCCCCAATCAATAAGGTCATAACTGCTACCATAATACTACTCTGTAGAGCTCCAATTCAATTCCCTATAGATAATACTTTAACTAAAACAAAACAAAAACAAATTTAAAAATTCAAAGCAGGCAACTCTCTATGTGATTATGAGTAATAATGAGTTAGATAAATCAATTTATGCTCACATATTAGTGGGCAGGGTAGGTTACATAGTTAACTGGGAAAAAAATTGGAATCAGAGAATCTGAGTAAAAATACTTTCCCTGTCACTTATGATTGACAAGCCTTTGGCAAGTCATTTAAATGCCTCTGAGCCTCAGTTTCCTCAACTGTAAAGTCAGGTGGTAGGACTAGATAACTTTGAGAATCAATTCCATTTCTAAATCTAAAATCCTATAAAATTAGCCCTTCCAAAAAATGGTAGCAGCTATATAGGCTGGTGGTGAGGATAAGACTGAAGGTCTCTTGTTTTTCAGCATTACCATTCATCAAACATTTATTTATAATGTTTGCTAAGAGCAGAGCAACATGGTGTAGATCAAGTGATAATCTTAGGGTTAGAAATATGAATACCTAGGTTAAGATCCTATCTCTGACATTTACAAGTTGTTTGAATCTGGGCAAGTCACTTAGCCTCTGGTCTGCTTTTGGCAGCTCCCTAAGACTTAACTACTAAGTCATAGATTTTTTCTGCTCTTTGGTGAAGGGAGTTCTTAAAAAGGTAGTTCCCCATATAAGAAAACTGCAGATCCTTTAAGTATAACTTAAATATTGCATGAATTTAGAGAGAGAAAGAGCTGACCAACTTTCCAGACCTGAAATTCAATTGTCAGGTTATACAAGGGCATAATTAAGTCCCAGGAGAAATGTCGAAAGCCATCCGTGCCCCACCCACTGCTTCATTGGAGAAAAAGCTCTGCTTTTTCTGGTCAAGTATTTCTGTGTTTCCTCAGTCATATCTCCTCTTCTTTCCAGATAACCTGGCCCTTTTGTCCTACCCCTTCTGTGAAATTCCCTCATACCTGGAAACTTTTATGTTGTTTCCAGGTATCTTACCAATTGCCATAAACACAGAAGGCCCAAACTTCTAGACTGAATCAATCAATCAAAGAAATAAACTAGTAAGTTGTTAATCTTTTGGGAGGATTGAAGTGCTTTAATTATATGTTAAAGACAGGTGACTATTCATAACCAGATCCACCTTCATGGGTGCGTGTGTATGTTTTTATGTATGTGTGTACATATGCACACACATACACATACATGCATACACACCATACATATACCATGTGTCTACACACATATGTACAACATACACAGTATGTATATACATACAACACATACATGAACACACTCATTAAATAGGTAAATTTAATATAAACATCCATTATATGTGCACATGTATATGTATAAATATACATGCACATATGTGAGTGCACATATAAACACATATATGCACCTGTGTGCATATGTATGTATGTGTGATAGTAATGGAATATAAAGATCCCCTTGTATTGGCTTGGTTTTCAAATTGATTTTGTTGAAACCCAGAGCTTGTTAATCCCACCTGTGGAAGGGACTTGTTGACTTGAAAAGAGAGTGCTGAACTGGGAGGAGTGGTGACGTAGATTTGGAGAGACACAAGAGAGAGGCAGAAGAACTTTTTGGAAGCAGCACCTTTGGAGGCAGAGAGAGACTGAGAGGATTGCTGAGGGCCACTTTGAATTGCCCTGGACTTTTGAGACCTGCCCCCGGAGCTGCCAAGGACTGAGGAGACATGGCTGTTTTGCTGGTACTTTGTCTGTCTGTTTTGATGTTGTTTTGCCAGATTTGTCCACTGGTGAAAGACAGTCCTGTTGTTGCAGAAGTTCTGGAACCTGGCTGTTGGTTAAGAGCTCCTGAGACTGTTCTGCAGACAGAGAGTGAATACTGTCCACTGGTGAAGGACAGTGCTGTTGTTGCAGGAGTCCGGGAACCTTTCTGTTGGTTCAGAGCTACTGAGACTGTTCTGCAGACAGAGAGTGAACACTGTCTACTGGTGAAGGACAGTGCTGTTGTTGCAGATGTTTTGGAACCTTGCTGTTGGTTCCGAAGCCCTGAAGAAAGATGTTGTATGTTTACAGAAATCCTGGGAGAGGGTTTTGCTAATGTTTTCAGGGGTCCTAGGACTGTTCTGCAGACAGAGAATGAATTAATGAAGAGACTGGCAATGTATCTTGTGGTCTTGCTAAGCTTTGTCTCCCCAGGAACAAAGATTGATGAGAACTTGCCTCTTGTCAAGATAAAGAAAAGACCTCCATTTGGGTATTAAGTGCTGTGCTTAAACTTGTTGTAACTCTGGGGTAGATTCAATAGTGATCCAGGGGTGGGGAACTTTTGACCTTTTTGTGTTCTATGATTGAACAAATGAATGTACTTTACTTATGATTGGAAACTAATCTCCATTTGAGAAGAGGGGCTTTATGATGGAGTAAATGAAGGTACAGCCTAGGGGTGGAGTAGTATTTAGAACAGGGACTTTGTAATTGATTGAACAAATGTAAGGTCCTGGGGTGGGGTAGTACTTGGAGATTATTTAATCACACTTAGTAAATGCTGTATTTTGAATGATGTCATATTTTGATCTTCTCTGTTCTTAATTTGTCACTGAATAAAATGTAGAGCACCTATGCTGGTATTTTGAACCTTGGGAATTTGTCTTTCCTTGGCATTACATTACAGT
The DNA here is from genome assembly GCF_028583685.1 of Petaurus breviceps papuanus. Lineage (NCBI taxonomy): Eukaryota > Metazoa > Chordata > Mammalia > Diprotodontia > Petauridae > Petaurus > Petaurus breviceps. The sequence goes on along the minus strand of NW_027185889.1, from coordinate 4,867,199 downwards.
ATGTATACATATTTATATGATACACCTGTGTGTACATATACTTACATATATAATGGACATTTATATGCGATGGGCATGTTTAATGGGTGTATGTTTATGCATGGTGTGTATATATGTGGTAATGTGTGTATGTATACATGTGTGTATACCATGTGTATATATGTGTGGTATGTGTGTGTATGTTTGTGTGTGTGTGTGTAAAACTCAATAAGTCAATTTAGAAATGTCACACCAGAAGCACAGTAGGTAAGGTTCAGAAGGATCTTGAGGAGGCAGTTGTTGTTGTTTGAGGTCTGAGGTAGAAAGGGAATATGAGTGTAACTTCAAATGGACTGTTGGATCCTTCTTCCCCCTTATTAAACATATCATTGTAGAGGCTGAAGTCCATTGGAAGACAAAACATTTTAGGGAAAGCAGAAATAGACCCATTAAGAACAGCTTCAGACACAAAACAAGGTGGTAAAATAATTACAAGGTGGAGGAAGCAGCATCTAGCCATGTGATTGTTGAACCAGAAATGGATACTGAAATCTAATATCAAGAAAGGACTTCCAACAACCAGGACTTATGCATTTATCATTTAGCTGCCTGTGTTTTCCATGTGAGTCTCGCTTTGTTTTTAAACCCATCTTTCCCTGGACTCTGTGTGTATTTATAGGATAATGTGTTCTAGGACTTGGGAGTTGTTCTAATTTAGACACATCAGTACTAACCACATTGTGAGGGTTTTTGTTGAGGGGAGAAGGAGGAATAGGCATTTATAGGGACTACTCTGTGCCAGGTACCACGCTAAGTGTTTTTATACATAATTATCAGATTTGATTTTCACAATTACCTTGTGAATTAGATGTTATTAACATTCCCATTTTATAGTTGAGCATCCTGAAACAGTAGTTGACCTCATGTCCTCTGAGGGTACTGAGGGATTTGCCCAGGGTAACACAGTGAGTGTTTGAGGGTAGATTTGAACTCATGTCTTCCTGACTCTAGGCCCATTGGGCCACCAAGATCCTGAATTCCTTCCTCTTGCAGTTCTTTTTTTTTCTATTTCTTTTATTGTTTATAATTAAAGCTATGTGCCCTTCCTTTGAATCCCTTGATAGAATCAGAAATGAAGTGGGTCAGTCATGTAGTGAGAGTGAGGACAGCAGGTAGTGACTCTGGTATCCAAGTAATATTCTAAGGACAGGAGATAGAGTAATGTTGCTGTTGTTGTCATCATTTAAGGATTCATCTCCCTCTCTAACTCCTGCCTGCATTAGGCATGAAACTTTGATGGGTCACTTTTCTCATTTGGGACATTTTTCTCAGCCTTAGGGATTCTAGTGGCATCTCACCCCCTCCCAATAGTACAGCATAATAGTACTAGATATACTGTGAATTCTGAACTGACTTAGCCCACTAGAAAAGTAGTTTCTAATAGGCAAACAACTACCTATTATCAGGCCAAACATTTCATTAGATGTGTCATATAATTCTGTCTTCCTCATTTTTCTTTTGTTGTTGTTCAGTCACATCCAATTCTTCATGACCCCATCTGGGGTTTTCTTAGCAAAGATATGGGGTGGTTTGCCTTTTCCTTCTCCAGTTCATTTTACAGATGAGGAAACTGAGGCAAACAGGGTTAAGTGACTTGCCCAGGGATACAAATCTAGTAAGTGTCTGAGGCTGGATTTGAACTCAGTTTTTCCTGACTCCAGGACCTCTATCCAATGTATCACCTAATTTCCCCATCTCCTTTTAAAACGTCTTAAGTTAAAAATTGCTTACATTGACTTGCACCATGAATTCAGTCCCTTTTGAGCTTTCAATTACTATAATCACCTACTAGAGACCAAGACAAATAAAACACCCTCCTGAACTGCAAGAGATCTCAAACTTTTATTTCAGTGTCTTCTTAGCCCTCTAGGCCGATCCCACTAGGTTCTTCCTCCTCACATGCTAAAACCTTCTCACTCCCTAATCCATGTGCCCTACAGACCCTGAAGTTTACTCCCCGTTCTTTCTATCCTTGAATCTGGAAGGTCACAATAGAATCTCTATTCATGGAGGGGCAAAATCATCTCCTCCTCTGGGAGTCCTGGGGAAGGAAATATAAAGGAGGATGAGGAGATGGGATAGAGGGAAGGAGAAGAAAAGGAATTCCAAAATTTAGGCAATGTGTCTGGAAGGCTGATGTCCAGGAACCTTTATAAGTTGCCCACAATTACCAACATGAACATTCAATGTGCTGTGTTTCCTGTGGCAAGGAATTTCCTTATTACTTTAATCCATTGCATCAGATTTCTGAAGACCCTCATCATCTAGTCAACCAATGTGTTATTATTAATCCCTTCTATTATACGTGAGACAATTGATTGCCTGATTTTTCCTTGAAGGACTCCAATAAAAGGGAGTCCATTCCTTCACAGGTATCTATTCCACTTTGGGTAGTTCCAGCTTTTAGAAAATATGCCTCTATGCAACTTCTACCCAATGCTTCTAGCTCTACTCACTGAGAAAACAAGCAGAATAAATCTATTATCTCTTCCATGCAATATCTCTTTAAGCCCTTAAACATCAAGATCATTCTCTGAAGACCAAGTCTAAGACTTATAGGCTAAACAAATATTGTGTTTTTAAAATTCATCTGAATATTGCATCTTATTTTTTATTTAAAGCAGGCTTTCCCCCTGTACAGAAGAGAGTTCTTTTGTTGTTGAATCATTTTTCAGTCATGCCAAATCTTTGTGATCCCTTTGGGGTTTTCTTGGCAAAGATACTGGAATAGTTTACAATTTCCTTCTCTACCTCATTTTATAGATGAGGAAACTGAGGTAAGCAGCATTAAGTGACTTTCCCAGGGTCACACAGCTAGTAAGCATCTGAGGTCAAATTTTGAAATCATTCTAGCTTCCCTCCTTTTCATATTCTTTCTATGTTGCATTGTTGATTAAAAAAAAACTAAGATAATGTTAGGCTATATTGAAAGACAGAGTTTGCATGGCTATAAAAATGATACCTCTAATATACTTTGTCCTGTTCAGAACACACTTAAAGTATGATATTAATTTCTGAGTATCACATTTTAGGAAAGGCATCAATTACCTGGTGGTGGTGGTGGGTGTTGTCCTGAGAAAGACAACCAAAGAAGTGAGAGGCTCTATAAAGAATGGTTGAAGGAACTGGTAAAATGTAGCAGGAAGAAGACTTGGGAAATGGGGAGGGATGGTGGGAGTAACTTTCTTCAATTATTTGTAGGGCTATGATGTGGAAGGATTAGATTTATTCTTAATGCCAAAGGGCAGAACTGAAAGCATCAGAAAAAGTGAAAAGAAGCCAATAGAAGCTGGATGCCAGAAAATTTAAAACTAACATTTAGAATTCAGAACTAACATTTGTCCTAACATTTAGAACTATCCAAAAGGAGAATATGTTGATTTTGACTACAGTGAATTCCCCTTACTGATGTCTCTAATGGAAATTGAGGTGAATTTTTCTTGAGTTTGTTATAATGGAGAACCTTGGCCAAATACACATTGCACTATGACTGGTGGACAAAATCCCTCTCGGTACTCATATTCTGCGTATGCCTCTTAGTGTTAGCTACCCATTCTAGCTTTATATCATCTATAAATTGGACAAACATATTTCATTCATTTTATCTCTGTCACTGATGACATAGATGTGTGTTACATAATATATATGCATATATTATATGACATATATAAGATATATGTCATATCCAATATACATGGGTTGGAGGAAATCTTATTGCAACTAAAACCTTAATGATTACTCTTTGGTTTCAGTCAATTCAGTGATTTCTGGATATATGATTTGATGAAAATAGTTTTGTTAACTCTGTTCTTTTATATATTTAGTAAATGGAAGAATCATGACTAGAATTCAGATCTTCAGATCCCTTATTTATTGCATTTTATACCATATAATGAAAGCTAAAGTTTAACTGGTTCCGTTCACCAGTCAGACAGATAACTGGAAGAGTGGGAAGAAGGCCAAACTTGGAGTCTAGAAGACCTGTGTTCAAATCTCATCTCTGACACTGCCTAGAGATTCCTGGGAAACTCGTTTAACCTTTCTCATTTCCATTTTTTAAAATTAGGGTGCTTGCCTCATAGGGTGATTGTGTGAATAAAATGTAATGATATATGTAAAGTATTTTGCAAATTTCACATTGACAATTATATGAATGCTAGTAATAATTACTATTTACCTCAGTATCTTCTCAGGTCCAAGCCAACCTAAAGAATACACTGTCCCAATTTTCTCTATATACTCTCTATTTTCAATAGTCTGAGCTGCTCTCATTGTTATTTTAGTTAAATCAACATTTTGTAGGAAAAACTCTCTGCCTGTTTTGGAGGAATAGCCTCTAGCATGTGGAAAGAAACAGCATGAGTCAAAGCATAGAGTTGGGAGCTTTAAGACATAATAAATAGATGGAAAGTGGATCTGTGTTTATTTGTTTTCTTTTTTTTTTCTTGGAGTGGAAGGGTAATGGAGGGGTAAGTAAGTTAGGCCATAGAATTACCTTATAAGTAGATGATGAAAATGTATTCATGATAATTTAAGGAGTTTTGATTTTTGATTTTTATCCTTTCATGGAAGTCTTTGGTGGTAGTGGTGGTATGATTTGATTTATGTTTAGAGAATATCAATCTGATATTAGTGGTGTTAATTGGAGTAGGAAGAAGTTAAAGAAAAATAAGATAGGATTCCTCCATTTCTTGATCTGTAAAATCAGTAGTTGGGCAAGCTTTAATTGGACGCACATTTATTAAGCCTCTATAATACACACAGTACTGTGTTAGATACAGAGGATATAAAAATAGAAATACACATCCTTTTAACAAGAGAAGCTTTAAAACATAGACACAGATAAGTAAATACAATATAGTTTGAGGAAGGAGGCAGGGTGGGGGTGGGGAAGCAGGAAAGAAGGATAAAATTCTGAAAATTGAGGGAGCATATTCAAGTCATGCTGGATGGCTTTATCACAGGGATTTTTTTTTAACACCTGGAAATGATGAATAATAGAATAAATACTCGTTTCCCTCCTGAATTCCATTAGATATAGAGAGTGAATGTCTCTCTACATAGATCAAATTAAAAGGAAGAGTACTAGTTAACAGTATACAATGATGCTTATTTATCATGAAGCTTGCTTGTCATGAGTAATCCTGTTGGGTCATTTTATATGAGGAATAACATAATGACTGTCCTTATTTTTGCTAATTTGAAAAATCCACATAAAATCCTGCTAATCAAGATGGAAGGCTATTTCCTCTTTTGTAATTATATCTTTTCCAATGTAAAAATGAGGCACCTTGGTGCATTCATACAAGCTGGCAAAGTGAGTGAATAGAGGAAATGTTTGACTCCAAAATTCTATATAAATAGATGATGACCATATAAAAAAATACACCTTTGGAGAGAGGATATATAAATTTATTCATTTGCCTGACAGCTTTCTAGAACATTTTTAATCTTTTGTGATTGGCCTGTAGGTAAAATAGAGAATCAAAACCTAAGCTTTACATTGTCTAATTTATGTTACAAAGAAAAAAAAAAAAGAAAAAATGGAGTGGCTAGGTGGCGCGGTGAATAGCTCACTGGCCCTGGAGTCAGGAGAACCTGAGTTCAAATTTGGCCTCAGACACTTAACATTTACTGGCTGTGTGACCTTGGGCAAGTCACTTAACACCAATTGCCCTTCTTCCCCCCTCCAAAAATAATATATATATAGCAACATAGTATCATAGCACTAAGACTAGGAAGGAATTTCAAGGCCATTCGGTCCAATCCCCAATCCACCCTTGCCTGTTCAGTAGATAAACTGAGGTGCAGGGAAAAGTAGCATGCTTAGCATTATGCAGGTAGTGAGCTCTTCAAAGAAGGAGTCAAACTGGGGTCTTCTGTTTCCCAATCTGTCTACTGCACATAAATTATACTTTATATGCCCAACTATAATATGGGTACATACATTGTGGCCTGGTAGAGAGTGTGCCGAACCTTTAGTTAGTAAACCTGGTTCAAATCCTGCCTCCAACCCTAGTTTTGTGAACATGGAAATAAACTTTAAACTTTTTCAACCTCATAGCGTTGAATAGAGATAACATATGTTGCCAAGTCCCAAGGTGTGAGCTAATTATAAATTTGGTACATAAAATCACAATAGTTATGATTTTAATAAAATAATTAGTCCTTTGCAACTTTGTGTTCTCATCCTTTTTGTGGGACATTATAGCAGCTGGTATGTTTAAAATAAAAAGCAATTAGGTAACCAACATCTCTTCTAGGACTTGAAGCAAGAGGATAATCTGACAGGTATTATGACACAGGGCACTGCCGTATCCTGTATTTGGATCCATCTGCAGTTATCTTAGTCAAAAGGGAATAGAAAAAAAATGCAATTTATTTAATTTCCATCTTAGTGGTAAAAAGCTTTCACTAGCTTGGAGGGGGAAAAAAAGCCTGTTCTTTCTAAAGGGTCCTTGTAAAACCAGCTGTACCTCAGAGGGGACTCCTGACCATTTAGCATTTTCAAGAGAGAGGAGAAACAACGTTTTCCCTGTGCCCCTGCAGTGACATGCAAAGCTCAGCACATACAGAGTTTGTATCACCAGCAATAGCAAGGAGGGATATGAGAATGCAATTATAGCAATTTCTTTGTCTCTGTCCCAAGGGAAATGAAGGGCCAGAGGAGGGAGCTGGGCTTCCTAGAGCCCGAGCATTGGGATGATTCACACATTGTTATTCACTTCAGAATCCTGCCTGTCTGAAGTGGATGGTGGAGATCAGAAGTGAGGGAGGCAGAGTGGGGGAGGTAAGACATCCTCCTGGTTGGAGTAGAAAAAGGACCCCAATTAGGAAAATTCCACTGGGCACCTGACAATTTCTTTCCCAAATCAGCTCTGGTTCTCTATTCCTTGCACACCCACCCCACACTCACCCAACAGATGCTCTTATCCAATCATTATTTTTACAATATTCTAGCCTCAGGCTTTACATGAAATAACACGAAAGCCCCTCCCTCCAGTTTCCATCTCATTTCCTTAATCACATCAAATACATCTAAAAGTATTTTCCTTTCCACTTCCCATTTCAATTTAGAAGATCACAGATCCTGAACTACAAAGTACCTGTTGGCAGGCTAGCTAAATATCTTCTCTTTACCAAAAGAAAACTAAGTCTTAGAATCATTAAGGGACTTTTTATACGTCACTCAGCAAGCATCAGAGGAAGAAATTGAATCCATTTCTGTGTTGAGAGCCAGTGCTCTTTACCCCCATCTCTTATTGGTATATGAGGGTGGTGGTGATATAGAAAGTGGGGGAAGAACAGGAGCTGATCTGGGGGGAAATTCTGAGTCAGGTGTCCAACAGAATTTTCCTGATTAGGGCACTTTTTACATGTCAGCATGAAGACACACTACCACCCCTTTGCCAAGTAAATAATCCTGAGGATAAGCTCTGCTTGGCTACCCATGTCTTGAAGCCCACCTTAATTCCCAGATTGCAGATACCACCCTAGTTGTGAGTACTTGATGGATTGCACCCAATTCTCCATCACCACCAAGGATCTTCTTTCTTCCACACCTCCAAAACCTTTCATTCTGACCTTCCAACCACAGCAGCTCTCTTATAAATACCTTAAAATGGGTCAGACAGACACTAATGGCTTTGGAACACAAGACCCACTCAAATATATTTCCTTCTCAAAGGAAAAGGGAACTTTGACTCCAGTTAGATAAAGATCCCATAGTCTCCCTTCCTCTCTCCCTCCTGCTACTACTATTTCGCCAACATCTTTAAAAGGCCCCCATCTCCTGGCAGGGGGATTTCTGTCAGAAACCAGAAATGGTAGGTAAAGGGTGTTTTTCCCAGCACTCATCAGATCTGCTGAAAAAGATCAGGTTACTTTTCATAGACCTGGGTCAGGATGGTTGGGGGCAAACGTGATAGGGGGAAGTCTTTTTAATCCTTTTATGTGTGTTCAGTTCAATTGGTGGGGAGGAAGGTGGGGAATAAAAGGAGAAAGGAGAAAGCTTCCAGCTTCAGGGAAGTCTCCATTCCATGCCCATTACTATTCCCATGGGGTTGGCTGGTCTTGAAGTTGAGTAAATCTGCAAATAACTTAAAAGCACAATAGAAGGGCTTCCCTCCGCCTCCACCCCCCACCCCTATTTTTTTTTTCTTTTCCTGCTTATAAATGCCTTCCTCGAGACTGGAGCTGGGCAGGACTCCAAAGGAGCAACAGCAGCAACAAGCAGTTAGTTGATCAAAGTTAAGCTGCCAATTGCACAACTTTTGAGCAACTCTCCTGGCTGGGCTATTAAGGAGCTGAATCAACCCAGGAAGATCTGAGAAGGAGGGGGGAAGAAGTAGACCTCCCTCCCCCCTCAAAACTAGGCGCCCCGGGTGGAGGCGGAGGGAAGCCCATCTATTGTGCTTTTAAGTTCCATCCAGACAATGATATTAAAAACTTCCCTCATTCAACCCTGCTCTCCTACACACAGCACACAACACCCCAAACACACACGAA
>NW_027185889.1:4755624-4858252 GCF_028583685.1 Petaurus breviceps papuanus | reverse complement strand
GGGGAGAATGATGTTAATATATTGAACAAAAGAAACTAGACTAGAACATGAGAAAAAATAAAGGAGTATTCTTTCCCACTCTCCTCTCCTTTCCTCCTTGTCCATTTGCCTTTGCAGTTTGCTTTCTCTTCCTCACCACCCCCCCCCATCCCTTTACCTTCAACCTAAAAGGACATTTTAATGAGGAAAACTGAATTCTACTTATTTATGTTCTCAAAGATGCTGAGATGGGTCTTGTCTAGGCAAAAATCTAAATTGGGACTTTCTTGGATTGGAATTTTGATACAAATATAGTATAGGGCTCATAATAACAAGTTAAGACTCTCAAATAAGATACTGCTTTATAAAATCTATTATAAAACCTTATTTTTTTAGGATCTAATAAGACTGTCCTAAAACTTTGGGGGGGGGAGGGAGGAGTTTCCTAATGTACAATGTAGATTTAGATAAATTTTACTTGTATTTAATTTTTAGAATGTTCTGACTGGATGGTGGGAATCTGTTGTCTGAATATCCTGTTCTTCCTACTTCCTTACCTTTGATTTGATTTACTATTTCCAGTCCATTATGCAAAACGTGGAAATTCAGTTTAAAAAATGGGTGTGTGTATACTTTGGGCTGGAATGCATGTATCAGTATCTATTGAAGTGCTTTCCCTTAGATGTTCACTTTTTTTAAACTAGAAAAAAAACTCAGGATAATTTAGATACAGGTTTTATTTTTTTTAAGTATTTACTTTGGCATGGGCACTTTTCCACTAATTTTCTTCCAATCGTACCTGCTTCTACATGTCACCATTAACTCTGTGTAAATTTAGAAAGCATACAATTACATAGTGGGAAATAGTGTAATTATTTTTAAGTGTCTCTCTGGAATTATGAACTGATAAAATGCTAATGCAAATTTCCAGCCTTTGATTTGCAAACTGGAAAATGTAGTTCTTTGACTATTTCTGCCCTGTGATTCTTTACTCTACTACTCTTTTGAGCACATTCTTAAAAAAACAAAAAAGGAAAACAAAAAGAATTCAGTTTTTAAAATGCTCCCACCATAGTTTAACATGGATGTGAGTTTCCTGGTAATTAATCAAATCTTTCATTAATTCATTAAGCAAGAAAATGAAGTGCTTTGAACATGGTTTAATCTTTTTATTCTCATAACTAACTTATTGTGCTAATCCATACAAAGAAAAGTCACTGTTGGTTTTACAAAGTAATATTGGTCAATGGACATTTGAAGCCATTCAATTTATATGAAGTATCATAAAAATATATCAGAGCCATTTGTAGACAAGTTTAGTAATTACAAATTTAGTCAAAGTTTACAAAAGAATCTCTATATGGTCCTCTGAAAGTCTTATTCACTGAGATTCATTCTCCATTCTCATTATGTAAGTACTAGTACTGGACCAACTACTTTGTAAGCATATAAACCTACTTCCTTTGAAGTAAGTAAGACCACAAAGGTCTTTAAAGATGAAATTTCCAATGCATAGCAATGATGCAAAGTTGAAAGTCCATTGCAAAAATAGAAGGATTTCATTTTGGAGTGTTTGAGAAATTGGAATGTCCCTCCTGATGGAGGTGCTTTCTTAGGGATATAGAATTACTGGCAAAGGTGGGATATTGACAATATATGGAAATTTGCTGTACTAAGAAAAACATTGGCTCTCTTTGAAGGCTTTTGGTGTATAGTATATTTTAAAGTAGTGAAACCACAGCATGTCTGGGGTTAATTTGAATAGATGAATATTCTGATATTTCAAACTGAGAATGGTTGAATATGACACTTAGTCACAGTGCAGTAATGTACCAATGATGACCCTTCTCTTTCCTGAATTGTTAGGATTACAATAAATTACTTTTATGAAACTGCTGGTGAGATGAAACTGATTGAATTAATCTGTGGATTTTTCCAAGGTTCCTGTGCTTTTTTGGCTTTGTGAACAATTTTTGTTCTGCTTATAGAAATCAGAGACTATTCCTAAAAGTAAGACTGCACTGGGGCGGAAAAAAAGGAGACATCTTCCTTTCCTATGATATGCAAATTTGACAGAAAATAGATTAATTATGCAATAATTGATTTGGGTTATCTAATTCATAATATATAATTCACTAAATAATGGGCTCTAACTGTTCCATAGTGTGATTGTTGATGACTTCATACCATTTTTCAGATATTTTTTGGTTTTGGTCTTATTTTTTGTTTTACTGAATCTATATTTCCATTAGGGCAGCTAGGTGGCACAATGGATCTAGTGCTAGACCTGAAGTCAGGAAGACTCATCTTCCTGAGTTCAAATCTAAACTCAGACACTTACTAGCCTTATTTTATTTTCATTTTTCAAATGCTTTATTAACTTCTGATTTACATCATTCATTTCCGCCAGATTTTGAGTTACAATTTTTCTTCCCATTTTTCCCCTACCCACCACCCCAAAACAGCAGTCCCACAGGACATCCCCTCCTCCAATCTACTCTCTCCATATCTTCTCCAATACTACCTTTGACTTTTCCAGTAGGTCATGGTGGAACTATATGGAACAATGCCTGTATATCTTATTTCCCAATTACATGTAAAATAGTATTAATAATAGTATATGTATATGTATATTAAACATTTGATTTTAAAACTTTGAATTCCAGATTCATTCCCTTCCTCCCTTGTGACCCACCCTTAGTGGGAAGATAAGCAGATCAGTATAGATTGTACATGTGTAGCTAATGCAAAACATTAACATAGTAGATATATTGTAAAAGACTGACTATATTTCCCTCCCTCCTACCCCACCTCCCACTTGTTCTATTCTCTACTTTGATCCCATCCCTTTTCAAAAGTGGGTGCTTCCAACTTCCCTCCCCCCCAGCCTGCCCTCCCTTCCATCATCCCCCCTCTCATCCCCTTCCCCCTACTCTTCTGTAGGGTGAGATACCCTATTTAGTGTGTATTTCATTCCCTCCCCAAGCCAAATTTGAAGAGAATAAAGTTGACCCACCCTTTTGCCTTCCTATTCTTCCCCTCCATTGTAACCATTTTCACTTGCTTCTTCTATGAGATAGTTTACCCTATTCTGTCTCTCCCCATCTCCTCTCATTATATTCCTCTCTCATCTCTTAATTTCACCTTTTAAGTAACATCCCTTCCTATTAAATTGGTCCTGTACCCTCTATCTATGTATACCTGTAAATATGTATACCCACATTGACATATGTATTCATAGGCCTGTATACCCTCCGACACACACACACACACACACACACACACACACATGCACACATTTCTATTCATTTCAACTATTTTCATACTGAGAAAAGTTTCATCAGTTACAATTATTGTTTTTCCATGTAGGAATGTTAATAGTTCAATTTTGATAAGTTCCTTATGATTTCTTTTCCCTGTTTACCTTCTCATGCTTCTCTTGCTTCTTGTATCTGAATGTCAAATTTTCTATTCAACTCTGTTTTTTTCAGCAAGAATGCTTGAAAGTTCTCTATTTCACTGAATGACCATATTTTCCCCTGAAACATGATACTCAGTTTTGCTTGGTTGGTGACTCTTGGTTTTAATCCCAGCTCCTTTGATGTCCAGAATATCATATTCCAAGCCCTTCAATCCCTCAGTGTAGAAGCTGCCAGATCCTGGGTTATCCTGATTGTGTTTCCACAATATCCAAATCATTTCTTCCTGCCTGCTTGTAATATTCTCTTCTTAATCTGGAAATTTTGGAACCTGGCTATAATATTCCTAGCAGTTTTCTTTTAGGAATCTTTTTCAGGAGGTGATCAGTGGATTCTTTCAATCTCTATTTTGCCCTCTGGTTCTAAAACATCAGGGCAGTTTTCTTTGAGAACTTCCTGGAGGATGATTTCTAGGTTCTTACTTTGATCATGGCTTTCAGGTAGTCCAATAATTTTTAAATTATTTCTCCTGGATCTATTTTCCAGGTCAGTGATTTTTCCCATGAGATAATTCACATTGTCTTCTATTTGTTTTTTCAATTGTTTGGATCTGTTTAACAGCATCTTGATTTCTCCTAAAGTCATTAGCTTCCATTTGTCCCAAACTGATTCTGAATGAATGATTCTCTTCAGTGAGCTTTTGAGATTCTCTTTCCATCTGGTAAATTAGGCTTTTTAAGACATTCTTCTCCTCATTGCCTTTTTGAGCCTCTTTCGCCATTTGAGTTAGTCTATTTTTTAAGGTATTATTTTCCTCAGTCAGGCTGTTGACTCCCATTTCATAATTTTCTTGCATTGTTCTCATTTCTCTTCCCAATTTTTCCTCCACTTCTCATATCTGCTTCTTAAGGTCCTCTATGGCCTGTAACCAGCTCGTATTTTCTTTTGAAGCTTTTGGTGCAGGAGTTTGGATTTCACTGTCTTCCTCCTGTTCCATGCTTTGCTCCTTTTTGTCCCCAAAATAGGAGTCTAATATCGGATTCTTCTGTTTGCTTGGCTTCCTTTGTTTGGTCATGTTGCCTCTCAATTACTTAACATTTGGCTTTTTGCCCACAGTAGGACTCTGCTACCAGACAGGGAAGCTTCATACCAAATGCTTGGGTTTTCTCAGCTGCCAGAGATATTAGTTGGGTGCCCTCTCTGAAGCTTCCACACTCTCTGGCAAGCTGGTCATTCACTCTAGAACCTCTACCCTAGACAGCAATCCAGATCCAAGCAGGTTAAAGTAAGAGCAATTACCCCTCAGACTGGTCGCTTGGTTCCCCTACACTCTGCAGGCCAGGAGCTGAAGCTGACACGTGGTGGTGGCTACTCAGCAGCCCTCAGCGGCTTCTTGCCCCGGGGGCAAAAGCCGATGTACTCCCAACTACTGGGTCCCAAAGTCCTGACCTCTCACTTTGTCATTAGTATCTATGTGTTGATCATTCTGGCCTGCCACAGCTGATGGTGATATGGAATCCCTCCAGCTGGTGGCTGGTCAGTCTCGCCCTGGGACTAAAACCTCAGAGTGGGGCTGAGCTTGGCTCCCAGAGTGCAGAGCTGGCCAATTCCTGCTGGCCTGCCGGGCTGTCCTCAGTGGGAGGTTAGCTTCTCTGTGTCATTTTGTGGGTTCTGTAGCTCCAAAGTTTGTTCAGAATTGGAGGTGGTGAGAACCACAGCTACGCGGAGGTCCTGTTTCTACCCACTTACTAGCTTTATGATTCTGAGCAAGTAAATTAATACTTTTTGCCTCCATTTCCTCATCTGTAAAATGAGTTGAAGAAGGAAATGGCAAACCACTCAAATATCTTTACCAAAAAAATATTTAAATGTGATCACAGTCAGATACAAATAGCAGATGTATTGCATACTTTGTTGTAAGTATTTATACTTAAGATGACATTAAGTAAACTTATGTGCACTGAGATATTTATGTGAAAAAGTAATTTAAAAGGAGAGCTCAAACATAATTGTTTCATTAGTAGTAGCAGGAGAGAGAAGAGGGAAAATGAAGAAGGAAGAGGGAGGGAAGAAGAGCAGAAAGGGATTAGAAGGGGAAGGAAGGGGATAAGAATAGTAGATGTGCTACTAGAGATTTTCATGTGTACTATACATTTTAGACTTCTGCCTTTCCTGAAAATCTTTGCACTTTTGTTTCCTTTCAAAGATTAGCTACATTCCATATGGGATAAAAACCTAAATATTCTGAAAAGAGTACATGGGAAATTAGTTAATTATTGAATAAGGGAGTGAAGCAAGTGAATTTTCTGACTTTGATAATGAAAGACTGGGCTTTTGGAAGCAAATCACAATGAACACCAAATTAAAAATCTTGTACTTTGTAGAATAAGGTAAGAATATAAAGGTTATTTTGTTAGCTAGGTGAGAGGTGAGCTTAGTTCTTAATACAAAGAAGCTAATGTTCCATAAAGCATCAGGGAGGTTTGATACTTAATATCATCCAAAGCCTAAAGGAAGACAAAGAATTCAGTGGATCTGGAAACAGAGATACCATTGAATACAAGCCGGCAAGACTCCTCCACCCCCTTTTCCATCACATCAGGTCAAGAATTTGGGGGAAAATTATGGAGAAATTCTCAGTTCTTTGAAATACCATTTCATTGGTTAAACTCTTCACAATATCCATTCTTTAGAATTAAATCACCTTGATTGTGAAAGGTAACCTTTATTTTAATTGAAAATTCTTTAAACTGACTTCAAAAAGTCCACTAGTTTCTGAATCTTTAGATTGCAAAATAATTTAACAATGGAAACTTGAAAGTTATAATTGAATAGTATTTCAATCAAGGCAACATAAAACCCAGAGAAGCAGAAAGGAGGTGGGTGTAATGCCAAGCAAAGGCAACTTCCCAAGGTTCAAAATACCAGCATAGCTGCTCTCCATTTTATTCAGTGACAGATTAAGAACAGAGGGAATCAACATATAGCATAATTCAAAATACAGCATTTACCAAGTGTGATTCAATCAAGTACTACCCTAAGCTTGGACTTTACATTCATTTAATAAACCACAAAGTCCCTCTTCTAAATACTTATCCACCCCTCGGCTGTACATTCATTTAGTCCATCACAAAGCCCCTCTTCTCAAATGGAGATTAGTTTCCAATCATAAGAAAGTACATTCATTTGTTCAATCACAGAGCACAAAAAGTCAAAAGTTCCCCACCCTTGGATCACAATTGAATCTACCCCAGAGTTACAACAAGCTTAAGCACAGCATTTAATACCCAAAGAGGGGTCTTTTCTTCATCTTGACAAGAGGCAAGTTCTCAGCAATCTTTGTTCCTGGGGAGACAAAGCCTAGCAAGGCCACAAGATACATTGACAATGTCTTCAAGAATTCACTCTCTGTCTGCAGAACAGTCTCAGTAGCTCTGAACCAACAGCAAGGTTCCAAGTCCTCTGCAACAACAAAACTGTCTTTCAACAGTGGACAAATCTGGCAAAACAACATCAAAACAGACAAAGTACCAGCATAACAGTCATGTCTCCTCAGTCCTTGGCAGCTCTGGGTGGCAGCTCTCAAAAGTCCTGGACAATTCAAAGTGGCCCTCAGAAATCCTCTCAGTCTCTCTCTGCCTCCAAGGTGCTGCTTCCAAAAAGTTCTTCTGCCTCTCTCCTTTCTTGTGTCTCTCTCAATTTTATGTCACCAGCTCCTCCCAGTTCAGCACTCTCTTTTCATGTCAACAAGTCCATCCCACAAGTGGGATTCACAAGCTCTGGGTTTTAACACAATCAAACCAAAAACCAAGCCAATACAGGGGGATCTTTAAATTGCATTACTATTACAGAGGGGAATATGTTTTTTTTTTTTATTCACACTAAACTTTGGAGAAGGGAAAGAGATAGGGAGAGGGAGAGGGAGAGAGAGATTTACACTTTCTACTTATATAATCAAGAATCCTCCCTAAGAGAATGACTGTGAATTTCAGAATATTTCTTTGGTTTGATGAGATGTATTTGCTTTGACTAGGAAAAAATAAAATGCTCTGTGACTAAATCCCAAAATTGTTATGAATTTCACCTAAATTGATCTCAGGTCACAGTTAAAGATGAAGAAGGCAGAGATAGGAGTTCTCCTTCTCAGTAAATTATTCAAGTCCCTAAAGAGCAATTTCCTGAAGACTGCCCCATCCCCCCCCCCTCCTCCCCCTTGTTTGGGGTAGCTCATGTAAGTTAAGTGAGCAACAGAAAACTTGTTGGCATCTAGCCATTCAATAACTGGACATATAATCAGGGAAGGAATGGAATTGCCTCCACATGCCAATGGACATTTTTGGGTTCTTAGCTAACGGACTTTCAAAATGGCATCTGTAAAAGGCAATTGCTAATTTAGAGTAGAATTTTTATAATAAAATACTATAAAAAAAGATAATTCTCAGTATCATCCATCAACTCTTTAAAATGTATATTTAGATATACATCAATATCTCTATACCTGTATCTCTGTGTCTGTCTCTGTAAACATGTACATAGTAGATTTATCTATGTCTTTCTCAGTGTTTGTCTGTGTCTATGTCTATCTTTGTTTCTGTATCAAATCAGACAGTTAATAAGCGTTTATTAAGTCGCTACAATGTGTTATGCGCTGTGCTAAGCTATGAAGATAGAAAAAAGAAGCCAAATGGTCCCTGCCTTCAAGGACCTCACAATCCTATGTATCATTTAAAAGATATCCATATATATCTGTATTCATCTCTCTGCATGTCTAGTATGTTGGATTGTCACTACAAAATCAGTTGTGAGATAATTGCTGAAAAACTGGGCAATGGCCAACTCATTAAGGGGATTCCTCTAGCACTTTAGTCATAGCTGCTGGCCAATCACTTAAAGTATCTACTACTGTCATTACAATATAAAGTAAAAGTTAGGAAGGCTTTTCTTCCTTTGAACGAACTCTTAGAAAGACATTGATGAGACTCCTCTAGGATAAGCAGGCATAGATTGGCTCTGATCTTCATCACTGAAGGAAAATCTAGGTGGATGATATCACAGACCAATTTGAAAATTTGAAAATACTTTATGACCTTTGTCACATGAGTTTTTCTTTTTTGGGACTCAGTTCCTTCATTTTTATAAATGGCAGGGTGAGTTGGATGGTCTTAGAGGTCACTTCCAGCTTTAGAGCTATGATTAAGTCTAACCCTACATACTATACATCTCAATGATCCTACAAGCCTATGATATTAATAATTAGGACTGGCATTTCCATAGCGCTTTAAGATTTCCAAAGAATTTTTACACATCTTCCTAGAATCAAATTTAAATAGTATCTAAGTCACATAAATCTCATAATATACCTTGGAAATAATGCAATAGCAGATCTCAGTGTATATGATAATTAATGTAGGTACAAAATGATGACATTTAAATTTAGATCCATTTTAGAAGCAATGAATATGAAATATAGTATTAGAATGCTGACAGACATTGGAATGTTCAAATCCTGGTGTTGCTTAGTTCCTCTGGGATCTTAGGTGCATTATTTCAACTGTCTAGGCCTCAGTCATTTTTGTTTTTGTTTTTAATCTTTAAAATGAGGGAGTAAGATTAGTTCATTTTTACCTTTCCTTCCAGGGGTAAATCCTGTGATTCTATAACTAATAAAGCATATTAGTAATGATTATTATAACATAATAGCAATTTGTCCAAGATTTTAACCTTCAATCCTATGTGTTTACCTTGCATTTTCTTGCACAGAACCTTTATTTTATAGAAATGGATTGGATGTATTTGTAATATCAAATAAATACCATGGTTCTATGGCCAAATAATTGTTCTATAATAAAATACATCACTCTTTTAAAGGATAATTAATAAATCATAGTTTCCTTAAAGACTTTTTCATCCTAACAATGCCACAAAATTCTTCCTATCTGATTAGAATGCTTGGGATTAAAATTTCACCTCTGTGGCCATCCCAAAAAATTCATTGGCTAGTGACCAACTTGCTAGTAAGAAACCTCTATGATGTTAACTAGACTGACAGCAGACTCATTCTCTCTCAGGGACTATACTGAAGGATTTTCCAGCTTGGTAGGACCTGTCTAAGCCTGCAGTCTACTGACATAACCATTGGGTAAACAAATCATAATATATGGCAAGAACCATACTGTAATATATTAGGTACAATTTTTCCCAAATACAAGGCCAAAAGATGACAACTATCTCCACAAGGCTTCCCTTATGTGTCTCCTCCCCCTCCCCAACACACCCCATGTGTATATGTGTGTGTGTGTGTGTATTGCGGTTGCTATATGTGTGTGTGTGTGTGTGTGTGTGTGTGTGTTTTGTATGGTGGTAGTGGTGGTGGTGGTGGTATCTACCTTCTTTATATGCATGGACATGACTGTGAACTGCTTATTACAAAGATGATTATGAATCATAGATTCAGAAGTAATCTATTCAAATTCCTTCATTCTGTAGATGAGACTAATGAGGCCCAGAGAGGTAAAAGTAGTTGCTCCAGGACACATAGGTAGAAAGTGTCATGGCAGGAATTTGAACCAACTTTTCTGGCTCTCAATACCATGTTTGTTTGTTTGTTTGGGGTGTGGGGGGGTGTGCACTGTACCATAGCCATGGGCATCTTAAAGTAGGTTTAGTTCTTTCTATTTCCTGGCAGTCACATAGACCAAGCAGGACTTATTATGATGACCTTATTAGAGAGAAAAATGAAGGCATTGTCATAAGTATAATAAAACTTAGTGGTAATCTTGTCCATCTCTGTCATCAAGTTAAATAGATTTGTTCACCAGGAACACTGGCAATTATATTAATCTATATACACTGGCCTTTTAATAATGACTTAAAAGTCAAATAATGTCTTCCAAATTGCATTTTATTTTTGATACATATACTAACTAAGCAGTGTCATGGGACTTCCACTTTAATTCCATACCCTATTCCACCTACCCTGTCCCCATACTATCCAGTAATTTATTCGGCTATAACTAGACAACAAAGATTCTCATTAAGAGCAAGTGCTGAGATTATTTTTTACCACCCAATAAAAACTATCCACATGAGTATATGTTCCTATAGATTAAAACATGTTTTCTTTTTTAAATTTAGAAAAGCTGAAGTTCACAAGTCAGGTCAACATATCCCCCCTAAATATTGTAAGGGTGTGTGTGTTTATGTTTGTGTGTATTGTTTTTAATAAAGTTCAAATAACAATGGGTAACATAAATTAGAATAAAAAATACTCAAATTGACATTTGATGTCCATGATGTAGTTACACCCTCAGTGATGCATATTATAATTCACCTATGCCTACTAATTCTGTGTCCTTCTTGTACATATCCTAACCAATGTGCTAGGGCCCTTCCTTCCTTTCTTTTGCCATTGCAAAGATGTCTGGGGGTGGGGGTGGAATCCAAAATGTCTGGAAAGATTTTTTTTCTCTTAAAAAAAGCAGTGAATTAGCTGGTTAATATGTCTTTGAAAATTTTTAACATTCATTAACGTGGAAACCTCATAGCACAGTCCATGGTGAAATCTTTCTTCCAAGGTGAGTGACAGGAAAATAGATCCAAATATCACAGAACATCAGATAAATATTGTGTTGAGTTAAGTTCTGGGAATGGAAGAAAGACTTAAGTTGGTGAACAGATTTGTTGATTCCGGGTATATATCTATGCCAACATTTGACAAGAGGAATTTTGGTTTTCTTTGTGTTTTTACATCTAACTTATCTATTGTCTAAAATGAGATTTCATGTTACAATTCCAGAGAACACATCTGGATCAGAATACATCCTATATAGATAGATCTATGCTCTCAATTCGGTATTTGCTTTGCAGAGTTTTGAGAATACTATACTTCTGCAGTGGGGGGGGGGAGCAGGGGACAGAGAACAGGTCCAATTTATGAGTTAATTATTGACTTCTTTTTAGGGATAGAGAGTAACTCCATTCCTGTGAAGTCCACAAGTAGCTAAGAGCATACTGTACTACCATCCACAGAATTTCTGCATATCAGATAGATAACTTTCAAAGAAAACCCAAACAATTACAAATATAAATGATCACACAAGTGAAAGGAATTACTTTATAGGAGGAAAAGATAACTTATGAAAACTATTCATTAGTAAGCGGTGAGAAGTAGGATGTTTATATCCTTAAGCAATAAGTGAATGAGTAAAAGAATGTCAAGTATGATCTACAAACAAGGAAAATTCTCCATATAAATGTTTGCAAGTATATTACTGATAATTTCAAATTTGCATCTATGCATTAAAATAACACCTTAAAATCAAATTCAATTCAATAAATGTTTATTAAATGCTTACTACTATCTGATTTAACAGTCAGACCACTAAAGTTTAACTCATGTCTTTAATGAATACTGCCTATGTGACATGAGGGAAGTCACGCTAAATTTTGTTCCAGGCAAATCTCAAAGACCACATGTTATAGAATAGTATACTATCTATATCAATGGAGAGACCTTCTCTTCAAAGGAATGTGTAAGTAGATAAACATACAATCAAATGAATGGCTAATATCAGTAGCTAACACTTATATGGTACCTATTACATGCCAGGCACTGTGCTAAGTACTTTACATATATTTTCTCATTTGATCTTCACACCAGTTCTAGAAGTTAGATTTTTTTTATCATTACCCATGAGGAAACTGAGGCAAACAGAAGTTAAGTGATTTGCCCATGGTCTCACAACTATTGTGTCTGAAGCTGGATTTGAACTCAAGTATTCATGCCTCTAGGACTAGCATTCCCTCTACTGTATCACCTAGCTGAATAAATGGGTGGATTGATGAATGGATAACTAAAATAGTGCCAAGATTTCCATATATAAACACAAGAAATAAAATGTGTGTATTTACCATGTATATATCTGCATAGAACCTCTAGTGAATAAAAAGGGATGAGGCTAGCAGTCTTCAGGCATCTCACATTGTAATGGATGACTAAATCAAATATACAGATAAGTAAATGCAAATTATATATAAAGGCAATATAAAGTAATTTCAAGGATGAGAGAAGGCTAAAAACATTAAGAATGGTATGATGTAGGGGGTGGCCAGGTGGCGTAGTGAATAAGAGCACCGGCCCCAGAGTCGGGATTACCTGGGATCAAATCCGGGCTCTGATACTTAGCACCACACCCAGAAATAACTGGCCGTTTAACCTTGAGCAAGTTACTTAACCCCAATTGCTTAAAAAAAAAAAAAGGGTATCATGTAGGATACATCATCTATACATTATACTTTTAAGCCACCTAGGGATTCAAATAAGTATAGGTATTAAAGGGATCTATCTATCTAGACACAAGAGACTATGAGTAGCCTCAGAGGTAGGGAAATAATGATGTATTAAAGAGAAAACAATTGGGTCTATTTGGTTAGAACAGGGTCTGGAAAAATATGAAATAAATCTGAATGAGCAGATGGCAGCCAGACCACGTAGAACTTTATTTTATTTTTTTTATTTAAGCAATCGAGGTTAAGTAACTTGCTCAAGGTTACACGGCCAGTTATTTCTGGGTGTGGTGCTGAGTGTCCGAGCCCAGGATTCGATCTCCAGGTCGTCCCAACACTGGAGCCGGTGCTCTTACTCACTGAGCCACCTGGCCACCCCTCAAGTAGAACTTTAAATTCACAAATGCATAGGCATATGGCTGTAAATAAAAGACAATTTTTACCCATGATTCATCTAGTGAAAAGTTCACTTTCCATCTCTCTACTTCCTATGGTACAGGAAACAATCAAACAATACCTTTATGTTTAGTTTGTTGGAGCAAAATTGTTAATATACAATAATTCCTTCTTGGAGAGATATCCAAATGAATGTTTCCCTTTTTAATGCAAATTCTTACCAACCAAGAAAATTTCCTCTTCTATTTCTGCTTTGTAAATCCATTCTCCTGAATGGTGAATTCCTCTTTGGAGAGACTACTGTTTCAGACAAATATATATCAACCACACTTCTTTTAACTCCCTTTGTCTGGCTATGGTTTCCATAGTCTCTCCCGGGCTTTTGCCCCAATCTGAGAACTCTTCTTTCCCCTATGACTCACCTTACTTCCCCTCCCAGTACTAAAACCATGATATAAAGAAATGACTCTACCATTGATTCTGGATGGGCTATATCAATCTACCCTGCTTACCATGGACTTTAACTTGACTTTTCTGCCACTGAATTCTATAGGAGAAAGTTACAGGATAAATGGGAGAAGGAAGACATGAGCCAAAAGAAAGATGGAAATTCTGTAGGTGACATGGAGGGGTTTGAATGAGCAAAATAACTCATAGATTTAAACTGAGGAGGAGTAATTGGGAAACATTTTGGAGAAATTAAGGAAATTTGAAGGATATTCATCTCAAGTGTTAAGCACGAATTCAGATTTTGGTTTAATCAAAGAAAGAATTATGATCAAGTGAAATTAGGATATAAAAATGATGGATAAGATATAGAACCTAAAGAAGTATACTAAAAAAAAGAAAATCTAGAAAGTAGTAGGCAAGAAAATGGTAGCTAATGAAGAGAAGGTAAGTGGAATAATTAGAAGGTAAAACAAATGTATAGAGTCAGTTTTGAGGTGGGACAAATTGGAAAAGTCAGAATAGTTCTAGTCTCAAAGACAGGTAGATGGAAATATAACTACTAATTGTTCTTAATAAGAAGCAAAAGAAGTTGAGTGTCAAATTATTGAAAGGTGACAATTGAATGTAAACATTGTAACTAGGATTAGGGTTGGGGTGTAAACACTTACAACTAGCTTTTTTTTTTTTTAAAGCTAAAAACTCACTCATAGAGAATGTGGGAAATTACGCAGGGATTTGTATCAAGTTCATACTTGTGACACAGTCAAGTGATTATTACGTGTGTTCCAAGTTTAAACTGATCACCATCCTGGAGGAAGTAAAAGGACTCAAAAAATATCCCATTCATTCTTCAGGTTGACCTGGAGATTGAAGTGTCCCTAAAGTAAATAGAATCAAGTCTCAATATGAGGGGAAAAGGCCTATGAGGTAGAAGAAGGGAGATCTGAATCTTGTCAGAATGACAGTGAATAGAAGAAGGTTAAGGATTGAAGACATTGAGGGATATTTTCAGTTTGACTATTCAAACTTAGACAGAAATTTGAAGATCTTCACGAAGAGTTAGGAGCTAGATATCCTAAGAAGAAATAAACAAATAAGTAACTTGTCCTTACATGATCTAATAGATACAGATATGCTCTCAGGTAAGAGTCAGTAAGGGTTAGAGGAAGAAAAAGGCATAGTTGGTGATTCTCTGCTGGGTGATATTGGTGCTGCTATCGGCTGGGGGTTACTGAGGAAGTTACTTGTTGATCTGATAACATCAGCGTTCTATTGTTTCTCTGGAGTATGTTTTCTTTTTTTTTTTTTTTGGAGGGGGTAAAGTAGGACAATTGGGGTTAAATGACTTGCCCAAGGTCACACATCTAGTCTTTTGTGTTAAGTGTCTGAGGCTCAATTTGAACTCAGGTCCTCCTGACTCCAGGGCCAGTGCTCTATTCACTGTGCCCCTTAGCTGCCCCTGAGGTATGTTTTCAAGACATAACAGAGAACCTTCCAAGATTTAGCAAAATGTTTGACAAGTGCTCACATTCCCAAAAGAAAACTTTTAAAAAAATGTTGTCAGTGATTATAAAGTCTTTGGCAGGAATAGGGAACTTAGAAACCAACCTATATCTTAAAAAGAAATGTAAAGATGATGGATTCAAAGTCAAGCAACAGAGAAGGAAGATAAGACCATGGCTCAGTATTATTAAAAAAATGCATGGGGAATGTTATAATGTCAAAATAAGCTAAGGCTTTCAGGGGAAGCAATGGGAATACAAAAAGTGTTTTGTTTGTTTTACCATATTGGGAGTCAAAGTGTGGTACAGTGGATAGAGAACTGACTTAAAAGCCCAGAAGATCCTGAATTGAAATCCCACACCTGACACATATAGGCTACTTGACCCTGAGTAGGACACCTCAGTACTCTCAATAACTCTCTAATAACTTAAGAGATATTACAGACCTCCATTTAGAGAAGGAAATTCTTTATCTGGTAGCTCCCATTAGCAATGAAATAATAGGGCAAGGTCATAGCCTTATTAGGAGAAAAGTGAAAATAAAATAAAATATTTTACCTTTCCTTGGGGTAGATTGGATGACAACTTTTGTTGTTGTCCTTTGTTCTCAAAGAGGACCATGGTACCAGGAAGGTTATGCCATGACTTGCAAGTGAATTGGATTTAAGTGAGGGAGGGTGGGGTGAAGTCACCAGTCTTCACTCTCTCTTCTGGAGTCATCTGAGTCCAGTTGCCAGATAAATATTAGAATGACTGGAGATGGCCCCCAATGATGGATGGAAAATTGGAAGGAAGGGGAAAGGAGAGAATGTTGGGATATTGGGTTCTAGAGTTCTAGACTGGATGATGATAACTGAACAGAGAAAAGAAGAGCTGTTCAGTTTTATTTTGCTTCTGTTTTCTCTGCCAAAGGAAATGCACTGGTATGCCAGAACAAAAATTATTCGTAGGGTGTTGATACTAAAGATAATTAAGGAGCTTATAGAGCATTTAGCTGCCCTTGATAAATTCAAGTCATCTGGCCCAAATGAACTACAATCACATATGCGGAAATTGTTAGCAGGTGTGATTTATGAGCTACCCTCAGTAACATTTGATAGGTCATAGAATATGGGAGACTCACAACAAGATTGGAGAAGGGCTAATGTTCTCCTGAGTTTCACAAAAGGAAGAGAGAAGAGCTTTCAAAAGAGAATCTGTGATTGTTACTTTGATTCTTGGGGAAATTCTAGAAAGATGACTAAGTTGATGATTGATGAACATGGAGAATGAGGAGCAGTAATTACAAAGAGTCAAGGAGACTTCAATGGGGTTAGGTCACACTTGACCAATTCTATTTCCTTTCTTGACAAGATGACTAAACCAGTATGTTGGATAGATGCTGGAGTTCTAGTACTGGGCTTAAGTATAACTCACAGATGTCAGGAAAGAATATTTTCTCTGGAGCTGAAAGGAACTTCAGAGGTCATCTAGTCCAATAGTCTTATTTTAAAGAGGAGGAAAATGAGGAAGAAAGGTGAAATGACTCTTAGTGATCCCACAGATTACATCCTTTCCTTCCCCAAGGAAAGGAGGGAGAAGACTGTAAGAATGCCAAAAGGTCTCTAGTGAAGTAACCCAAGGATTTAAACTTGGTTTTATCCTGTTGAACATTTTTATCATTGATTTTGATAAAGGCACATATGGGATACTTTACAGATGATTCAAAGTGTATATATCAGTAGCTTTTATACTGAATGATAGTCAGGTTTTAAAAGGTTATGAGGCTATCTTTGGGCTAAATCTAATGACATGGGATTCAGTAGAGATGAATAACTTCTATATGTGAGCAAAAAAAAATCAACTTCACCAGTACAAGATGGACATAGAAAAATAGCTGTTCTGATAAAAAAAAAAATAAAAGATATGGAAGCATTAGTGGACACAAGTTTGACATGACATGTGACATGGCAACCAACAAAACTTATTATAATCTTAGTGTTGAAAGTCATACTCTCCAGGATTAAGGGGTTCCGAATGATCAGAGATATACAAAAGTAGAATTTGCTGCCTCAAGATGTGGAAGGTTGCCCCTTCCATGGCTATACTCAAACAGAAGCTAGATGACCGCTCATTGAGTATGTAAAAGGCTGCTAGGTGACAGACCTGAAGTAAGGAAGACCTGAATTCAAATCTGGTCTCAGATACACATTAACCTTGTGACACTAGACAAGTCACTTAACCTTGCTCTGCTTCAGTTTCTTCAACTGTAAAATGGGAATACTAATAGCAATTATCTCCTAGGATTAATGTAATGATAAATATTTGTAAGGTACTTTAGAAATTTTAAAGTTGCAGGGGGCAGCTAGGTGGCACTGGCTCTGCAGTCAAGAGAACCTGAGTTCAAATCCAGTGTCAGACACTTGACACTTAACTGGATGTGTGACCTTGGGCAAGTCACTCAACATTGATTGCCCTACCTTCCCCTCTACAAAAGAAAGAAATTTTAAAGTTCCAGATAAATGTTTTTTGTTGTTGTTGTTGTTGTTAGTCCTTTTGCATGTATGTTGAACTAGATAGCTGCTGAGGACTCTTCCAGCTCTCAAATTTTGAGATTCTGTGACTAGCCGTAACTCATGTGAAAGAAATTACATGCTGAATGTCTAACATTCTTCTGACTTTTGAAGCATAATAGAAATGCTAATAATCTAAAGGAAACACAACATTGACTCATAGCCATTAGATTCAGGAAGCAAAAGCACACTTAAACTTTTTAAGCTTCAAATCTGGTTGATTTTTACTGAGTTTAGTTATCTCAGTTTTCACTGACTGCTTATAATTTCTATATCATCACTAACCTGGGTTTCACAATTTTTTCTTATTCTTCAGGGTTGGGAAGATATTGATTCAATAACATGATAAGCTATGAGTCACTGGGTGGAATTAGAAATGACTGGCAGGTAGTATGAAGGGCTAGCTCTGGAAATTAGCCAAGTATGCCCATTTTGTACATGGATGGAAACTCAAAACCTAGACCTCTTTTCAGTGAATTAATTGGTTATTATTTTAAAATGTTACAACAGAAGAGAGTTCATTCGTGCTCACCATGCTACTATACTGCTCGGAAGACTTCCATGCTTCTGATTTCTTCTGGATAAAATACAAATTCCTCAGCTTGTCATTTAGGGCCCTTCACCTTCTGATTTCACCCTACATTCCCCCCACCCCTGCACAATCTCTATGTTTTAGGCAAATTGCCCTAATTGACATTTCTTGGAATGGCTGCTCAATATCCTGCCAACTTGTTTTTGCATAGATTTTCTTAACATCTGAACTTACTCTTCATCACAACTTGTTAAAATCCATATATGGCTTCATATCACAGCTCATGTGCCATTCCCTGTGGGAAAAATTACCTGGTACTATTAGTCCTCAGTATTATCTCCCTTTCCTGAATTATATGTGTGTGTCTATATATATAAATATATATATGTGTGTGTGTGTGTGTGTGTTTGCATGTATGTATATATACATAGACATATGTATACTCAATACATACACGTATATGTATGTGTGTGTGTGTGTGTGTGTATACAGAGAGAGAGAAAGAGAAAGAGAGATTTACTTGTCTGCTTATACTTTATATCTCATTGAAACAGTGTAATATCCTTGAGGGCAGGGATACATTGCTGTTGTTGTGAATGCTGCTGCTGTTGTGGCTGTTGCTATATCTTATCACTATATCACTTGTGCTCACCACAATGTCTTCTATAAGACATTTCAGATGCTGGGGTATTTTAAGATGCTAGTATCATAGATCAATAGTTAGAAGTAAACATAGAGGTTATATAGTCCAATCCCCTTGTTTTAAAGATGAGGAAAGTTAGATTGAGGTGGGTTAAGTGGATTTCCCAAGGTCCCACAGTGCCAGAGCTGAGATTTGAACTCAAGTCCTGGTGACCCAACTCCAGTGGTCTTTCTACTATATTCTCTGTCCTCTTAAATATTTTTAGGTGGCTTGGCTTGGTATAAGGTAAGTTTCCTTGTCTTTGTAACATACTCAGGAAAATTCTTGGCCTATAGTGGGTGTTTAAATAAATACTTGTTGATTCAAAAGAAAAAAAAAAGGAAGGAAATTGCAGGAGGCAGGGTATAGTATCATATTTTAGAGACATTTAGGTGAAGAATGGAAAAGGTAAAGTAATTTTATTCTAATTATAATTCTCCTTAAAAGGTAATAAGAACACTATACCATATCAAACCTCCACTTCAATGGGTAATGAAATTTAAAATACAAATTTAAATATAATAATTAAAAAAATTAAATCCAAGAGATTTCATGTACCCAATTTTGGTTTTAACTCTTATGTTTCTCATCAGTGAGAATCATTTCGTATGATAATTGATGTAGAGTTGGAAAAGATTTCATAAATGTCCTTGTCTAATTTCTGCATTTTACAGATGAGGAAACTGAGGTCCAATGATCTTATGTCACTTGTCTGAGGTAACACAGGCACTCATTGTACATAAAATATTATGGAATAGATTTTGTCACAAGAATGGACTTTCATGTCTCTTGTTTAATAAATCTCCAAAGAATCTCACTTTAAAATAGTTTCACCTGTGATAAAATTATATGCCACAGATCCTGAAACTATTTGAGAATGACTTTGGCATATTTGGCAATCAATGCTTTTGATTTTGAACAGATACTACAATTTATACTACTGATTTTTTTTTTAATATGGTTAGTTTAAGAACATGCCCTGATGAGTTTCAAGAATAGGCTTAAATGTGTTTTATTTATTTGTCACTTTTTTAAAATTTATCATCTCTATTTGGTTCTGGATTAAATGGGCAAAAACATAACCTTGTTTCAAGGGACTTAGATTCTTAATTATTAGAGCAGTGTTGTGAAATCTGCTATACATGGATTTCTTTTTTTTTTAATAAAGTCATCTTTCCATGGGAAGCTATTCTTGTAAGTGTATTGTAAGCATAAAAATGAAACCTTTAAAATGCCATTAGGAAATGAGAGTATAGCCTTGTAGAGTCAATGAAAGACTGAGTGGGTGATCCACTGATGATGTTGACTAGCTCTGAGTGGAAGGGAGCAAAGAAAGAAGTCATACAAGTGGGTGAGGGGAAACTAAAGGGAACAAATTCATCATCTGATAACATAGATTTAGCTCTTACAGTTTGAAGAAGGATTTGGATGAGAGAATGAGATGAGAGGATAGAAGAGATAGAAGAAAGGCTGAATGATTCAGAACAGAGAATGACTCACATATGGAAGCCAAAGGGGAATGAACATCTGGGCAACATCACGATGGTCAATAAGATATCAGTATCTATAGCACTTGGATTGAACTAGCAGAAAAGAAAAGAAAACATTTAAAATGAAAGCTATAAAGTAAACAGGAGAAAAATGAGACAGAGATTGCATCTCAGTGACAGTGAAATAAGGCAAAAAATGAGGCAGTTTGTATCTCAGTAATTAATAATAAGATTGATAATAATCATTTATATGGTGCTTTAAGTTCTCAGTTTTTCCTCACAATAGTCCTGGAAGGTAACCTAGACTCTGTTAATTATTCCCTATATATCCTGTATATAATTTGTTTGTATATATTTGCTTGTTGTCCCCCTCATTAAATTGTATGGGTGCTCAGGGAGGACTAGCACCTCTGGTGAGATCACTTGGTGAGCCCTTTTCAGGGTTGTTCATCCAACTTTGGTAGCCACCTTTCTCTCAACTCTGACCTGTGGCTCAAAGAAGCCACACCCCAGTAAAGCATCTCAGATGGGCTAAGCCAGGGTGTGGGTAACTGACAGGTCTCAAACCGTTTGATGAATTAGAAGGATGTCTGCCTCAAACATGGGAGAACTTTCCCTAGCAGAATGAGTGAACGAGAATACTTTATTCCAACAGCTATGAAGGTTTGGTAAGACATCAAAAACACTAAGGCCATACACTGTATCCTGAACCATTATCAGTCATCTTAACTTCTCTTTTGCTACTGGACATCCATGCCTCTGGAAGAGAGAATGAGGCTGACAACTTTGTGCAACTCTGCCTCACTTAAATCCAATTTGTGCAAGAGTCAGGACATCACCCATGATACCATCAGTCCTCTTCAAAAAAGGAAGGGAAAACAAGTTTATCAGCTCCTTTAGGACAGAAACTGTCTTTAGCCTCTTTTTTTAAAAATAATTGGGGTTAATTGTTTTCTCCAGTTTAAGGTACCTCTGTACCCCAGTTCCATTAAACCTATAAATAATTAGCTTTTACAAAGAAGTATTTGCTTCAAAGGTATGGTAAGAACAGATATGCAAACATCCCCTGACAACTCTTCATTATCTGGGGAAGGGAGGGAAATTAGGCTTACAATTCAACTTCTTCCTATATATCATAGTCACACACAAAGTTCCAAGTCTAACCACCCTGTTCTCCCATTTCAGCACTCTGAATTTTCACAGCCTCCCTGCTTGACTAACAGAAACATCTGGCCCGGAATCTTGCTTGCCATATCTGTGGCTCAAGGTGTGGGCTCCAAGAGCCCTACCACCTGTGCCTAAAAATGAAAAGGACAAATGAAAGAGATCTAAACTCTAAGCCCTCTGGGCCATTACAGCTAAAGGTGTAGTGAGAGGTAGTCCTTTCTCCCAGCCAGCTTAGTTCATGGGACCCATGCTATGATTAACCAGGACCTTTTCTCCCTGGATGCAGCTGGAAAGAGAGTTAGACACTTACAGTCAGGTAGTTTTAAAGATACAGCCTCTCTCTTCTACCTGTGCAGTCAGTGGAGAGAGTAATGCAATAGGAAAACACAGAATATCTTCTCCCAGAAGCAGGTCTCTGGCATTTCCCACATGGGTTCTTCTATCTTGAGTGATCTGGACTTACATAAATATATTTGTAGGTGCTGTTATTATATTCATTTTACAGATAAGGAACCTGAGGCAAATGTAAGAGAGGCATTAGATTTAAGAAGTAGGATTTTAGGTGTGACTTCAAAGGAGCCAGGGAAATCAAGAGGTCTACCATTTCAAGGCATAGGGGACAGCTAGTGAAAATACACTGTTTGACAATAGTGTGTCATGTCACATCTTTGAGGAAAAGCAAGAAAGTCACTGGATCAAAGAGTACATGGTGTGATGTAAGTTATAAAATGAGTAGAAAGATGGGGGGGGGCATTAGCTTAAGAAGGGCTTTAAACCTCAAGAGATGATTTTATATTTGACCCCCAAATAGGGAGGTATTGGAGTCCTTTGAGGTGGGGAGATGCCATGGTCAGAACTGGGCTTAGAAAAATCATTTTGGTCACAGAGTAGAGAATAAACTGGAGTGGAGAGAGACTTGCAGCAAGCAGATTAAACAGCAGGTTATTGCAATAATTCAATAGTTGAAATATATCATTTGGATGCCATAATGATTTTATTGCTCAAAGATCATTGATAATATTGATAAAAATGTATAATCACTGGCTTTTACATATGCTTTAAGATTTACAAAACACTCTATGGGTGCTATAATCATTTGATCATATAAAAAAACCTGAGATGCAGCTACTATAGATAATTATG
The DNA here is from genome assembly GCF_028583685.1 of Petaurus breviceps papuanus. Classification (NCBI taxonomy): domain Eukaryota; kingdom Metazoa; phylum Chordata; class Mammalia; order Diprotodontia; family Petauridae; genus Petaurus; species Petaurus breviceps. The sequence continues at coordinate 4,835,655 of NW_027185889.1, read as the reverse complement.
CCCATTGTACAGATGAAGATACTGAGGCTCAGAGACTTAATTATGAGCACACAACTAGTAAATATCAGACAGGGAATACATATAAAAGTATCTCCTGATTTGAAGTCTTTGTTCTTACCACAACACTGTGCTGAAAAATCTACCTTTTTCCTTTCTTTTTCAAAGATATAAATTCTAGCTAATTTCATTTAGTTCATAGATGTTTAACTAAATAAATTATAAAGGAATCTCTATATGTACTAGCTGATTCAATAATTCACTGTGTCCATTTCTTAAAGACCAAGAACTCAACTAGAATGGAAGAAATACTAAATGAAGACATGATCTCTGCCCTTGTACAGTTTACAGTCAAACTGAGAAGACCTGTGTGAATGGTCCATATTTGGAATTTGACAGATATTTGTGAATGAGACTCATTGAAGTATCACAAGTTAAACACATTCCAAACTAGCCATTTCTTGTACTTACTCCCAGCATCTCATTAGGTCAGTGCCCTAAATATGTGCTGAGTGCTACTAAACAACTTGGAGCTCCCTGCCTTGATGATCACACCAGGAAGTTGAGATCTATTTTTCCAGTGTGGAAGCAGAGAAAGCTCCCTCCCGTTCCACATTTCTACTTCATTACTTCTTTTGGAAATATTAAGAAGGCATTAAAATTATTTAGTCTGAAGTTTTTAGACCCTTGTCAGCCTTTCTCTAATAATTTCAAAATAAATCCTAATTAACTTTTCATTGGTCAGTCCCAAAAAGTACTCCTTCCTAAAACAATTAGGGAAATGATCCAACTAGGGAAAGAGCTTCTGGAATGGTCTTCCCAAGTATAATATCCTCCTTGTTTTTGACCTTTGGGCACTGGAGAAGCTTATGATCGAACAAACAGAAGGAATAAATCTATTTGGTTATCTCAGTAATTGGAAGTTAGAATGGCATTTATTGCCTAGTTGAAAAAGAGAAACATTGAAGGGTGTAGTGTTTACCTTCTCATGCTTCTCTTCTTATATCTGAATGTCAAATTTTCTATTCAATTCTGTTTTTTTCAGCAAGAATGCTTGAAAGTCCTCTATTCCACTGAATGACCATATTTTCCCCTGAAACATGATACTCAGTTTTGCTGGGTAGGTGACTCTTGGTTTTAATCCCAGCTCCTTTGACCTCCAGAATATCATATTCCAAGCCCTTCAATCCCTCAGTGTAGAAGCTGCCAGATCCTGGGTTATCCTGATTGTGTTTCCACAATATTCAAATTGTTTCTTCCTGGTTGCTTGTAATATTCTCTCCTTAATCTGGGAATTTTGGAACCTGGCTATAATATTCCTAGGAGTTTTCTTTTGGGGATCTTTTTTAGGAGGTGATTGGTGGATTCTTTCAACCTCTATTTTGCCCTCTGTTTCTAAAGCATCAGGGCAGTTTTCTTTGAGAACTTCCTGGAGGATGATTTCTAGGTTCTTACTCTGATCATGGCTTTCAGGTAGTCCAATAATTTTTAAATTATCTCTCCTGTATCTATTTTCCAGGTAGGTGATTTTTCCCATGAGATATTTCACATTGCCTTCTATTCTTTCATTTTGTTGTAGTAGCATCTTGATTTCTCATGAAGTCATTAGCTTCCATTTGCTCCAATCTAATTCAGATGCAATGATTCTCCTCATTTAGCTTTTGAGATTCTTTTTCCATCTGGCAAATTTGGCTTTTTAAGGCATTCTTCTCCTCATTGCCTTTTTGTGCTACTTTTGCCATTTGAGTTAGTCTATTTTTTAAGTCAGTCAGGCTGTTGACTCTCATTTCATAATTTTCTTGCATTGTTCTCATTCCTCTTCCAAATTTTTCTTCCACTTCTCTTATCTGCTTCTTAAGGTTCTCTGTGGCCTGTAACCAGCTTGTATTTTCCCTTGAAGCTTTTGGTGCAGGAGTTCTGACTTCACCGTCTTCCTCCTGTTCCATGCTTTGCTCCTTTTAGTCCCCAAAATAGGAGTCTAATGTTGGAATCTTCTGTCTGCTTTGGTTCCTTTGCCTGATCATGTCACCCCTCAGTCACTTGACCCCTGGGCTTTTTGCCACAGTAGGACTCTGCCACCAGCAGGGGACCTTTCATCCCAAATGCTGGGGTTTTCTCAGCTGCCAGACATATTAGATGGGTGCCCTCTCTGAGGTCTCCACATGCTCTGGCAAGCTGGACACACACCCTAGGACCTCCACCCTAGACTGCAATCCAGATCCAAGAAGGCTAAAGCAAGAGCAATTACCCATCAGACTGGTGCTTGGTCCCCCTACACTCTCCAGGCCAGGAGCTGAAGCTGCCACGTGGCACTGCTGGCTGTGCCAGCATCTCAGCAGCTTCTAGCCCTGGGGGCAAAAGCCACACACTCAAACTTACTGGGTACCAAAGTCCAGACTGCACTGACCTCTCACTTAGTTCTTCACATCTATATGTTGATAAATCTGGAAAAGGCCACAGCTACTACTGATCTGGAGTCCCTCTGGCAGGTGGCTGGTCAGGCCCGCCCTGGGGCTAAAGCCTTGGAGAGGGGCTGGGCTGAGATCCCAGAGTGCTGACCTGGATGATTCCTGCTCGCCTGCTGGGCTGTCCTCAGTGGGAGGTTAGCTTTTCTGTGTCATTTTGTGGGTTCTGCAGGTCCAAAGTTTGTTTAGAGTCCCCTTTTTACATAGAGGAGAGGTTCTGCTTCTACTCCGCCATCTTGACTTCACCCCTCCCTTTTCTAGTCTTCTTAAACCTTACATTTCTTCATTTCTCTGCAACCCAGTGTCATTCTTCTTCTCAAAAGTCAGTTTCCAATTTCAGTGCATTTTCATTGCTTGGTCTCCAAACCTGGAATTTTTCCCTTGTCATTTGTATCTCCTGGGCTTCCTGGCTTCCTTTATACCTCAGCTAAAACTTCCCTAAGAAACCTTCCCAGATCTGTCCTATAATACTTATGCCTTTAAGCCCCTAAGTTTATCTCCAATTTAGCATGTATGTGTGTGTGTGTGTGTGTGTGTGTGTGTGTGTGTGTGTGTAAAATCTTGTTTGCATATAGTTGTTTTCATGTTGTCTTCACCATACTGTTAACTCCTTGAGAAGACAAACTGCTTTTATCTTTCTTTGTATCTTCAGGACTTGACAAAGTGCCTAGCACATAATAGATATTTGTTAATTGTTTGTTGACTGACTGGTTGGTTGATATGTGCAAACTGTTACATGATGGCAAATAGTTAATTGAAAAAAATGATGTTTCCCAATATCAATTTTAAAAAATTATAAAATATCCTATGATTTCATAAATAAGAAGGGAGGGAGAAAAGAATGAAGGAAGGCGAAAGGGAAAGAAAGAAAGAAATAAGAGGAGGGAGGAAGGAAGAAATAAAAGAAGGAAGAGGGAAGGATGGGAAAGAAAGAAAAAAGAAAGGAAAGAAGGAATTAAAGAAAGGAAGGAAGGAAGAAGGAAGAAAGGAAGGAGGGAGAGAGGGAAGAGGGGGAAAGAGAGGGAGGGAAGAAGGGAATAAAGAAAACCAGTTATCACAGTGTTTGACAAATAGTAATTACTGTTGACAAATATGTGCTTATTCTCTTTCCCCTTTCCTTTCTGTCAAGATGTACTGGCTTTAAGTAGATAAGAACTTTAATTCTAATTCAAATTTATTCATTTATTTTAAAGTAACATTGTCAAACACAGTGATAGTTCTTGTACCTCAAGTCCTTAAAGTATATCATAGGATTTAGAAGTTGAGGAGAACTTGAGGTGAACCTGTCTGATGTCATATTTTACAAATGAGGAAACTGGGGAGAGATGACGTAACTTGCCCTCAGTGAACACAATTAGTAGCAGAGCTAGGAATCAAACTCCAATTCCAGTACCCTTTAGACTATTCCATATTTCCAATTGATAGGAACCTGTTTAAGCAACATTTTATCCTTTATTAATGGGTCTAAACATTTAATTACTATTCTCAAGAACTGAATGATGTAGTCAAAGCTATGATTAGGAAACCTCAAGTTCCAGCTGACCATAACCAAGTTATAATGTGGATTATTTCGAACCATGTCCACACAAAATGAAATTCCTTGAATTATAAAATAATTCTTTTGATATATTCAGATTCTAAAACATTTGGCTGTTTTCATGAATCATTTAAATAAATCTGAAGCAACTATAAAACTTATTTAATGATCACTTATAAAAACAAGCTTAGAGTCATTAGAATTAGAAACTATTTTAAATTTATTTTTAATTTACATATCCTAAATTTTGTTGGCTAAAAGGGAAACTGGAACTAAATGCTGAAATGATTAAGCTGGTCATTAACTGAGCTCATTCAACTGGACAGCTTTGGCTAAAAAGAAGGCATTGTTATTTCAATATTTTCTCCTCAAAGAGCCAATATTAATAAATAAAGTTGGATGTTTGCCAAGTACTGTATGTGCATTGCCTTGGAAATGACTATAATTAATTAATTAATTGTTATGGGAGCATATCATTGGGAAATGCATTTTATTCAACATTTAGATTTTAATCATAATCAATTTCTAGAACCTACGCTATGAGCTCAGTTTATTTAACCCCCATTTAGAGGCAGGCACACATGTATGCACACACACACACATACTTACACACACATACACCTATTTATAATCATTCTGAGCTACAGAATCCATAAGCTTATAGACAGAAAAGATTTTCCTTAATATGTATGATTGATTGATGCTATCAGCTTCCCAGAAAATGTCATTAGAAGGCAGTCATAAGCAGAAAATACATAATATTTATCTGGTTTTATGTAGTACTAGTTGTACTATTGTTGATAGGTTCATTACCCATATTGGTTGTTTTTTTTTTTTCCCAGCTCTGTGACAGATATTAATTGATTAATGTTTTTATTCAGTGATTTTTTTTCTCTTTTGCTATCTTTGCATCTGCATATTGCAAGATTTTATGCATACTTTATAAGATTTTTTCCCCAGTGGGTAGAGGGAAGCAGAGAAAAAAAGAAGTCATTTGAAAAATATAAAATATGCCTGCCATGGTGAATTTCAACTTGAAATACACACACACACACATATTCACAGGCATACAGTTGTGTGCTATATGTTTGTATTCAGTTGTGCTGTGCTGACCATGTTGTATATGTATGTATATATAGGTGTATATACATACATACATAAAAGGTATATATATATATGTGTGTGTATATATATATATATATATATATGTATGTGTATATGAGTGAATGTGTGTATGTGAAATGTTTGTGGCTTTGTGCTCAGAATAAATTATATTTTGACAGCAGATTCCCTGAATCCTTCCCTCTCCCACTCCCCCCAAAAAAGTAAGATCACGGATCTTTCTTGGTGATCAAAGAAGATATCTTTAATACTTATAAATCAATATGTAGGTCAAGTTTGTTGGTTTTCTTAGCATTTTTCTTTGTTACTCAGCTAAAATTTTGAATTGATATTCATCATTCATGGATGTGAGCTGTAGCACAGGCAATAACATTTCCTGAATATTGAGGAATAATATGAACAAAAGATGACATTTAATGGTTCTCTGGTACTCCAGATAGATTTGTGATCTTGTGGTTGTTTCCTTGCTTAATGCAGATCATTGTCCATTCATGCCTGCTTATCCTGTGCAGCTCTTGTCCATGTTATCCCAGAAGATTACCAAGGAAGGGGCAGAGGGTTCCTACCTAATTGCAACTCCTACAATTTTCTATTTTTGTCAATTAAATACAAGTCAATAAATATGAAAAAAGCAAAATGTTGAAGGACTCTCTAAATGAAGGGAAACCAGCGATCACTTAAAAAAAATGTTTGATGCTGCATTTCATACAATTAACAATAACAAATTGGCTTAAGCTTTTCTTACAGGAATCATGTAATCATAGGTAACCCATGGGTTATTGTTCCCATTTTACAGCTATGGAAACTGAGCTTTTGAGAGGTAAAGTGATTTACCCATGGTCAAATAAGTCTCTACAGTGGGATCTGAACTCAGTTCTCAAATCCAAATCTGCTTTGGATTTAGATTTACTTTATTTACTACCCGGGCTTCCTCTCTATTAAATAGTTGTTCAACACCTCTAGTGATTCATTAGTCAAATGAAATTCCCATTGTTGGCTACATATTTAACTAGTTGATTACCCAATCATCAATTTCTTACTTTAGAGGAGATTTTGTCCTGTTCTCCCAGCTAGAAAGGCTATACAGCAAGCATCAGTATTTATTATCATTGCTAGAAATTTTGGGATTTTAGATTAAGTAAATCATTTAATTCAGTGCTCAGGGTAACAAAGACAAGAACTTAGTGGAACTAAATTCTAAACCACTTTATCTTATGAATTCACATTTTGAGCTTTTGACAATAGATGATATTTCTAAGGACTTCATGCTCATGCATTCCCATGTGATTTCTAGGGCATAAAATGGGAATTGAGAATCACATAAATATTTTAAAAATAAATGAGATGATTTAAAAAAAATTACCCACTGTAAAACAAGAATAGAGAATATAAAAAGGTTTAAATATACAGTAAGATGGACATTATATACTTTCATTTTCATATAAAGGCCAAATAAGCCAAAAAAAAAAAACAGAAAGGAGAAGGGGAAAGGAGCATAGAGAAGTAAATGGATAAGAAGAGAGGCAGAGATAGAGAAAAATGGAGAGTATTAGGAAAAAAGGGGGGAAAGGGAGAGAGACACACAGAGAAAGGAATAAGAGAGAGAAAGAAAGAGAGCAGACAAGGTGCAGAAAAAGAATCAGCTGCAGGTGCCTTCCCCTCAAATGAACCTTGTCCCTATATTCTGTGTTTTGTATATACTTATATGAGATCATATAATAAGTTCATTGAGGACAAGAATAGTTTCAATGTTAAAAAAAAGTTCCCAGAACCTAGCCTAATTGCTGACATACACATTAGGTACCTAATAAATGGATATAAAAAGAGGGGGAAGGAGAGTGAGGGATAGAGTGAAAGGCAGGAAAGCTAAAGAATAGGAGGGAAATCATAGCATTTTAGGGGAAAAAAAGAAAGGGGAAGGGAGTCAGAAGCAAAATGACCTAAAGGAGGGTGGAACCTAGGAGGTCCAGAGGTGGACCTGAGCACAGTAAGAAGCCAGGAGAATGTGTTATTCAAAGGTGAATAGTTCTTATCACATCCTGCTTTTCACTTGGCCTTCAGGCCCCAAAGCAAGTTATCAGCCCTTATCGCCTTACTTAGAAATTCTCTTAATTATCTTGACTTTTACAATTGGTCTTTCTAAACTGGGGAGGAATTTGTTGGTTTTTGTTTGAAGCCACATACTTTGTTTTCCCTGGCAATCCTGCAGAGTTTGCACATCTGTGCAGGAAGTATAGGGTCATTGACAGCAATCTTTCAGCATCATCAGTGACTGTAATGTTGTGAGTTCATTAATTTTTCCAATAATACAAGTTTATCCTTTTGAACTATGAAATGGAAGCTCCCTCTTCCACCTCTTCTCCCCCAATCCAAAAAAATTCTCCACAAGGCAGCTAGGTGGTACAGTGGACAGAGCTCTGGATTTGGAATCAGAAATCTTTCTGAGTTCTAATCCAGCCTCAGACACTCAACTAGCCATGTGACTCTGGGTAAATTATTTAACCCTGTCTGCCTCAGTTTCCTTATCTATAAAATGAGCTAGAGAAGGAAATGACAAACCATTCTAGTATCACTGCCAAGAAAACCTCAAAAGGTGGTCACAAAGATTTGTTCATGATTCAAAGGACTAAGCAAGAACAACCCCCTACCCCATTTTAAAATCCATTTCTGATAGAAATTTTGGCACATTACACAGTCCCTTGACTTTTCAAATAGAACACAGGAATTCCTCAATTTTTTGTGAACTAGAATTTCTATAACACTAAGGTTGGCTACATTGGAACTCAAGTCTTCTTGACCACACACCCAGTGTTCTTTCTACTGTGCCATTTAGCTGCTTCAAACATGGAATTTCCTTATATTTTAGCACAACTCAAAAGTTTCAGTATGTCACCCCCTCCAATTCAGTAAATTCCAGTGGTTCACTATTATTGCTAAGATTAGAAAACAAACAAACAAACATCATTTGGTATTTAACAATGCTGGAAAAAGAGTCAAAACATCGAGTTTCTGCTCTGGTGCAAGGTGACTTTTCATGAGTTTTTCAACTTCTCTGGACCTTAATGATATCATTTGTCAAATGAGAAGGTTGGACTAGATGACCAGTTCTCACTGGAAGTGTGATTTGGGGACAGCAATATGCTGGAGCCTGCACTAAATGGTGTTGGAAAGTCAGTTGTTGAATTTTCAGTATGAACATTTACACATCAGAAATGAGTAAATGCTAAAAATCAAGGTTTGATTTATTATTTTGTTAATTTACATACTTAAGAAAATCATGGGAAAATGTTAATAATGAGGATAAAACTACAAAGTATATTGTTTGTACATTTTTTTTAAAGAAAGTAAGTTGTTAAATATTTACCAACACACCATTGTCTGGGAAGCCCTGAGGGACCCCTACTCCTTTTGTGTGGGTCTACAAAGTCAAAACTATTTCCCTAGTAATCTTAAGATGTTTTAAGTTTAAATATTTAAATATAAATAGATATAACTGCAATAAACAAAACTCTACAGGGCTGTCAGTGTTTAAGAGTGTTTATATGGAGGTCCTGAAATTTAAAAATAAAACAAAATAATTGAATGAAATTATTTCTAAGCTTTCTTCCCCTTTTAAAACTAATTTTAAAAGATATTTAGTTTATTCTGAGCTTAAGAAATAAAACAAGTGTTTCCATAACAAAGTTGGGTAGAAAAACAGAGGACTGCACATGAAATTGCCAATCCCTTATATTCAACTTGGTATTCCTTTCAAATATAAAACAAAGTTGTCAAGTGACTTTCTTTTTCCTCCCTTCTCCCACCCTCAATCTTTGTGATGGCTTTCATTAGACAGAAATTTTTATGTGTATATGTTTCAGTTCTTTTTGTGGATTCAAAACAGCATCATCTTTATAGGATCTTTTTAGTTGATTTGGGTATTTATAACAAAATGCCTGGGTTATTCAAGGTTGTTCTTAACAGGATGTTGCTGTCATTCTCTTGGTTCATTTTGCTATTCATCATTTCATGGAAATCTCTCCACACTTTCCTAAAATCATTTAGCTCTTCATTTCTTATAGAAGAGTAATATACCTGTATTCCCCAATTGGTGAGCATCCACTCAATATCCAAGTTTTTGCCACCACAAAGAGAACTGCTATAAATATTTTAGAACATATGGGTTATTTTTCATTTTCCCTAATCATCTTGGGAAACAAACCTAATAGTGGCATTGCTGGGCCAAAGGATATAGGCAGTATATTAACTTTTGGGGCATAATTTCAAATCTCTCTCCAAAGCGGTTGAATAGCTCAACAAAGAATTAAGGTCCCAATTTTTTCGACATCCTCTTCAACCTTTGTCACATTCCCTTTCTATCATTTTAGCCAAGTTGATAGGTGTAAAATTATATCTTAAGTTTGTTTTAATTTGCATTTCTCTAATAATGATTTAGAACATTTATATATATATTTTATATATGACTATAAATTGTTTAGACTTCATCAGAAAACTGCTTGTTTATATTCTTTGACCATTTATCAATTAGAGAATGACTCACATTCTTAGAGATTTGACAAAGTTCTTTATATATTTGAGATATGAACCCATTAACTGAGAAACTGTCTATAAAATCCACCCCCCTCTCCCCAGTTTTCTGATTTCTTTCTGATCTTGGCCACATTTGTTTTATTTGTACAAAATTACATTAGTTTAATGTAATCAAAATTATCCATTTTATATGTCACAATACTCTTATCTGTTTAAAAATTCTTCACTTATCCATAAGTCTGATATATAATATGTTCCATGTTCTTCAAATTTTCTTGTAATATGTTCCTTTATATCTAGATCATGTATACATTTTGGCCTTATCTTGGTAAATGGTGTAAGATATTGGTCTATGTCCAGCTTCTGCCAGATTGCTTTCTAGTTTTCCCAATACTTTTTACCAAATAATAATTCTTATCCCCAAAACTTGAGTCCTTATACTTGTCAAAAAGTGGGTTTCTATATTTGTTTGCAACTATAGATTGTATGTTTACTTTATTTCATGGATCTACCTTTATATTTCTTAGCCAGTTTCAGAGAGTTTTGATAATTACTGCCTTATAATATAGTTTAAGACCTAATAAGGCTAAACCTTCTTCCTTTACATTTCTCTCCATTATTTCTCATTATTCTTGACCTTTTGTTCTTTCAAATGAATTTTGTTATGATTTTTTTCCAGCTCCATAATTATTTTTTGTAATTTAATTAGGATGTCATTGAATATATTGATTTATTTTGACAAAATTGTCATTTTTATTATATTGCCCCCACCTACCCATGAATAGTTTATATTTCTCCATTTATTTAAATCTCACTTTATTTTTGCACAAATTTTTCATGGTTTTGTTCATATAAATCCTAAGATTGTTTTGGTAGATGTATTTCCAGTTATTTTATACTATCTAGAGTTATTTTAAATGGGGTCCGTCTAGCTGTGTGTTCCTTCAGGAGCCTTTTGGTTATATATAGGAATGCTGATGATTTATGTGGGTTTACTTTATAGCATGATTTACTGAAATTACTATTTCAATTAAATTTTTAGCTGAGCCTTTAGGATTTTCCAAGTATACCATTATAGCATTTGCAAAAAGATATAGCTTTATTACTCCATTCCCTATTCTGATTCCATCTATTTCTTTTCCTTCTCTTTTTGCTATAGATAGTATTTCCAATAAAACATTGAATAATACTGGTCACAGTGGGCATCCTTGTTTCACACCTCATCTTACTGCAAAGGTATCTAGCTTATCCCCATTACAAATAATGTTTGCTAATGGTCAGGTATTTTTTTTAACCATTTTAAGGATAAGTCTTTTATGTCTTAATTTTCAAATGTTTTAATAGAAATGAGTTTTATAGTTTATCAAATGATATTTATATCATATGATTTTTGTTACTTTTACTATTAATATGAATAATTATGTTAATGGTTTTCCATATATTAAAACATCCCAACATCCCTGTATGAATCCTGCTTAGTCATAACATATAATTTTTGTGAGATATTTTTGCAATTTTTTATCCTGTATTTTATTTTGGATTTTTGCATCCACATTCATTTATTATGTTGGTCTATAAATGTTTTTTCTGTCTTTACTTTTCCTGGTTTAGATATTGGTATCACATCTGTTTAATAAAAGTAGTTTGGTAGGACCCCTTCTTTTACTATTCCAAATAATTTATTTAATATTAGAATTAGTTTGTCTTTAAATGTTTGATAGAATTCACTTGTAAATTAATCTAATCCCAGTGCTTTTTTCTTAGGAAGCTCAATTATGGCCTGTTTAATTTCTTTTTCTAAAATAGATCTATTTAGACATTCTATTTTTTTCTGCTAATCTAGGTCAAATATTTGTATTTTTGTAAATATTCTTCCATTTCACTAAAGTTGTTAAAGTTATAGGCATATAATTAGGGAAAATAACTCATAATAGCTTTGATTTAATTTCCTTTAGTGGTATATTAATGCATTTCATTTTTGATACTTGTAATTTAGTTTTCTTCTCACAGTTGAAAAAAACCATTAACCAATGGTTTATCTATTTCATTGATTTTTCATAATATCAACTTCTAGTTTTATTTATTAATTCAATGGTTTTCTTACACTCAATTTTATTAATTTCACCTTTAATTTTCAGGATTTCCAATTTGGTATTTAATTGGAGATTTTTAATTTGTCCTTTTTTTAGTTTATTTGTTTTCTTAATTGCATTAAGATTTTTTTTTAAAAAGGACATTCATTGGTCTGCTCTTTCTCTTTTTTAATTGATATAAGCACTTAGAAATATAAATTTTCCTCTGATTACTGCTTTGGCTATATCACATAGATTTTGATATATTGTTTCATTATTATCAACCAACACTCAATCTATATGATCCTAGGATCCTGCCCTCAAGTAGCTTTTTGTTATTATTTGGTAGTGTCCAACTCTTTATGACTCTCTCTATTTGGGGTTTTCTTGGCAAAGATAGTGGAGTGGTTTGCCATTTCCTTCTCTAGCTCATCTTAAATAAAAGGAAACTGAGTCAAACAGGGTTAAGTGACTAGCCCAGAATGATACAGCTAGTGTCTGAGACCAGATATAAACTTAGGTCTTTGTGACTCCAAGCCTGCCACTTAGCTTCCTCCAAAGCATCCATAAGATAATAGATTTAGAACTAGTTATATAGGCCTGGGATTCTTAAACTTTTTTCTACTAGTAACTTCTTATACTTTAGCAGTTCTTAAACTGTGGGTCATGACCCCATAGTGTAAGCAGTGCTGATAGGCTATCTTTCTCATTTTGCAGATGAAAAACATGAATAGAAAGAGCATTGACTCTGGATGTAGGGGACCTGTGTTCAAATCCCACCTCTGATTTTACTATCAAAGTGGTATTGAGTAGATCATGTAATGTCCCAGGTACACTCAACTGTAAATATGAGGAGGTGGGAATAGGTGGTTTCTGAAATCCTTACCAGTTTACTTTTCCATGACTTGCCCCAAGGTTATGTGGGTAATTAATTCTCTTCAAGTATGAAGGAGAAACCACACAAACATGCACAATGTGGGTAATTACTGGCAGAGGAAGTACTTGATTCCAATTTTGATATTCTTTCTAACTGCAATCCCAATCTTTCACTCAGCTTTTCACTTTTTTCACAATAGTTAATTTTTTGTTCATCTTGTTCAAAGTACCTTGAATTTTATACAAAGAATAATTGAAGTCAGAACTAGAATGAAAGAAACCATGTTTCATTTCTTTTATTATTAATATGTGCATAGGGAGTAGAATAGTGATTTTGTAGTATAGAGAAATATCCCTAACAATTCATCTTAGCATTTTTTTCTGCAACTTACTATCTTAGAGAGCTACCTAAAGATGTAAGAGGTTAGGTGACTTGGTCAGAATCTTCTTACAGCCACTATGTTTCAGAGGTAGGTTTTTAACCTTCAACCTTTCTGAAATCAATACTTGGTGTCTTTCTACTACTATGCCATCTTACTTTTCATATATAAGTTGAAATATAATTTTAAAAATAATTAATAATAATAACAAATTTGCTCATTTGCTGTTTCTTAGCCTTATACTCTTGCCTTTACTTGAAAGCATTACTATCATCATCATCACTGGTGAAGTATCGAATGGCCAAAAATAGCCCCCAGTCCAAGCCTCTATAATTCATTATTTAGGTTTTGATGACTTAGAAAGATTGTAAGTAGCAGTTGTTTTCTATTTTGGCAAGATACTTTGAGGACCTTCCCCATCCAGATTGATATTTTTTGTGGTGCTAAATTAGTTTATCTTTTGTCTCAATTCTTACCTACCCATTAGTCACTGGATGGGTGTTGCCTAAGACAAAATGAGGCATGGGAAAGACCTTGATTTACAAAGGCCAAGGTCATCCACTGCATCCTGGGTCATCTTCAGTCATCTTGACTTTTGTCTTGCCACTGGATTGTTATACTTCTGGAGGAGAGAATGAGACTGATGACTTTGTATAGCACTAACTCACTTCAATTCAATTCATGCACAAGTTAAGATGTCTAGCTTGTGATGTCATTAGTCTTCTTTGAGAAAGAGGGATGAATAAAAATAATAATGCCTAATATCTATATAGTGCTTGCTGTGTTGCAGGTACCATGCTAAGTGCTTTAGAATTATCCTAATTGTAACAAAATGACAATACTTGAAAGTTTCAGTAAGGCTGCATAATTCATAGATATCAGTTTATTAATGACTATTTCCTTTGAGGATATCTTTGCAACTGGTGCTTTTTCTATAAAAAGTCTGGCAATTATTTATTGAGTCATTAAAGGACTGTGTTGCCTAGTAAAACAGAAATTCTGAGCAATCAGTTCTGATTTATTATTACTATTATTATTGTTGTTGTTATTGTTATTATTTTACTTTTTTTACATTATATTTAGCTTGGTGCCATTCACAGGTGGGGGCATAATCTTTGTTTTCTGAGATATAACTTAACCATACCTTTGATTGTCTTTATGACATTGAGATTAAGTTTTATTTCCTCAGCAATTCAAGGTGAATTTGAATTTAATTTAGGAGTCAGATTCCCTGGTCCATGGCAAAAAGGGTAGTCTGAACAAAACTGAAAGCATTATGTGCCAACAAAATGTCTAGAAATTACGCATTGTTGGGCAGCTAGGTGGCACAGTGAATAGAGCACCAACCCTGGAGTCAGGAGGATCTGAGTTCAAACCTGGCCTCAGATATTCAACACTTACTGTGTGACCTTGGACAAGTCACTCAACCCCAATTGCACTACCTTCCCCCTTTCAAAAAAAGACAAAAAAATTCAGCACTATATTTCCTCTGTAGTTTGCAATTCGGTTCAACTAAAACATCATCTTTTACAGGGAACTTTTGCCAATCTCTCTTAATTTTTAATAACTACTCTTAATTATTTCCTATTTCTAGAAATTCTGAACAGTGTTTGTAACTATTGGCTTTTAAAATCTATTGTTCATAGCATGGTGCTATTCACAGGTGGGGGCTTAGTATTTATTCTAATTCTGAGATTTCTCTTGGCCATGCTTTTGGTTGTCTCTGTGACATAAGATTAAACTTTTATTCCCTTGATATTTCAAGGTATTTTAGAATTGTAATTTTAAAGGCAAATGCTTTAACTATTGGCTTAAAGGGTAGTGTTTTTTTCTTTTTTGTGTATTTTGGAGAGCAATTGGGGTTAAGTGACTTGCCCAAGGTCACATGGCTAGTTTTTGTGTTAAGTTAAATGTCTGAGGCCGGATTTGAACTCAGGTCCATTTTTGTTGTTTCATTTTTTTCTTTTGTTTGATTTTTTTCCCTTTTGTTCTGATTCTTCTTTAACAACATGACTAATGGGGAAATATGTTTAATATGATTGTACATATCTAATCTATATCAAATTGCTTGTTTTCTTGGGGAGGGGAAAGGAGAAGGAGGGAGAGGGAAAAGTTTGGAACTCAAAATCTTATAAAAGTGAATGTTGAAAACTTTCTTTACATGTAATTGTGGAAAAAATACTATCATTTTAAAAAGAAGAAGAAGAGTATTATAGAGGGAATGAGTATCAGGTTTGACCTGTCATTCAATAGTTGTGACCCTGGATAAGTCACTGAACCTCAATTTCCTTACCAGAAAATTAAGGAATGGGACTAGATGGGTTCTGAACTTCATTCTAGCACTAGATCTAGAATCCCATAATACCTAAGATCACAGGAATTTGTATATCTAAGTGCAGTCCCTGGCATCCTAGCTATGTGACAATGGTCAATTTTCATCCTTTCTCGGGCCCATCTTACCAAGATTACAAATGCTGGGAGAACTCAGGTTTCTGGGACTCTGAGACCAGGTCACTACTAAACTGGATTACTTTTCAAGTTAGGTACTACAGTTATTAACATATCTATTTTACAGATGAACAAACTCTGATGTCCTTTACTGCATCTCAGATGTGAACTGGACCCTTTGGAAGGTTCTTAATTTTCTCCTAGAGACATTCTGAAAAGTCAAGGATAATTAATAAAGGGTTTTTTGGAAGAACCATCAGAAACATGGAGATTTAATGTAACAGATAGTCCAGAAGCTTCAAAAGCTCTCTGCCTAAAGTGAAATCTGTAGGCAAACAGTGGAAAATATATTTTGTAGGACTATAAGCAACTTTGTATTCCCTGTGATCTTGAGAAATGATAATAGCCTTTGAAATGTCTGTGGTTAGCAAAACAGTTAGGTGCTATTCAATAGCCTAAGTTTAGAAAATATTGACTGTAGCTCACACAGGTGAAAAAACATTGCATAAGAATCTGAAGACATTTGCAACAAAAATATTATCAAAATAGAGCATCAAAGCTTCCTTAACTGACCAGGCAATGCAAGATTTTTTTTTTTTCCCAGCGTGTACCCACAAGTGAAACCCCATTAAGATTTCTGTGGGAATTTTAACTTTAAAGGGTTGCATGATAGACTCTGTAATAAAAATAGCAAGAAAACATTCATAGCCACATATAATTTGTGTGTGTAGGAATGTTGTAAATGCACACTATGTAATTATAGAAGCACTGTTTTTACATATAAAGGCAGACACTTACATATTTAGAATGATCATTAAAAGAGAATAATTTTGGTGAAATAAGATTTCCTATTAACCATAATTGGGGTTTCAGTTGTTACTTAGAAGTAGTAAAAGAGCATTTTAAAAAGATCATAATGTACACTTGGGTTACATATTTCTTTAGCTACTGAGATCTCTTATCATTCAGTTATGAACAACACACTGCAAATAGATAGACCAGTTCAACTAAAGTTTGTGAAAAACAAAACAAAACAAAACTCCACTATCTCATGTGATGTTTTTGTTTAAAGATCTCTCTTTTAGTTTGATTGTGTTTGTTATTGGTGACAGGATCATAAGGGTATAGGGGCATATATTTAGAACTGGAAGAAACCTTGAAAGTCTTTTATTGAGTCCACCAGCTTACTTTTCAGATGAGAAATCTGAGGTACAAAGAGTTTAAATTACAGGTTTACATAGCTAGTATCAGAGACAGGATTACAACTTGCGTCTTCCAGATTCCTAGTCCTACAATCTATCCATTAGGCTATCCAGTTGCCCCATAGATCTAGAGTTGGAAAGAGAATCAGAGGATGTCTTATCCTACCTTTTAAAGATGAGGAAATTAAGGCTCAGAGAGTTTAAGTGATTTGCCCAAAATCACATGGGTAGCAAAAGGGAAAAATGGGATTAATACACAGTTCACCTGACTATAGAGACAGTGCTCTTGCCATGATACCAGGCTTCCTACTCCCTTTTATAGTTACCCTAGAAAGAACAGCTAGGTGGTAAAGCCTGGGGCTTAAAATCAGGAAGACATGTCCATGAGTTCAAATCTGGGCTCAGACACTTACTGTGTCACTCTAGACAAGTCACTTGACCGTGCCCCAGTTTTGTCATCTGCAAAATGAGTTGGAGAAGGAAATGGAAAGCCATTCCAGTATCTTTGCCAAATAAACTCCAAATAGGGTCATGAAGAGCTTGACCCAACTGAAGGGTCTAAAAAACAAAAGTTCAAGGTCCCATGTTTAAGAGTCCAAGGATCCTTCTCTTCAATCTGAGTGGACAGACAACTAGAGATCAAACCTCCCTGGGTCCCAGTTTCCTCATAAAATGAGAAATTTAACAAAATATCCTTCAAAATCCCTTCCTGTTCTTAATTTTTGATCCTAAAAAGCAATGAATATTATGAAAGTAAACAGCCCACTCTTTATTTGTCTTATGGAATCCATTAATTAGGACAACTAGTAAGCTAATGAATTGTGACATAGCACAGATAATATGTTCTAAGTTAGCCATTGTCTGAAATAGCTTCAGTTTAAGAATTGTATAGTCTTTTTTCCCAGTTGGTAAAAGAAGTATTTTGCTCAAATCAGACCAGATTTCCCAATCTAAATTTATACTGACTAGTTCTAAAGGAGTCTGGTCGCTACCACACTCTTACACAGATTAGACAAACTTTGAATAAATAGGACTTAATGTCAATTGATTTCTACAAATGGAGACAGTCTTGAGTTACATGCATCTGGCTTACATCATATTTGTTTCCTAAGATATTAATAGTGACGTTAATAATGTTAGTATTACATGCTTACAACATTTGAACCAGGGCTTGCATATCCATAACCTCAGGTGCTTCTATAATACCTATGTAAAAGACAATCTGGAGTGGTGAGAAAGGGCCAACCTCGTCAGGAAGAACTAGGTTCAGATCCTGCCTCAGGTACTCAGATAATCTAGTTACCATGGGCAAGTTACATCCAATCTCTGCCCATATCTGGCTACTCTTTAAATTATAACTTAAGAAAGCATCCTTGGTCTGCATCAGTGGAGAGAGTTTCCACCATGAGAGTTCCCCCATGTTGATGCAATACCCAGAATGGTTTTAAAACAAATTAGCAAACAATGCTGAAGTGGGATTGAGAGGTATTATTATCCTTATAGGACCAGTGAGGAATCCAAGGTGTGTGACTTTCCCATGGTAATACAACTTGTTACTGAGAACATTAACCTAGTATTTAGACTCTAAGTAAAGTGTTCTTTCTTATGTGGTAAACTCTTGAAGGTGCCTCTTACCACTTCTCAGGTCTTGCCACTGGACTCTGATGACTGCAGAGGAGAGTGAGGTTGATGACTTTGCATAACTCTACATCACTCAATTTACTTTCAAGTCAAGGCATCACCATCCTGATGTCATTGGTCCTCTTTGAGAACAAAGGATGACCAACAAAATCTGTGTCCTAGAGGCCATTTGGAAATTGCCATTGCTGGAGCCTACCCCTTCTTCCCTCTATATTTAGACACTCCCCCTCCAGAAAGCTCAAAGAAGACTGCACTGTCATATGCACTCTTTTCACCTGCACTTCTAAACCATTCCTCATATCCTACAATGTTAGGTTAGCATGTTACTAATAACAGTGCTATTTGCATGGCACTTTTCCTAATCCTACCTTTCACTAGCAAATAAAATATGGGTGCAGTAGGAGCAGAAAAAAAGCAAATTTACTTTTTAAGTTACATAGGTCACATTATACCAAGGGCACAATTGGCCCAATGGTTCTTATTGTGTACTTATTCTGCTGGGTGAAGGGTGTTAAATAAATAGCCTTTGTGAGTGATGCTTGTATCTAATTCCCATTTATGGCATTCTCTAATGGGAAAAATAACCAAGTTATATGTACTTTTGAAACGATTGAAAAATCGGGAACAATCTACAAATGAAGTTTCTATTTCACCTATGCCTATTTTAATGTTTTTGCTAAGGTATTGGATCAGCTCAAAAATAGAGTTGGGCTGACTAGTGTGGAAGGTTTGCATTCTTTTCAGTCACATAAGCAGCCTTCCGAGGCCCCTCGGTCTTACACTAGCCCAGTTCATCTTTCTTCCTGGGTTCTGCCTTTGAGTTCTGAACAGCCAGAGGGTGGTTTGGCAGGGTCAATGTTATGATCCAGTTGTCAGCATCACCTTGTATACTCTAAATTCTGGGTCAGAAGATTTAGGATTCTACATTTCAAAGACTATAGGTTTCAGAGAGGGTGCCAATATATGTTAGTAAAGGGAATTTCCCACTGATAGAACCTTTTATCAATTTAATCCTAGGTTTAGTATAAAAAGAAAATGGAGATTATAGTAATGGCTAGGTAATGGTCTCTAAAGCATAGTCTAAGGACAAGACTAGTAAGCTTTAGGGAAACTCAGCACTGATTGGTTGACTTCATTCTCAACAATTCCCAGTAGTAAATGCTTGCTTGACCTAAGGTTGGCAAGGCTCCTAAGGAATACTGTGGACATGGAGAAGTAAGGAGTCTTCCTTCTTAGCCTGGTGACCTAGATCACCACCTGTAGAAAAGCAATACAAAGCTGTGACCTGCTACTCTCCAGGCAATGTTGCCTAAATGGAAAAAATGCCAAGTAGGGAATCTGAGGACCTGAGCTCAAGTCCTCCCCCAGATATTTACTGTATGGGTAACCCTATGCAAATGACTTAGCCTTCCTAGAACTCAGTTTCCTTATTTGTAAAATAAGGAGGTTAGAGTAGATGGCGTAGATGGCTTATGAGAACTGGTCTCATCCACTTCTCGATCTGTGACGTTTTCTTTGGAGAAACACACACACATACACATACACACACACACACATCCAAATGTTTGGCTTTCTCTGTATTTGTATATATACACATATGTATATAACTATGTATTATGTGATTTATAATATATACATGATATAACACAATATTGTATATATTACAAACACATAGACACACCATACACACACACATATATACAATATAAATATATATAATGTTTATGTATTAGAGAGAGGGAGGAGAGGAAGAGGGAGGGAAGGGAGAAATGAGGGTGGAGAAAAAGAGAGAGAGAAAGGGATTGAAAGAGGAAGAGAAACTATATGTGTGTGTATACAAACACATCTATATATCTACCTATGTCTATAGATTCTAGAGTATCTTTTTTCCTTTTTTTAAGCAATCGGGGTTAAGTAACTCAAGTTAGTGCTCAAGGTTACACAGCCAGTTATTTCTGGGTGTGGTGCTGACTATCTGAGCCCGGGATTCGATACAGGTCATCCCAACACTGGAGCCGGTGCTATTACTTGCTGAGCCACCTGGCCACCCCTATCTTTTTATAAAATATACAGAATTCATAAGACCAATTTCAGTCATATGATATTATTTCTTGGTAATTTAAAATTCACAGATACATATTTAAATGTACACATATATACATATACATACATACATGCATACACACACATGCCCTTTTTTGAAGCATGCTTACTTTTAGTTTAGACCTTAGATCATAGCATTTAGGTCAAGAAAGTACATTAGAGATCAACTCAACCAATTAATAAACTGAGGAAACTGAGACCTAGAGAGATCAAGTGACTTGTCCAAAGTCACAAAGGGCAGCTAGGCAGAGTGGATAGAGTGCTCAACCTTTAGGCAGGAATCTTCCTGAGTTCAAATCTGGACTCAGACACTTTCTAGCTGGACAAGTAACTTAACCCTGTTCACCTCAGTATCTTCATTTGTAAAATGACCTGAAAAAAGAAATAGCAAACCACTCCAGTATCTTTGCCAAGAAACCCCATATGAGGTCACAAAGAGTTGGACACAATTAAGCAATGATTGAACAATAGCAACAACCAAAGTCATGTAGAGAGTTAGGATCTGAGGTAAAATCTGAACCTATGTTTTTTGGCTTCAAGTACAGTATTCTTTCCGCTATACAGCACCAATCCCACATGCTTTGAAAATACAATTTAATAATTTATTGGAAAATCATGTACCAATTGAATTTAAATCATGGAACTTTCAAATTTAATTAAACAATTTAATAATGAATTTTAAACCCAGTATCTTTTTAGATTACTGCTTTTTAGCAGTAATAAATAATATTATATGATTGAGATTTTTTTCAATTTATTATATGTTTAATTTATAGGGGAAAATATTTCCCTAATATGGTCCAATAAAAAAGATAATTGCACATGAAACTAAAAATCTACTCTGCACAACTTACTATTCCTTTCAAATATAGAACAAACTTATCATGTAAATTTCTTTTTTTTTCTTCCCTAATTCCCCTCCCCTGCCCAAGTCCATCTGTTTTTAAAGATACTCTAAGGTGGTTCCATGTTTAGTGGAGCAGTAGAGGTGATCTTATCATTAGGAAGATTTGGATCCAAATCTTGTCTCTGATAAGCACTGTATCTGTGATTTTGAGCAAGCTATTTAACCTTCCTGATTTTTAGGCAATTTTCTAAGACAATAAATTGCAGAAAAGGTGCTGCCCTGCATTAGAGTTTCTTCACCATGGTATTTACCATGCCTGTGAAGTCACATTTCCTATCCATTCTCCTAACAGATACTCAGTGATCTTTATGCAGGCTTATTTTGTTTTAACGACAAGGTTATATTCTTTTTCTCTTTAGTTCTCAAAATCAGTTATTCACATATAGGTTCCAAAATAAAACAAATCTTCCAAACACTAACTTTACAGATGTTATTGGTTAAGTATATTACATTTGTGTCACTTGGCTATGAAAATAAAAAATAAAATCAAATACATTGTTTTATGACTTACAGTAACACATTTGACTAGAAAAATATAGGAATGCATATTCCTTATATAAAATCTCTAATGTTACTTGACATGATAATAATTTTAGAATTGCAAGATACCTCAAGGATCTTATATTTGATACTGTATATTATAGACAAGGAAAGAGAAATCTTTTTATCTAGGGTTTTCAGAACATTGATTTCCTCTGGAAACTCTTCAATAATTTATTCTCTCTGACTGTAGAAAGGGGAAGGGAAGAGGACAAGCATCTATCAAGTGCTTACTATGTGGGCAGCTAGGTGGCTCAGTGGACAGAGTGCTGTACCTGGAGTGAGAAAGACCTGAGTTCATATCTGGCCTGGGTGAACCTGGGTGAGTCGCTGAACTCTGTTTGCCTCAGTTTCTCATCTATAAAATGAGTTGTAGAAAAAAATGGCAAACCACTCCACTATCTTTGCCAAGAAAAGCCCGAATGGGGATCATGAAAGAGTCAGATATAATGGGAACATCTGAGCAAAAACAATATGCCAGGCACTATACTAAATGCTTTACAAAAATTACCTCAAGCCTCACTACAACTCTGTGAGGTAGATGTTATTATTTTTTCCCATTTTACATTTGAGCATACTGAAGCAGACAGAGGATAAGTGACTGGAATCAGCTCTGTCCTGCTAATTTACTCTGACTTCTCTAAATTGATATTTATAGTTAACTTAATGTTTCTTTTGAATGTGCATTATGTCATTTGATAAAAAGAAACAATTGCCACATAACCATAATAAAACATGAAGTGTTGAATTTGATTAAAGAGATATAAAGTGCTTTGGAAACTGCACAGTAATATGCAAATGTGAGCTATTATTGATTAAGGTAATTATTATTGCTAAGTGAACTCAGAGTGATAACAAAAGTATGATATAGGAGCCAAGAAAAATAATTAGATCTTAATGAATATTTTTAGTATGGACATGGAATCTGGGAATAGGAAGTGAAAGTCCCATCACACTAGGTTGGTATCAGGCTATAACCAAAAAATTGAGTTCAATTCTAGGTGACACCATTTTGGAAGACTTTGATGGTTGAGGATAACCAGATTAGGGTAAATTAAGGTGATGACATGTCTCACTTTTATCCCATGGAAGTACTCATTGAAGGAATTATAGATACCTGCTCTGGAAGTAATATGGTAGCTATTTTCAAGTATTTCACTGGCTGTTATATAAAAGAATTAAATTTGTTATACTTGGCCCCAGAAAACACAACTAACAGCAATAAGCAGAAGTTAAAAAAAGAGAGATCTAAGCTCAAGGCCAAGGAAAACTTCCCAAAGACTTTAGGTATCCAAAAGTATTCTATTCTGGGAATGTCATGTGAAAGTTTTAAGCAAACACTGAAAGACTACTTCTCAGGTATGTTATAGAAAGGATTATGTCATTATCATCAATAGGTAAGTTACTTCCTGAGGTTCCTTCCAACTCTGACATTCTATGATCCTGGAATTATTATTATAAAATTCTGAGTTTTTGAAAGCAGGGAAAAAATTGTGTATATATATAGATAATATGATATATCTACATATACACATACATATATACATGTATATATGGGCTGTGTGTGTATATATACATACACACATATATGATATAAATATGCATACATAGATATAGACACACAAACTTGTATAAAATCTTCATATTCCTACCTGATACAGTCAGTACCTGTGACTGGACATGAGATTTCATTTTCTAGGGAGCTCCCAGGTGAGTAAACTCCCTCTACCAATGCAGGTTCAGATCTTTAAAATTTACAGGGTTGTCTAAAGCACTAAGAGGTTTAGTGACTTGCCCAGATTTTACAAATAGAGTTAAATAAATGTTTGATGAATGAATAAATGAATAAACAAATCAGAGTAGGATTATGAAATAAATGCAACTTTCAAAACCCAAACAATGCCATAAAGTAGACTTTAGACATGATGAAGCACATACCAGGTGTGGAAGTTTTCTTGCCCAAATTTAGTAATGAATGGTCGTTACTTTTAAACTTGTTCAGTCTAGTGGCTCAATTTTTGTAAATTATATGTCAGATTTTATAAATTACCAACAATTAAATCATGCTGACCATACAAATGAAAGATGACTTGTGGTAGTTTTTTTTTTTTCCCCTAATGTGCTAAAGTTAAAAAAAATTTTCTTAGGGGTGACTAGGTGGTTCAGTGAGTAAAGCACCCCCAGAGTCAGGAGAACCCAAGTTCAGTTCTGGTCTCAGACACTCAACACCCACACAGAAAAATGCTAGCCATGTAACCTTGGGCAAGTTACTTAACCCCAATTGCCCTCCAAAAGGCCAAAAAAAAGTTTCTTTTAAAATTTACCATCTTTTGTCAGTAAAGCACTTTGTAGCAATAAATATTTTAAATTTTAGCTATTGTGTTTTCTATTATTAGTCATCATCAGTTCAAAGTTTTGAATATAGATGCATATACACGCATACATATACACATATATATACACATACAACTATATACATACATACATATATTATATATATATATATATATATATACATAAACAGAGACAGAGAGAGAAAGAGAGAGAGAGAGAGAATGTCTATATGAAATGAATACAAGGAAATTTGAATAGGAGAGAGGACACCAGTATATGTTCTGAAAAGTATACACATATATGTAACTGTATATGTGTGTGTGTGTTCTGCTAAATCACTGTCTTAATCTAAAAAAGAAGATAATGATTGGAAATTGAGTGTAAGGTATAATACTCTAGTGTAGTCAATTCATTAATTTTCTGGTTCCTCTAACTTCCCAGTGTGGAAACTACTTTCACTGAAATAGTTTGGGAACTAAGTCTGTGAGTTTTCTAGTGTTTTTTTTTCTCCAAAATTTTATTTTAGAACCAAATGGCAGAACACAAATAGAGAATTAAAAAAAGAAACAAAAACATATCATAAACTTAAATACAAAGTTAGAAGAAATTATTTCATTTGCATATCAGGATGAGAGGATTAAAAATATATAACAATAAATTTTCATTTCAAGAAAGCCTATGTGATAAAAAAAATTGTAGTGTTGAGAATTGTCCATCTTTTCTTCCTTGTGAATTTTGTTTTGTTCTCTGCTATGCACTTTTTTACTTTGCACTTTTTTCCCCTCGCCCCAGTCCTCCCCCCAAAAGGCCACAATAAAGTTTCTCTATAGCTATAGATAATATTACATATATTAATAATAATACACATATACAGACATTTATTCCCAAACCTATTCTACACCTGATCTTTATTTTTTATGTAAGATTATATCAAGTTTCCTATTCCTCCTGCCTCTTCTACTTTACTTCTGTCCCCTACCTTGCCTTCCTATGACTTGCCTACCCTCCTCCAAGCATCCCTCCCCATACTCCCATTTCCATAAATCTAAACACCTTTTTATGCCCCTATTTTACCTATTCCCTCACCCAACCCTCCCTTGTCCTCTCCCCCCTCCCCATTCCCCTACCATTTTATTTCTTCTGAATTTAGAAGACTATTATACTCTTCTAAATATATATGGATTGTTCCCTCTTAAACCCATTCCTGATGAAAGTAGTTTACCAGAACTACCAGCCCTTCTCCCCTGACTGCTCTGTATCAATTCTTCCTTTTGTACCTCAAATAATTACTCTAAACTGTTCCTAAATAGTTTTACTTTTTAAATTCATATCATTTTCAGGTTTACCCCAGTCTTTCTTATAAACTACCCAATTATTTATGAGAATCTTATATGCTGATTTTACATTTCACATATATAAAAAGTAAACAGTCTGTCCTTATGGGTCCCTTATATTCAGTCTTTGTTATGTACTTTATATTTCTCTTGGTTCTTATGTGCTGATTCTTCCATTAAGTTCAGGATATTTTTTTAACAAAGTCTTGGAAGTCTGAGAGTTTACCAAATGTACATTTTTTTCCATTCAGGATAATATTTAATTTTGCAGGGTATGACATTTTGGGCCAGAGTCCCAGTTCTTTTGCTCTTTGATATGTTGTGTTCCAAGACCTATTGTCCTTTAAGGTCTCAGCTGCTAGGTGTTGTGCAATTTTAATTCTGGCACCATCATATTTAAATTGCTTTCATCTTAATGCTTTTTTTTTTTCTTGAGCTGGGGGTCTTTGGAATTTGACTATGATATTCCTCTGAGTTTTCCTCATAGGATCTTGTTTAAGTGGTTATCAGTGGATTTTTTTTTTTCTATTTCTACTTTCCCTCCTTGTTCTAATACTTCAGCACAATTTTCTTTGATTATTTCTTGTATTATTATATCGAGTCCCTTTTTGATCATAATTTTCGGTGAATTCAATTATTTTTAAATATTTTCTTCTCGATCTATTCTCCAAATCTGTTGTTTTTCTTAAAAGATGTTTCATTTTCTTTTCTATTTTTTCATCATTCATATTTTGCTTAATCATTTCTAGGTCTCATAATTTTGCTGGCTTCATTCTGCCTGATTCTTATGTTCAAGGTGTCATTTTCTTCCTAAAGATTCTGAATCTCCTTTTCTTCTTGTTTTTGTTGAATTCTTATTTTCATTTTTAGTTTTTCCTCCATCTCTATTATTTGAATTTTTAAGTCTTTTTTAAGATCTTCTATGAATTCTTTTTGGCCAGGTGACCATTTGACATTACTCTTTGGGGGTTTCTTTACTTCAATATTCTCTTCTGAAAATGAACCCTGGTCATCTCTCTTCCCATAATAGGTTTCTATAGTTGGATTCTTTCTCCTTTGCCTGTACATGTTTCTTTTTTATTATTATTTGTGATGGTAGCTTAATTATTTGTGTCACCTCCAGCTCGGGTGTATGGGGAATAGTACCTCTTGGCCCAGATCTTCAGTTCTTCCCTCTAGCCTGAAGACAAAGTCAAACCTCCAGTCTCCTTTAACTGCCCACAGCCAGGGGCTTTCTGGCTTTCTGCCCCGCTGCTTCTGCACTTCCTGGATATATGCTGATTACTTCTCACCCTGTGGCTCTTTACAATAGAGCTGGGTCTGGCATTTCTGGTCAGAAGAGGTTTCCTCTATCTTCCTGGGTTCAGATGCCCAACTCCCCTTACCATACCGAGGCTAAAAGTTCTGCTGACTGCAGCCAAGGCACCCTCTCAAACCAACTAACCCCAGGACTTGCTGCTTGTTGTTTAAGAGGCTAGCCTCTTGCTATTAAAATGGAACCTAGCCTGGAGGTGTTTACTTTTCATAGGGACAAAGCCACCTCTTAACAGTTTTCTTCTGATCTCAAATTGTGTGGGGAGGGTTATGTCCCTCTTCTTGTGTATCTCCACCCATACCTTTTTTGTCCTAAGGTGTTATTTTAACGGGGAGGGGATTGAGGGGGGAGGGGGAGGAATCTTGGTAGCTTGGAATTTTCTGACCTACTCTACATCTCATCTTCCCAGAGTTTTCTAGTCTCTTGAGGTTTCTAGTCTTAAAGTAAGTATTCTTCATGTACCTCTTTGGCTGTCTGTTGAAGTCTATGGATCTCATCTTAGAATCATGGTTTTAAATATGTAAAAAAAATTAATAGTATTATAAATGAAACCAATTATATTAAAACAAGTATGCAATTTTCTCCTTCAAGTTTGAAGATCCCCTGAAATTTACTTACCTTCAGCTTGAGAGCACCAGATTAGTAGTTTCTCAAATTCACACAGCTTTTATGTATCAGATGTAGGACTTGAACCCAGGTTCTCTTGTCTCTGAGGCTGGAGGAAGTACAAATATAACATAGAGAAGAGAAAACTTAAAGCCTCATTGTGTTCTGTCTCCCAATTTGGAATACGATCTTCTTTTCTGGGTTCCATATTGTAGGAAGGAGCTTGACAATTACCATATTTCCAGTTTTCTTATTTCTAATACCTCTCCACGTTCTCTATAATCCAGTGATTCTGGGTTGCTGGCTGTTCCTTGCACACCCAATGTTCTAGCTTCTGACTGTATTTTCACTGATTGCCCTCTAGTCTTAAATAGTTCTTCCTCCTTATCTTTGTCTTATGGCTTCCCTTGCTTCTTTCTAATTTTAGCCAACATCCCACCTTCTGAAAGAATTTGCCCCTCAACCTCCCTTAATGTTAATGCTAATTGACATATATGAGTGTAATGTATATTTTGTTTATGCATGGTTGTTTTCATGTTGTCTCCCCCATTAGACTTTTTTTGGGGGGGATGGAGGTATCCTCAGAGGTTATCATAGCATCTGACAATCAGTCAATATTAATCAAATAGGCATTTATCAAGTCCCTTCTATGTGCTGGGTAGATAGTAGGTGCTTAATAAATACTTATTCTCTTATTAAACTGGATTTTCCCTATTACAATTGTGACATATAAAAAGTTAAAGAGACATAGTTTCTGGGTAATTAATCATTTTATTAAGCATGTTAGCAAATAATAAAAGGGGTCAGTGGCACTCTGGAATACCAAAGACACCTCATGGAACCCACTCAATGCTTATATATCCTTGGAAGAGTGAGCTTTCTGGAGGGTGGCAATAAATTCTAATTGGCTAACAATCAATGAGAAGAATGAATATTATAATGAGAGGTGAGTTTATTTTATTGAGGGACTAGGAGATATGACTGATTACCCATTCTTATCAGGAATCTTATCCATCTTGCACACTACCCCTGCCTAGGGCAATTTAGACAAAAAAAGAATCCACCCCTGCTCAGATCTGGTGGAGGGGAAAACTGGGTCAGAATTCACCTAAGATTAAATTCTTTGTAAGGTTCTCTGGTTGGGTGGGGGTAATTCTAAGATGTCATTCCATCAACTGCCCTGCCCTTCAGAGAACTAAGCCTTGACATAATCTTCAAATGAGGAATTAAAAAATCCTGGATCTCCCCAATAATTCATATTCATTTCTCTCAATTGGAAGCCCTTTAAGAGAGAGCTACTCCTTTTCTAATATTTTTATTGCCAGTGCTTAGCCTAGTTTGTAGCACATAGTAAGCATTTCCATTAATTTTTCATTTGATCTGACTTGATAATCAAATATGTGCCCAGAGGAAAGCAACAGGGATGGTGAGGGGAGCAGAAATTCTGCCACAATCTTCTCATTAAAGGAAATACAGTTGTTAAGCATGGTGAATAGAAGATTCAGTAGAAGCACAATAATTGTCAACAAAATATTTGAAAGGCATCATATGGAAGAAAGATTCGAATCATTCTCTGTCATTCCAGAGGCAAAAATAAGAAGTATAGGTGAAAGTTACTAAAAGATAAATTTTGGATCAATCTAGGAGGGAAAAAAAATTCCTAACAGTCCTGTCCAAAAAAAGAATGAGAAGACATCATATGTGCATATGATACCTGAGATTTCTTATGAGATTCTGTGATTGGGTTATGTTTAAAATACAAATCTCCTCATAGACAAGACATTCAATAATTCCACAAATGTGTTTGGGGAATAATTTATAATCAAATGATATAATTTATAATGACATTTATACGTTTCTTTAAGGCTTGTGTAGCTTTTCTCAAATTGGAGGTTATCCTTATTTCTATGTCGTTATACTAATGATATAGATGAAGAAACAGATTCAGAAAGTGTAAGCTTCTGGCCCATAGTCACCCAAGTAACAGAAACTGAAGGCAGTATTCGAACCTATGTCTTCCTGGTTTTTGGTCTAGTATTATTCTATGTATTCTTCCATACTACCTTCTGAAGAAGGGTAGAAACACCAACAGCATGAAAGTCTGCTTTGCTTTTTCAGAACATATACTGGTGTCCTCTTTCCTACCTAAATTTCCTAGTTTTCATTTTGTATACGTTTTGTATACAGGATATTGTTGTTATTATTGTTTGTCCTTCATTCTTGAAGAGGACCATGAGAGAAAGAAGATGATGCCATGATATGCAAGTGAATTCGATTTAAGTGACAGAGGACTGTACAAAGTCACCAGTCTCACTTTCTCCTCCATAGCCATTTGGGTCCAGTGGCAAGATCAGAACGACTGGATAGAGCCCCATAAGGTGTTCTAAAATTCTTAGTGTAGTTTTAAACCTTAAAATCTTAAAGTTATTAAAGCCAAAACTTCATTAAGACTTTTAAAATATACTATATAGGTATACACGTACATGTTGTCTACCGAAAAAATAGACACTAAACTTGGAGGTAGGAATATGTGAGTTTAAGCCTGCCTAAGATAGTGGCTCTGTGACCCTAGGGAGTCACTTAAATGCTTTGATTCTTAGTTTCCTCATCTATTAAATAGGAAGAAGAACAAGGACCTGTCTCACAAGGTTCTTATGAGGGTCCAATTTTATAAATAGTTATATATTACATTGGATAACATAATTTATGTATATGTCATATTTATAAAAACTAGTCTATACACTTGCAAAAATTAAAATGTAATATAAATGTTAACTATTATCATCACCATCAGTACTATAATTATTATTACCTCTCCTGACAGAACCCTTGAGACCAAAGATTATTTAATATTTATTTTTGCTTCCTAAGTGCCAAGTATAGTTCCTGGCACATAGTGGGTCCTTAACAAATTCTTATGAATCATTTTATTCCTTAAGATATGTATAAATCAAATCTTATTTAAAATGTAGTGTGGGAACTTTTAAAGAAATGCTGAAGTTAATTCTTCTTTGTAGAGTCATATTCATTTTGGTGTATAAATGATTACTTCCTAATTGGTCTTTTTGAGAGGATCAGATTTTTCTTTTTTTAATACTGAGCTTCATTTATGTGGAGCATATCTGTATTGACATAAGCCTCTTTGTTCCTTGGGACTGTTTAGTCCAGAGTCCCCATGGCAGTTTTCCAACTGGCAGAGATGCTTCCCAATTCTAATCATCCCTTCTTCATAGCCCCTGTCCTGTCCTGCAGTGAAACCTGATAGCAAAGTCCTGGGCTCATAAGAGCATGGGGATGGCTGGACCAGGCTCCAGTGTGGAGGTCCCGGCTTTGAAATTCCCCTGGGACTGGGGAGAGACAAGAAATAGAGATTCTCATAACTGGGGTAGACCAATGAATTGCCTCACTGAGTGTGCTGAGTCCTACATCAGTTAGTTGGATTCAGGTTTGCTGAGGAAATAATTTCAGTTCATTGGAAAAATTTTGGAGTAAGTACATCAGCTTCTAAGGCCAGGGACAAGAGGATGCAGAGGTAAGTTTGTGTTTGCTGGTGTTCTTTGTGGTCATTTGGAATTGTTTCTTCTGTTTCTTTTTTCTGAAGGAGGCAGATGTGGCATGATAGGGCCAGGGACTTTCTTCAGGATTGACAAGTCCTTGACTTTGGTGTAGAAAATAGAAAATGGATATCTTCCTATGGACCTTGTCCATCATTCAGTCACAAAATATTTAAGAGCCTACTATGTGGTAGACACTACAAGAATGTCAAGTATCGAAAGGAGCAATTTACAATTTAATTAAAAAAATGAATTTTTTTTATCTTTGTGTTTTTAATGAGATGACTTTTAGTTTACTCAAAAATATATTTAAAATCATGTATTTAATGGTAAAATGTCATTTATTTAGCCTCACTGGTGTCCATAACAGTGGGTTTTTTCCCCAGATTTCACTAATTTTTATTAATAATTATTGCTATGGAAACTATCTTCTGTAATGATCTAAAGTTCATTTTCCATCACCAGGGATATGAAATTCCTATTTGAGTTTTTCAAAATGTGTCTATGGTCCTTTTAGTTCTTCATTGTCTATTTTTTTGAAAACAAAAAAAATATATTGAAAACAACTATCAAGATGCATGTCCTTTACTGAACTTCCTTGGAGTTTTGAGTATGGTATTTACTGAAGTATTTGAGAAGCATGCATGGTGTAGTGGTCAGAGTGCTGGACTTGAAGATGAGAAGGCTTGGGTTCAAATCCAGCATCAGATATTGAATAGCTGTGTGACCCTGTAACAAACATATATTAACCTCAGTTTCTTAATTTGTAAAATGGAAATAATAGTAGTACCTACTTCACAGGGTTGTCTTAAGGAGGAAATGAGATAATATATGTAAAGTGCTCTGATTTAAATCTGAATTGTTAATGCTAGTATTATATTATTGATTAGAGCACACCAAGATAAGGACTTTGAATTAGCCTGATGGACAAGGCAATCAGAACTTGTTTCTAATTAAGATGTTCCAGAAGGGAAGTGAGAGGCTTAGGCTTATAGAGAGAAAGGAGGCTTATTACAGTGATAACCTGGAACAGCTGTTGACTAGCAGTCCCAAATGCAGTGAGTGTAGTTCACTGAAGTTTCTGGACCAAGAGTTCAAACAGCAGCACATCATCTCTGATTCCTGATTACTGTGGACACAGCACCCCCAACAGAATGCATGTTAGCCAAGACCATTACCCCAGGCCCTGACCTGGCTCAAAGCTCCCTTCCTCACCTGGAACAAGGATGTCCTTCTGATCCGGCATGGAAGAATATTGGCAGAACACTTTCTGCTTTTGTTTTCCACAGAGGCTAGTTCCCACATGGTGGAATAATACAGCTGAGTCTGTGAATCTGGACTGGGGAGCTTCATCACTACTAAAAGACAAAAACAGCCTTGACTTCTTAGGGGACATATGCAAAAGGAGGTCAAGGTTGGGAGGAGATATTAGCTTAGGAGGAGATCTTCCCTCTCTGATTGATAAAGCCTGGGCCTGAGGGATTTCAATTTCTAGAAGACAGAAATATCACCAGAATAGCAAAAGCTGGGATATAAATATATGACCATTATATAGAAGACAGATAGAAAATGACTGCATGATTTAGGTCTTACAAGCTGCTTTCTAGGTCAGTTATATAACAGATGTCTGCCCCAGGCTTCATTTTGTTATTTTCATTTTACCTAATTTTATACAATTAGCTTTGGAAATTATTTTTTTAAGTTAAATACTGAGTATATTATTGGCAATTTCTCTTTCATCTGAATTTGGAAATAATTCTATCACTTAATATCAGCATGTCTTTCAAAGTCCTTCAAAGAGCCAGTGGTTGCCAAAGTATCAGACATTTTCATTATCTTGAGGATCATAAGAAAAATTCCCCACAAAACAAAATAGGAGTAAACCAGTCCAGTTTTTTTGGATGATCACTTGTAAAAAGTAACTATGTTCTGAATGCTTTTCCAAAGAACAGAATATTCCTTTTTAGTTAAGAGCACTAGACTAAAATCCATTGCATAGTCTTGCAACTTTTCCTTTAGGGGTGTTAATGAACCTTTTTATGCTGAGAAAAAAAATCTAAAGATCCATTCATTTTAACAAGTTTTAAAGATAAAATTAATGAAGAAGAATGTATCTCAATTGCTACTAAATCACAGACATTTCAAAATCTAAATTTTAAAGCACTTTGTCTTCGGTATTTCCTTTGTAGTTCACATGGAGTAGTTTATAATATTTTACAATAACCCATTTTATAACATATTAGGAATGGATCAGTTGTTACTGAAAATTCCCACTTAGGATTATAGATTTAGAGATTGAAGGAAGCTTTGAGATCATGCAATTAAATCCACTGATTTTATATCTGAAGTAACTGAATCCCAGGGGAGTTAACTGAATTGCCCCAAATCATATAGGTAGTCAGAGGTGGGTTTTGAACCCAGGTCCCATGAGTCAAAAACCAATATATTTTCCTCTGTAGAGGATGCTGCCTTCACATAATTATAAATATTATAGGCATGTGTTCTCTTTTATATATTTTGTATTCATCACTCAAACAGATATGACTAAAGAATTAGTTTGATTTATATTTGCAATGGAACTTACAAAATAAAAAATCTGTGACTTGCTAGGCTGGTGAACATTAATGCTACTTCCAAAGTAGATGCTTATTAATTAAGAGTACATCTACCATACATGTACATATGTAGCATGTATACTATGAATATGTATATATACTATTATATTAACAGGAACTATCAATCTCTTAAGGCATCCATAATTTCTGCTCATCTTTTTGCCAGTAAAAGATCACAGATGTAAAACTATAATAGATGTTGGAGGCCAACCAATCCAATGCCTCCATTTTCTGCTTCAGGAAACTGAGGTCAATGAATGATGTTTTCACTTCAAAATCTATTGGAGTTTCCTTCCCCAAGTTTCCTTTCCAAATTTTCCAAGAATCCAAACATTCCTGTCTATTTATAATGTAAATCAGAGGTGGTTAAATACTCAGCCCATGGACCACATGTGACTAACCACACTTCAGAGTATTCTGAACTAGATTAAAATGCAATTGGGAAATATTTGATAAAATAAATTTTTAAAGTGCAATTAAAACATATAGAATTTTATGATTATTTTTTCTTCTATTCAATATGTAGATCACAGGGAATCTAATATACTGTTTAGTGGTCCCTCTTTCTATTTCAGTTTGATACCACTAGTATGAAGTAAAGTCAATGCCTTAGTTATGTCGTCAGTGGAAGATCACTTCTTTCCTTTTTCTTTTTTTTTTTTTGGAGGGGGGAAGGCAGGGCAATTGGGGTTAAGTGACTTGCCCAAGGACACACAGCTATTAAATGTTAAGTGTCTGAAGTCAGATTTGAACTCAGGTCCTCCTGACTCCAGGGCTGATGATATATTCACTACACCAACTAGCCACCCCAATGATCACTTCTGTCCTCTAGGTGCCCACTATCACACCTCTCTAGTATGTTGTATGTGCTATCACTTCGATCATCTTCCATGCTCTCTTATGCTACCCTTTCTAACTCTTAGTGGTACTCCCCCTATATTCTCAGGTATGATAACTACAATAAGGGCGATAATATAGGAGAGCAGCCCCTAAGCTTTTGTTGAAGACCTGGAACTAATCTGCTTTTAAAATTTTATTTTGTAGTCCTGGGAGAAGAAAAGTGCATTAACAGTGAAAGCTCTTATTCCATTTTAGACTGAGACCTGCATAGAGTCACTAGATCTTTGAGGTTTTTTTTTTTTCCAATTTTGCTATTGGTATCAACACAGTAAATTATTTTAGGGTCTTATAAGAAAGACAATGAACATGTCCCTTCATGGTGGGTGAAGGGATTTAGAGCTCCTCTACTCCAAATTCCATATTTTAAAGATAAAGAAACTGAGGTTCAGGCAGGGGGCTAAAATTGGAACAGGTCTTTGAGATCATCCAGTATAGTCAGGAGCACTAGATTTGGAGTCAGAGAAATTGATTTCAAATCTTGACTCTACCACTTACTATGTTTATGACCTTTAGTCAATAACTTTACCTTTCTAGGACTCAGTTTCCTTAATTATTTCGAAGATCCCTTCTATCTCTAATTCTTTAACTCCATCGTTTTATCATTTGTTGAACATAGGCCCTGGCAGAAAGAGAGAATTGTCTAAGATCACATAGATAGAAGACAGATTTTCAGCTAGAAAACAAATTTCTTGACTCCTAGTCTAGGGATCTACCTAATCTATCCAATTAAAAAATTAGCTGACCTTAGTGAAAAGTAGAACTTGCTCTTGGATGAAGCATGGGATAGTAGAAAGTCTACTGGATTTGAAAGTAGAAGACCTATATTGTGGAACAGTGGGAAAAATAAAACAAAAAAGAAAAACACTGATTCTGGAATCACCGGACCTTATATCAAATCTTGCCTCAAATGCTCACTATGGTGACACCAGTGAAATTATTTAACCTCCCTTAGTCTCACTTTACTCATCTACTAAATTATGAGGTTAAAGTAGATGGCCTCTGATGCCTTTTACAATCTCATAATACCATAACCTGGATCAGTACCCTACCAGTAGCCTGAACTACTTAGTATTTGTGTGACTTTGGACAGATGATTGAATACTTTTTTGATTCTAAATCAATGATCTTATGTTTTCCACATTATGCTTTTCTCATCTGTAAAATGAGAATGGAGATCAACATGGCCATTGATTCTATCAATGTGGCAGATAATATGGGATAGAGAAAAGACTACAGGTTGTGGGGTCAGAGGACCTAGGTTCAAAGTCTGCCTCAGCTCTTCATTAGCTCCATGACCATGAGCAGCTAGCTCATTTGAACACCATGACCCTCAGATCCCTTATCTGTAAAATGGGTTGGATTAGATGGTGCTTAAGGTTCTTTCTAAAGATTTAATTTTATGAAAAGCTGTTAAAACAACTCAATAGGTGGTCAGATTAGCTGTATTCTTATTTTTGTTTTCACTTTATAACCAAGAGCTATAAAGCTCTTGACAAATGACATTTTGATGACAAGTTACCTAAAATATGGAAGGAATAGGATTGCTCAGCTACTTTTCTGAATTCCCATATGGGATTAAAGAAAGATAATATTCTTTGTTATTTTCATTTTAGATCACCACCTAAGGACATGGATGCAGAAGAGAAGGAAATTGTCATCTGGGTTTGCCAAGAAGAAAAGATTGTCTGTGGACTGACCAAACGTACCACTGCAGCTGATATAGTCCAGGCTTTGCTTGAAGAACATGAAACCACCTTGGGAGAGAAACGATTTCTTTTTGGACAGCCCAGTGATTATTGTATCATAGAAAAATGGAGAGGCTCAGAGCGCGTCCTTCCTCCACTCACAAAAATCCTGAGACTTTGGAAGGCCTGGGGAGAAGAACAATCAAACATGCACTTTGTCCTAGTGAAAGCAGATGCTTTGGTTCCAGTTCCATTATGGAGGACAGCAGAAGCAAAATTAGTTCAAAACACAGAAAAACAGTGGGATCTCAGTCCAGCCAATTATATGAAGATGTTGCCACTAGACAAGCAGAAAAGGATAGTCAGGAAAACATTCAGGAAACTAGCAAAAATTAAGCAAGACTCTGTTATACAAGACCGAGACAGTATGGAGACATTGGTGCATTTGATCATTTCTCAGGACCATACCATTCATCAGCAAGTCAAAAGAATGAAAGAATTGGATCTGGAAATTGAGAAATGTGAAGCAAAATTTCATCTCAATAGAGTAGAATATGAGGGAGAAAATTATGTTCAGGATTCTTATCTAATACCCAGTCCCATTGAGGTCAAACAACAAAGAAATCTGAAGCAAGAAGAAAATCAGACACCTGACTATCTGAGTGAGAGTGAAGGGATTTTACAGCTGGAAGAACGACTGAAATATTATAGGCTGCTTATCGACAAATTATCTGCTGAAATAGAGAAAGAAGTTAAAAGCATTTGTGTAGATGTGAATGAAGAAACAGAAGGGACAGTTATGGAAGAATTAGAAAAGAAAAACTTGGAAAGCATTAAGCATGATTTGGAGAAAAGTA
Organism: Petaurus breviceps papuanus; assembly: GCF_028583685.1. Classification (NCBI taxonomy): domain Eukaryota; kingdom Metazoa; phylum Chordata; class Mammalia; order Diprotodontia; family Petauridae; genus Petaurus; species Petaurus breviceps. The sequence continues at coordinate 4,798,635 of NW_027185889.1, read as the reverse complement.
TGAAAGCTGGTTTAAAAATCCATTCTCACTTAAGTGGTATCCAGAAAGAGATTAAATATAATGATGCCTTGCTTGAGAAGAAAGCAATAGAATATGAACTCCTGGAAGAGGAACTGAATTCGCTTCATTCCAGTAACAAAGATGGATGTCAATCTAATGAAAACAGGGAGAAAGGGCTTGAGGATTCCAGTAGCAGTGTGGCACACCCTCATTTTACTAAAAAAATATTTCATTCCTATATCAATGATACAGACTCAGATACTGGAATAAGCTCTACTCACAGCCAAGACTCAGAAACCACCTTAGGAGATGTAGTGCTGCTGTCAACATAAATGGAACTGTTGTTTCATGACCTACTATCATTTCTAAAAGATCATTTAAACAGGAACATTCAATAGTAAAAGCTAGATCACCACAATATCTTCATTCATTCATTGCCACAGAGGCTTTATTCCATGGATACTTGATTAAAGTACTTACAAAGTAGGTGAAAACAAAAGATTACAAATCAGCTGACTAAAAAAAATGTCTATTTAAACTTTATAAGCTATATGGTAAAATACACTGTTTATTAGAAACATTACAAAAAAAGAAACTTCAAGTATGAAGAGACATTATATGGGATAACAGTTATAACTTGCTTAGAGGTTCTTTTTTTTCTTAATTTGTATCTCATGACTCAATAAAAACTTAAAATTTATCATTATTTTGAGAGGGTCAAAAGTATCAAAACTGTATAATAAAAATAATAAATACCATCTGTAAAAGCTGTCTTCAGCGTTAAGTGATTGGAATTTTATGTCTGAAAAGGTGATAGAGGTTAGCTTATTTTTACCTGATTTTTTCTTGATCTTTGTTTTGTTAATTTCTAGTTAGAATGTTCAGCACATTCAGTTAGACTCTTCCTGACCTATGTTGGAAAATGTAAAGAGCATCGCTGTAAGGACTTGGGGCTACTGTGAGAGAGCTAAGACATGGGGTAATTTGTGAGCAGGGGGAGTGTAATCATAAGCTACATAAAACAATTATTTTGAGAAATCCAGAATCAGAGAAAAATTATGTGGCTCCCATTTTGCCTGGCAAAAGGTCTAGCTCCCCACCAAAAAAAAAAAAAAATGGGACAGGGATTCTTTACTTCTCTGAAACACAGAACAGAATTTCATTGAGAATCACCAAACAGAAAACTTGATATAGGATTATCATTCTAGGCCTGGAAGGGACCTTGAAGGTCATATAGTCTATTACTCTCATTTTAAGGTGGAATAAACAGTCTCAGAGAAAGTGGAAGACAGCCATGGTAGTTGGCTTCAGAACTATTTTTACATAGGTCCTATAACTCCAAAGTGAATACATTTCTATTATACTTTACTGTCTCCACATCTGCTGCATGTCTACAAATGGTGAGAGCTACAAATTTTAACCCTTTTGTGGGTACCAAAAACAAATAAACTGAAAAGGGGTTTCTAGACTGATTTTCCTCACCTGTTATTGGACCAGATGCTTCCTTTTCTCTAGTGATCTAGAGATCGCTTTCATCTAGTGATGCCATGATCCTATTTAAAATGACTAAAATTTCATTATTAGATTTAGATATGTTAATATGAATAAATCAGATAAAAATTAGAGCTTTGGGGATAACTTGAACTTATTAAATCAAACCATCAATTTCCTATTGACTAACTGTCTGGCTGTACTTTATAATGGGAACTGAGAAATACTGTCCCAATAAATGCATGCCCTTGAAAATGGTCTCCAGAGAAATGATTTTACCAACTCTTTTCACCTCTTTTCCAGAATTTACAGATCTCAGTTGTTTTTGTATTCTTTATATATACACACATGCACACCCACATATATGTATAGGTATACATGTATATATGTGTGTATGGATGGATATATTTCAGAAAAGGGGAATATATTTAAACCTTATTTCCTTTTTCTGCTGCCAGTTAATTAACCCAATGGGACAAATTCAAGTCACATATGATTTCTTCAAGTTGTAACTGATACATAATATTAAAGGAATAATTTTACTATTTTCTTTGACTATGTTTTTTTGTGTATCATTTATAACTACATATGAATACATTTATATTAGTTGACATGTCATTTCTGTGTAAAGTTAAACAAATTATTTAATATTTGTTCATTAACTTCCTGAAATTCTTCCTGATATAAATAATACATGATACATATTTGCATTGTATACCTTTATAAAAAATAAACCCAAGCAAATAGAAGTAGATGTTGTTTTTCATCATTAGAATTTTTAAGCATCCCTTTAGATAAACTATCACCAAGACAAAGCCATCACTTAATAAATGCTTGTCACCAGAAGGAAGGAAAGAAGGAATAAAGACTTAATGCTGGCAGAAATCCTTCACCACAACCTACCAAATTTCCTTCACATTTTAGAATGAATTTCTTTGTTGTTTCAAACTACAGGGCTTCTTCTATTCTCTTAAGGATACTTATTCTTGGTACCGAAGATACAAAGATGAAAAATAATACCTGCCCTCAGGGAGCTTATGTTTTATCAGGAAGAACAAGTATGTATATATTAAATAATTACAAGGGGTTTGTTTTTGTTTTTGTTTTTGCCTGGGGGAATCAGAAAAGGCTTCATGTAGAAGGTGACAGTTGAGGTTAGTTTTTTTGGGAAAAAATGTATCCTAAGAGAACTAAATTCACCCTAAACTCCAGCTAAAAATGTTAGTTGTTATTAGCCCATGGTTCTACTGAGAAAAGTCAATGGAAGCAAACACTTTTCAGTATCTCAAAATCTCCCTAGTTTTTTTCCCCCGAAAGTTTTGAATCAGAATTCCAGAGATTCATAAAATACCTTCTTAAAATTTGTTGTAGGATCACATTTTGAAGCTTTAAAATTGAAGACATTATCTGGATTATGCAAGGAATAACAATAATAATAATAATAGGAAAGGAAAATTGATTTTGTATGTTTATATGGGGAAAGGGAGTGAATGTAATATTGAATTAATGAAAAAAATCCTAGTATAGAAACCCATTTCATCAAATCAGATTAATAACAAGAAAATAATTATAGCAAATATCTATATAGCACTTACCATGTGGTAGGCACTATGCTAAAGGTTTTCCAATTATCTCATTTGATGCTATTATTCCCATTTTTACAAATGAGGAAACTGAGGTTATGTGAGGTTATGGCCAGGGTCACACAGCTAGTAAATGTTTAAGGTCAGATTTTAATTGAGGCCTTTCTAATTCCAGCCCCAATGTTCTACTAAATCTTCTACCTACTTGCCCCCTTAATCTGATCTTTATTTTCTTAGTTGAATGGGGCACTGAAATGTGTCTCATCCATGAGGATGTAGCTAGACATAGTCAGACACAAGCCTAGAACTTAGGGTTTCCTGATTATAAAGTGAGCAATTGGTTCACTCTAAATTTTCTCTAATGTATACATATGAGGTAATTTTGTTTGCTGTTTTATGTGGGTATTTGTCTTAATTCTACTTATCCCATAACATGGTGACAATCAATGCAAATTGGAAAGTATTAAATTCTGTACTAACTACTTTGCCTCCACTCTGCCAAGTGACCATTTTCATTGATATCCAACAATGAAATTCTTCCATAAGCAAAGTTGGAAAGGTTGATCTTGACCAGATTATGAAAGACCTTGCATGTCCACTGAAAGAAGCTAGAGTTGATCTTAGCATTTGCAGCATTTTGTTGAAAGGTCACTACTTTCTTTTTTTTTTATTTTTTAAAGCAATTGGGGTTAAGTAACTTGCTCAAGGTTACATGGCCAGTTAATTCTGGGTGAGGTGCTGAGTGTCTGAGCCCAGGACTCAATCTCCAGGTCATCCTGACACTGGAGCCCGTGCTATTACTCTCTGTGCTACCTGGCTGCCCCAAGGCCACTACTTTCTAATGGTCCAGATCCTAACTCATTGTCTCAGATTCTCAGGTCAGGCCTGCATTTGTAAAGTAAAGTGAGAAATTTAGGCATAATTCCAACTACTGTTGGAAATTCAGGTCTCAAAGTTCACTTATCTAAATCTTCCAGATAAAATTGCAGTGAGTGTTAAGAAAGAGGGTTTGTTTTTTTTTTTGACATTTTTGGTAGCATCCTAGTGATAATCAACAGTGACAATAATTACAAAAAGAATAATAGAATATTCAGGAGAATAGGATGTATTATGTGTATAGCTATATACAACTTTCTTGTTTGTATGCTTATGTATATAAATATGTGTTATATACATGCATATACACATACACATGCATGCCTGAATATATGTGTATGAATATATATTTTTGTATGTGTATATATATCCATGTGTCTGTATATAGATATATACACAGTTCAGGGTGGGCTAGCACTTCTGGTGTGAGGGCTTACCAAACCATTTTCAGGACTATTCTTCCACCTTTGTGTTCACCTTACCACCCAAATCTCACCTGCATCTTCAAGAAGTTGTAACATGCAACCACACCCAAGTAAACCTGTATCAGTAGATGGGTTAAACCAGGTGGAAGGTAACTGATAGGCCACAAATGTATCTGTGAGTAAAGGGTATCCCAAGCATGTGAAGACTTCTTCTCACATAATTGGTAGATGAGAACAGTTTGTTCCAATGGCCATGAAGGTGGCTGAAGCAGGCTCTCTAGAGCACTTAGAGCTTAGTCAGACATCAAAGATGCCAAGGTCATCCACTGAATCCCAGGGTATCTCTGGTCATCTTGACTTCTGTCCTACCATTGTATTTCAATGACTTAGGAAGAGAGTGAGGCTCGTGACTTTGCACAGTTCTGCCTTGCTCAAATAAAATTAATGTGTAAGTCAAGACATCATCCAATATTCACTATTTTACCCCAACATCATGAGGCTATTGCTTCTCTTTGAAAATGAAAGATGACCAAGAACTAGTTAGATAGATAAATAAACAGATATAGATATCTGTTTATAGAAATATCTAAATGTATCTATATAAAAATATCTATATCCATAGAAATCTCTCTCTACATATATATGTATATATATATATATATATATATATATTTCTCCATATCCCTAGGTCTAGAGATTTATAGAAGATATCTCATTAAATCCTCAAAACCCAATGAAGCATGTACTAGGGCTGGGGGGCGGGGGGAAAACCTGTGGTTTTGAGGCCACGTGTGGCCTTCTAAGTCCTTGCATTCATTCTTTTGACTGAGTCCAAGTTCTACAGAACAAATCTGTTCTGTGAAATTTGGATTCAGTCAAAGGGCCACGGATTCCCTACTCCCATACTAGTGTATCCTAAAAGATTTAATGGATGAAAGTTGTACTAAGACTCTTGGGACACCCTGTATCAATATTGTTCTTTTCATAATACAGGAGAGGAAACAGGTTCAGAAAGATGGAGCTCCTTGAGGGAGCCCAGGAAGCCTTCTCCCATTCAGGGAAGGACTATTGTATCCTCAACAACATAGTGGTTGGCATACATGAGTGCTTAATAAATGTTTATTGTTTGAGATAAAGACATGCTCAATGTTACATATCCAGTAAATGGTACAATTAGGATTGGAACCTTATTTCCTATCTCAATTCTATTCATTTTACCATACCTCTAAGTCAAAATATTGGTTCTCACATTGTATGGATCTAGAATTGGAAAATATGATGGAGGTGGTATAATCCAATACTCTAATTTTGCAAAGAAACTAAGGCAGACTAATATGAAGGGATTTGTTCAAAGTTACACTGTTCACTTTCAAAGGCAGGAGTTGAAACCAGGTCTTCTAACTTGTCTTACTGTAGGTTCAGAAACCTTTCCATCATGCAACATTTCCTACTTTGCTCAATAACTTATAAAAAGTCATGGCTAAAAATACCACCCTGGTAACCTACAAATACATTCTACTTTGAATATTTGGCAACCAGAGATAGGGGACAGCATTAGAGTCAAGTGTCATATCAGAGAAATAAACAAGAGGAGAGGAGGAAGGGGTGTTATAGCTCTGAGTGATTTAATTTTGGTTAACACCCAGCCCATCCCCATATGTGAGGAACTCAGCCAGTTTTAACTCATTTCCAGGATGTTACTGCCCTGCTATCATGCTTCCACAGGTGTTGTGGCTTCTCAGAGCATAAAGCAAATTGGCAATTGTTGAAACAGCTGGCTCAATTCAGGTAATATGTAATTATGAGTACGGTAAAAATACAGGGTAAACAGGTTCCCTTTGAGCCCCATTCAATTTGTATCTCTGAGGAATAATTAATGCTATACAGGACAGTAATTATTATTCTGAAACTGGTGAGTGGAGCATAAAGGACTGAGTAGACAAGATCTTAATGAATCACTGACCGACAATGAAATAAGATGGAGATAGAGAGTGAAGAGCCAACTACATGGTACCCAACATGGGTGGGGAGAAAGGGGGAGAGAGAGGGGGAGAAAGGGAGAGAGGGAGAGAGGAAGAGAGTGTCAGAGAGAGAGAGAGAGAGAGAGAGAGAGAGAGAGAGTCTTAATCCTGGTTTGGCAATTTACTGCCCTGTGATATTTTTTTTTTCATTTTTCAAATGCTTTTTTAACTTCTGATTTACATTATTCATTTCTGCCAGATTTTGAGTTACAAATTTTCTCCCAATACTTCCCCCACCCACCACCCCAAAACAGCAGTCCCAGAGGATATTCCCTTCTCCAATCTGCTCCCTCCTATTTTCTCCCATACCCCTTTTGACTTTTCCAGTGGATCTCTATGTCCCAGTGCCTGTACATCCTATTTCCCAATTACATGCAAAATAGTATTAATAATAGTATATATATATATGTATATATATATATACATATATATGTATATATTTGATTTTAAAACTTTGAATAACAGATTCAATCCCTACTTCCCTTGCTGGGAAGACAAGCATTTCAGTATAGGTTGTACATGTGTGGCTAACACAAAACAATAACATAGTAGATATATTGTAAAAGACTGATTATATTCCCTCCCTCCTATCCCACCTCCCACTTATTCTATTCTCTACTTTGATCCTGTCCCTTTTCAAAAGTGGGTGTTTCCAATTTCCCTCCCCCCCCCAGCCTGGCCTTCCTTCCATCATCCCCCCTCTCATCCTCTCACACCCCCCACTGTCCTGAAGGGTGAGATACCCTATTTACTGTGTATTTCATTCCCTCCTCAAGACCAATTCAATGGGAATAAGGCTGACCCATTCCCTTTTGCCTTCCTATTTTTCCCCTCCATTGGAACCATTTTCCCTTGCCTCTTCTATATGAGATAGTTTACCACATTCTGTCTCTCCCCATCTCTTCTCATTATATTCCTGTCTCACCTTTTAATTTCACTTTTTAAGTATCATCCCTTCCTGTTAAATTGGTCCTGTGGCCTCTATCTATGTATACCTGTAAACATATGTATATATATATACACATTCACACATGTATTCTTATGCCCATATACCCTCATATAGACACATATATATTTCTATTCCCTTCAACTACTGAGAAAAGTTTCATAAGTTACAATTATTTTTTTCCATGTGGGAATGTTAATAGTTCAACTTTGATAAGTTCCTTATGATTTCTTTTGCCTGTTTACCTTCTCATGCTTCTCTTGCTTCTTGTATCTGAATGTCAAATTTACTATTCAACTGTGGTTTTTTTCAGCAAGAATGCTTGAAAGTCCACTATTCCACTGAATGACCATATTTTCCCCTGAAGCATGATACTCAGTTTTGCTGGGTAGGTGACTCGGTTTTAATCCCAGCTCCTTTGATGTCCAGAATATCATATTCCAAGCCCTTCGATCCCTCAGTGTAGAAGCTGCCAGATCCTGGGTTATCCTGATTGTGTTTCCACAATATTCAAATTGTTTCTTCCTGGCTGCTTGTAATATTCTCTCCTTATTCTGGGAATTCTGGACCTGGCTATAATATTCCTAGGAGTTTGCTTTTTGGGATCTTTTTTTAGGAGGTGATCGGTGGATTCTTTCAACCTCAATTTTGCCTTCTGGTTCTAGAACATCAGGGCAGTTTTCTTTGAGAACTTCCTGGAGGATGATTTCTAGGTTCTTACTCTGATCATGGCTTTCAAGTAGTCCAATAATTTTTAAATTATCTCTCCTGGATCTATTTTCCAGGTCAGTGGTTTTCCCATGAGATATTTCACATTGCCTTCTATTCTTTTCATTTGTTTTGATTTGTTTAACAGCATCTTGATTTCTCATAAAGTCATTAGCTTCCATTCTCTCCAATCCAATTCTGATGCAATGATTCTCCTCACTGAGCTTTTGAGATTCTTTTTCCATCTGGCAAATTTGGCTTTTTAAGACATTCTTCTCCTCATTGCCTTTTTGAGCCTCTTTTGCCATTTGAGTTAGTCTGTTTTTTAAGGTGGTATTTTCCTCAGTCAGGCTGTTGACTCTCATTTCGTAATTTTCTTGCATCATTGTCATTTCTCTTCCCAGTTTTTCCTCCACTTCCCTTGTCTGCTTCTTAAGGTCCTCTATGGCCTGTAACCAGCTCGTATTTCCTTTGAAACTTTTGGTGCAGGAGTTCTGACTTCACTGTCTTCCTCCTGTTCCATGCTTTGCTCCTTTTTGTCTCCAAAATAGGAGTCTAATGTTGGTATCATTTGTCTGCTTTTTTTCCTTTGCCTGGTCATGTCACCCCTCTGTCACTTGGCCCCTGGGCTTTTTGCCACAGTAGGACTCTTCCACCAGCAGGGGAGCTTTCTCCCAAATGCTGGGGTTTTCTCAGCTGCCGGAGGTATTAGATGGGTGCCCTCTCTGAGGTCTCCACATGCTCTGGCAAGCTAGACACACACTCCAGGACCTTCACCCTAGACTGCAATCCAGATCCAAGAAGGTTAAAGCAAGACCAATTACCCCTCAGACTGGTGCTTTTCCCTTTACAACTCTGCAGGTCAGGAGCGGGAGCTGCCCTGTGGAGCTGGCTGGCTATTCTGGAGGCTCAGTGGCTTCTTGCCCTGGGGGCAAAAGCTACTCACTCCCACTTACTGGGTCCCAAAATCCAGACTGCACTGACCTCTCACTTTGTCCTTCGCATCTATGTGTTGATACATCTGGTAACAGCCACAGCTGCTGCTGATCTGGAGCCCCTCTGGCAGGTGGCTGGTCAGGCCCGCCCTGGGGCTAAAGCCTGGGGCTAAAGCTGGGCTTGGCTCCCAGAGTGCTGTGCAGGCCAATTCCTGCCAGCCTGCCAGACTGTCCTCAGCGGGAGGTTAGCTTCTCTGTGTCATTTTGTGGGTTCTGCAGCTCCAAAGTTTGTTTAGAGTCCTCTTTTTACATGGATTGGGGGAGGTGGAAGCCAGAACCCAGCAGAGGTCCTGCTTTTACTCTGCCATCTTGACTCTGACCTGTGATATTATGACTAAACCACTTATCCTCTTTGAGCCTTGGTCTTCCTCTCCTATAAAATGAGGGTTGTAGGCAAGATGATCCTCAGTTTCCATTGTTTAAGTCAACCTCCAAATGAGGTTGAGCTCTATGGACACTAAAGTCTCTTTTTGCTCCAAATTTATGATCCTATGACTTCTAAGTGTCCTCTAAGAACTGTTTACAATCCAATATGAATTCTTTCCAAATGAAATCATAAAGCGAGAATTAACCTGGAAGAGTTTTCAAGTAGACTGTATGCAAAACAAGGATAATTTTAAATGTAAACTATATAGAAAGTGAAATAAAAATCAATATATCATATTCCATTTGATGAAACAATTCTATTAAAAATAACCATTGTATATTCCTAAAGTATAAACAGTAGAGGAGTGTAAATTTATTATTTTTGCATGTATATATCATGGAACAAATGTAATATCCAAAGACACCATTAAATAAACCTCATGCTGACTTTGTAAAAATCAGTGCATAGCACTTAATAAAAACAAGTTTCTTAAGTAAATATGATAGACAGAATGAGTATGTATTTCATTAGCGCACACTGAATATTGGAGAAAGTATTCAAATGACAAGATCCTAAATCAATTTAAATGCTAAATTACAATAAAAATATAAAAGCCTCTTAAAAATTGGAGCAAAAAGGAGTATGGTTTCCATTGACAAGCTACCCTCAATCATTAAGTCCTTAAATTTATTTTGCCTCTGTTCATTCCTTCCTGCTGCTTTTGAATTTTCTAGTTGCTAATCTCTATCCAGTTGAATGTGAGAAGAACACAGGGCCTCAAAAATCAGCTGCATTAGCCACTTCATAGGTCTTAGTTTCAAAGGAAAAGCATCATAGAGACATAGGGGCCATCCAGGAACCTCATTTTATATATGATGAAACTGAACCTCAGGGAAATCATGAACACCCTGTTGGTGAGCAACAGAGATGGAATTTGATGACAGGTTCTCTGAACCCAAATTCCATGTTGTTGTTTTTTTTTTTCTACAGCACCAAGAGTTTGACTCAATTTTATAAAATTGCTTTGAGGGGTTACCTATGCGTTATCTAAAGTAATTAGATGGAATTTCTTAAAGTGAATTATAACTTGTCTCTGCAGGTACTTCCTAAAGAGAATTCCAGAATATAGAAGAGGATTTTGCCTCAGTATTTGGAGCTATAAGTTAGGAGGCAGCTAAGTGACTCAGTGAATAATGCAGTAGGGCCTGGAATCAGGAAGATGTAAGTTGAAATACTACTTCAGATGTCTACTAGTATCTGGGCAATTCATTTTAACCTTGCTGTGTCTCAGTTTCCCCAGCTGTCAATGGGGATAATAAAGCACTTACTTCCCAGGCTTGTTGTGAGTAATAATAATCAATAATGAGATAGTATTTATAAAGCTCTTAGCATAGCTCCTGATACATAGAAAGAACTGTATAAATGTTCATTATTATCATCCGTGAAAATAACTACATTGGTATGTTTAATTTAAAAGTCATTTTGCATTAAATTTAGATATTATATACACAGCCTGTGCACATTGCCTCTCCAGAGGATTTTCTCAGAAAGGCTCAGCTACTTTTGGTGGTGGTTGCCCATACCTGTGCTTTGAGCAAAGTTGGGAGCTATTGGTACAAAAACTCGTAGAAAGAAGGAAGCACATTAATGAAGCCCAAAGGATAAACACAATGAATTTGGGGTGGTTGTAGAGGGAATAGCTTATGGAGAAGCTCCAAGATGTAGTGGATAGAGGACTGTTCTTGAGCAGATAATATGGGCATACATTTCATATATATGTAATTTATAGGATGCATAATTAATGTAAATATGCAAATTAGAGAGTGGGACAGAGAGAGAGAGAGAAGAGAGACATACAGACAGAAAGACACAGCACAATTCCTTTTTTAAGTCTCTTTTTATTTTGGAGGGGGAAGACAGGGAAATTGAGGTTAAGTGGCTTGCCCAAGGTCACACAGCTAATAAGTGTTAAGTGTCTGGGGTCAAATTTGAACTCAGGTCCTCCTGATTTCAGGTCTGGTGTTCTATTCACTGCACCACCTAGCTGCCCCCTGAGACAGCATATTTTCCATGGGACCATAATGCCTCCCCAAGTGGGATCTTCATCTCACTTTCTTGTTCTAGGAACTCTTCCATTTGATATGAGAACTCAGTGTTAAAGAATCACTTGCCTCTTTATTTCTGTTGGTATCATATTTGGGTCTAGCATCACTTGACCAGAAGAAGCTTCATCCCATTCTGCCAGTCTTCTGGGAAGTCTGAAGTCCTTTTCAAAATATCTTTAAAATATTTCTGACCACATCATTTTCATCCAACTTGTGAATGATGCAGGATGTCTTGTGCTGCTTTAATCTATCTATCTATCTATCTATCTATCTATCTATCTATCTATCTATCTATCTATCTCTCTCTCTCTCTCTCTCTCTCTCTCTCTCTCTATCTATCTATCTATCTATATATATATATATATATCTGACATGAACACAAATCATTCATTAATTTGTCTAGGCATATATTTATCTATCTACCTCTCTATTCATTTATTTGTTTTTATTCATTCATTTATCCATTTCTCTATTTGTTTATCTGGTCATTCATTCATTCATTCATTCACTTATTTGTCTTGACAGCATGACACAATGCAAAGAGCAAAGTCTTCTGGCCTTGGAGTGAGAACCCCTGATTTCAAATCCACTTTTCTATTAAAATCTATATGACCTCAGGTAAATTACTTGACCTCTCTGACTTTTGTAATCTAAGCTGTTTGCAAATTGTCTGTTATACTTATAAATTATTTTGCTTTTAGAATGCAATATTGTTACATTAGTATCAAAGAAAAATCTAAAGTAGAAAATAACCTTGCATGACAAATATACCAAAATTTGAGAGTGGTTTCATTATGCCAAGTCAGCCTGGCAGTCTCTGACATCCTTCTTCTATCACTGTTCTACTGAGTTATGGGGTGGAAGTTCACAGGAGGTTACAAGTCTCCTAACACTGATCTCTGTGGATTCACCCACATCACCACTGAAACCCATCATCACATATAATTATAAGTTGACTGTACACTAATTATAATTAAGGAATCTTGAACAAGAACTTTGATACAATGTACACAACCTGGGGGAGGGGTGAGGAAGTCAACCATACCTCACCACTCTTTGTGTTGTTTTTTTTTAAGCAATCGGAGTTAAGTAGCTTGCTCAAGGTTACACGGCCAGTTATTTCTGGGTGTGGTGCTAAGTATTTGAGTCCGGATTTGAACCCAGATCATCCCGACACTGGAGCGGATGCTCTTACTTGCTGAGCCACCTGGCCACCCCTAAGAAATTGGGGTTAAGTAACTTGCTCAAGGTTACACGGCCAGGTGTTTCTGGGTGGGTGCTAAGTGTCTGAGCCCAGATTCGATCCACAAGTCATCCCAACAGTGGAGCTGGTGCTCTTACTCGCTGTGCTATCTGGCCGCCCCATACCTCACCACTCTTAAACTTTGGAGAAGCTAGCCATAATGTATGATATCACTCTTAATTGATATGGACCACAAGAGTCCTGTACATGGAGACTCATATGCAAGGATGAAAACTTACTTTGCATGTTCTAAATCTGAGAAGCATCATGCCTACACAATATTTACCAGGAGCCAAAAGATGAGTTGCCTTTCCTGCACTTAATAACACCTTGTATTATATTGCGGCAAAGACTTGGTGTGTGTGTGTGTGTGTGTGTGTGTGTGTGTGTGTGTTATCTTCATAACTTTACTGTGGGGAAGGTAAGTCAAACACTATTATCCCCATTATAGAGAGAGTGAGACTAAGGTACATATGGAAAAGTAAAATTATTTGCGCAGTGCCACATTGCATTGCAGTCAGAGCTGGACTCAGGATCTAGACTCTCAGACTCTCTGTTATTGCTTACTTCACCAGACTACATGGGATTGAATGGAAGTAAACAAATGTAAGGACTAGAAAATAAAGGGAAAGGGGAAGACTAAGAGAAGGAAGGGAAAAAGAGAGAAGGAAGGGAAAATGTAAGGGAAAGGAAAGGAATGGTAGAGAAAAGAAGAGAAAGAAGAGGAGAGAAGAGAAGAGAAGAAGAGGAAAGGGAAGGAAGAATCTTCTAATCATCAAATAATAAAGATTTTTCAAAAATTTTTACCATTTTACATTAATATAAATTCTTTTGTTAAATATTTCATTTTTCTAATTATATAAAATAATTTTTAACATTTAAAAATAGTGTTTAAATTTAGCTTTCCTCCGCTTCTCCTTCATTGAGAAGGTAAATAATTTAATATGGTTTTATACATTATTGTTGCTGTGTTGTTCATTGTTGTTGTTATTTATGCAGTCTTGTAAGACATTTCCATTCGAAATCATTTTTAATAAACATTCACTCCCACTCCAACCCCATAGAACTCTCACTTATTACAAACATTGAAGCTGAATAAACCAACATGCATAACTATATTTGATAGTATATATGGCGATCTGATCCCACAGGCTACCACATTTCATCTAAGAAGAAGGGCATGTTTATAGGTATCAAATTCTCAAGAAACCCACATTTGACATAACAACTAATAATTGCATTTACATAGTGCTTTAAAAGGTTCCAAAGTGCTTTACAAATATTATCTATTTTTATCCTGCACAACAACCCTTGGAGGCAGGTGCTATTAAGTATCCCTATTTTACAGTTGAAGAAACTGAGGCAGACAGAAGTTATGTGACTTACCCAGGGTCACACAGCTTGAGAGTGTCTTCCTGACCTCAGACCCAGTCCTCTTTTCAGTGCATTCCTTAGCTGTCTTTAGGTAATAAACATGAGTATATAATTAGCTAGTAGGTCCTCTGAACTGTACTAAATGCTAGGGATGCAAAAAACCAAATTGAAACAGCCCCTATCCTCAGAAACTGACATTTCTTTTGGGGAGGTGGGTTTCAGATAAATAAATGCATGTGTGTATGCACATGTGTGTGGATATGTGTTATATATCCATGTACACATATGTATATACACATACTTGTGTATATATGTGCATATGGACATGCATATGTATATTTGTACTAGCATAAATGAAAATAATATCAGCTAGTATTCATACAGTGTTTTGAAGTTTGCAAATAACTTTTCATGTGTTAGCTCATTTACATCTCACAACAACCTTGTGAAGTAGGTACTATCACTGTTTGTCTTTACAGATGAGCAACTGAGCAGAGGGTAAGTGATTAGACCAGGGTGACACAGCTACAGAGTGTCTAAGAAAGGGTTGGTGCTCAGGTATTCTTAAAGATCTGGACAGATAAGTAAATACAAAACATTGATAGAGAGTGGACCTATTATTGCTTGGGCATAAGGAATTAATTCCCAGAAGAGGAAACTCATCCTACCAATACAGGCCACTTTCAATTCTTCAACTTACAGAACAGTGGTTCTCAACCAGGATTCATATATGTTTTATACATACATACATGCATGTGTGTGTACACACATATGTATATGTATTTTTTCTAACCTTTTAAGCTTTAATAGTTTTAAGATATTTTGGAACATTAAGTGTGTACGTGTATACCCTCACAAAAATATACACACACACACACATATATATATATATATATATATATATATACTACAAATATGTGCAAAATATACACAGCTAATATATGTATTATATTAATTATATTTAAGCATAATTTGTTTCCTTTGGTACACCAATTATTTTGTTTTATGCATTTGAAAATATTATTCTGATGTGTCCATATTCTTCACCAGAATGGCAAAGGGGTTTGTGACAAAAAAAGATTTAGAACTTGTTTTAGAAATTTAGTTAGAATACTGAGAAGCAGGATCACACAGTCCATGTGTGTCACAGGTCATGGATTCAGATCTTTATATCCAAGAAACCATGATTTTTCAAATTATTAATTAACTTAATATGTTACTTTACATGTTTATAAAAAATAATTGCCTTAAAAAGAATTTTATTAGTGATATAGGAGACAACAAGTATTTTATGAATTATCTATAGGTGGCACAGTAGATAGGGAACTAGGCTGGAGTCAGGAAGACCTGAGTTCAAATCCGGCCTCAGATACTCACTAGCTATGTGACACTGGGTAAGTCACTAAACCCTATTTGCCTCAGTTTCCTTATCTGTAAAATAAACTGGAAAAGGAAATGGCAAGCCACTCTAGTATCTTTTCCAAGACACCTCAAATGAGGTCACAAAGAATTGGACACGACTGAAAAAACTGAACAATAATAACACTTATTGTGTTCAGAGTGATTTGCTAGGCTCTGGAGCAGATATAAAATTTAGGTAAGTGTTGGTGCCTTCTTTAATCAAGTTTGTAGTTTAGTAAGTAGATTACACAAAACCACAGATGACTAGGATGCATCATACCACAAGAAAAGTAGAGTAAAAGGTTAAAAACACCCACAAGCACATGTTCCTGCAGTGAGTAAGAGTAACTTAAGTAAGTCTCTCCTAGGCTCTGATGACATCACTCTGCCATGTGTCTAAGCACTAAAAGTGATTTGAAAGGCTATCCAATTCAAACCCCACCCAAATCATGAATACTCTTGTGATAGTAATGGCATTTAAAGATTCCCCTGTATTGGCTTGGTTTTCAAATTGATTGTGTTAAAACCCAGAGCTTGTTAATCCCACCTGTGGGATGGACTTGTTGATGTGAAAAGAAAGTCCTGAACTGGGAGGAGCTGGTGACTTAGATTTGGAGAGACAAGAGAGAGGCAGAAGATCTTTTTGGAAGCAGCACCTCGTGGAGAGAGAGAGACTAAGAGAATTGCTGGTGGCCGCTTTGAATTGCCCTGGACTTTTGAGACCTGCCCCCTGAGCTGCCAAGGACTGAGGAGACATGGCTGTTTTGCTGGTACTTTGTCTGTCTGTTTTGATGTTCTTTTGCCAGATTTGTCCACTGGTGAAAGACAGTCCTGTTGTTGAAGAAGTCCTGGAACCTGGCTTTTGGTTAAGAAGCCCTGAGACTGTCCTGCAGACAGAGAGTG
Source organism: Petaurus breviceps papuanus (assembly GCF_028583685.1). Taxonomy (NCBI): domain Eukaryota; kingdom Metazoa; phylum Chordata; class Mammalia; order Diprotodontia; family Petauridae; genus Petaurus; species Petaurus breviceps. The sequence continues at coordinate 4,782,197 of NW_027185889.1, read as the reverse complement.
AATACTGTCCACTGGTGAAGGACAGTGCTGTTGTTGCAGGGGTCTGGAGACTGTCCTGCAGACAGAGTGAATACTGTCCACTGGGTGAAGGACAGTGCTGTTGTTGCAGGGGTCTGGGAGCCTTTCTGTTGGTTCAGAAGCCCTGAAGAAGGATTTTCTTGTTGTATGTTTACAGAAATCCTGGGAGAGGGCTTTGCTAATGTGTTCAGGGGTTCTAGGACTGTTCTACAGACAGAGGATGAATTCATGAAGGGACTGGCAATGTATCTTAGGGCCTTGCTAAGCCTTGTCTCCCCAGGAACTAAGATTGCTGAGAACTTGCCTTGTGTCAAGATGAAGAAAAGACCTCCATTTGGGTATTAAGTGCTGTGTTTAAACTTGATGTAACTCTGGGGTAGATTCAATTGTGATCCAGGGGTGGGGAACTTTTGACCTTATTGTGCTCTGTGATTGACAAATGAAGGTATTTTACTTATGTTTGAAAACTAATCTCCATTTGAGAAGAGGGGTTTTGTGGTGGACCAAATGAAGGTATAGCCTAGGGGTGGAGAAGTATTTAGAACAGGGACTTTGTAATTGATTGAATGATTGGAAGGTCCTGGGGTGGGGTAGTACTTGGAGATTATTTAATCACCCTTAGTAAATGCTGTATTTGGAATGATGTCATGTTTTGATCTCTCTGTTCTTGGTTGGTCACTGAATAAAATGGAGAGCACCTATGCTGGTATTCTGAACCTTGGGAAGTTACCTTTCCTTGGCATTACATTACAACTCTCTATAACATACCCAATGAGTGGTTGAATCCTTCTTGTGGTCATTCATCCTCTATTTGAATCTCTATAAACTCAGGATCACTTAAAGCCACCCATTCCATTTTGTGACAGCTCCATTATTAGAAAGCTCATTTATAAAACAGAAGGATAAAGCAGAATGGAAAAGAAACCAGATTCTTATAGTATATTGTTTACAATAAACATATTTAAAACAGAAAAACACACAGAGGTAAAACAAAGGGTTGGTACAGAATCTAATATGATGTGGCAGAAGTAAAAAAGGCAGGGGTAGTAATCATATCTCAGACAAAACAAAAGCAAAAATAGGCCTAAGAGAAAATCAGGGAAACTACATTTTCCTAAAAGGTAACAGATAATGAATTAATATTAAAAAAAATTTCCACAGCAAGTTTCTCTGATAAAGGCCTCATTTCTCAAATATATGGTAAATATATAACTTATTCAAATTTATAAAGAATAAGAGCCATTCCTCATGTGATAATTAAAAATATTCAAGAGTCATAATTTCTGGGTAAATTAATCATCTTATTAATAATACCATCATGTTATTAATAAAAAGATGGTCATTTGGCCATCTTTCTAAGACCAAAGTTCCCTAACGAGGTGGGCAAACAGTTTATATGCTCTTCAAAGAGTAGGTATTCCTGATGGGTGCCTAGTCAGCTTATTGATTAACACAAAGGGAAGTGGGCTATCTTGGTGTACGTGACTTAGGTCGCTCAAATCTTGGCCAATGCAACATCAATTCCATGTCACCTGTCTTGATAATAGGTAGAATCAACATTTTCCCCAGACCTCTCTGAGCAAACACAAAGACCAGGAATATTGTAACAGTATGTTAGATTTATCCCATAATGAATTGTTTTCCTGCTCTCTGAGTCAAGCAAAAAAGGTCTAATTGTTTTTCCTTCTGACGATCCTTGTGATCATTTCATGTAGAGAAACATAATAATCAAAGGCTTTACACCTTCTAGAAACCTTAGAACCTGCCTAGCCAAACCCTCTAATTTAACAGTTGAGAAATTTGAGACCTGGAGAACATTGACATAGCTGTTCAAGAGCAAATTGACTTCTGCCTCCAAATTGCTTACCACTGAGCAACATTATCTTATGTGCTCTTATGTGCACAAAAACATATTGTGGCTCTGCTTTCATATTTTACTGAACTTGGCATGTGTTTTTATTTAACAACAGTAACAACAACCAAAAAAGTGATTTTGTCAAGAAAGTAAACCTTTGGGGAGGCTAGGTGGTGCAGTGAATAGAGCACTGGCCCTGGAATCAGGAGGACCTGAGTTCAATTCTGACCTCAGACATGTAACACTTACTAGCCGTGTGATCTTGGGCAAGTCACTTAACCCTAATTTCTCTGTCTTCCCTCCCCCCTCCAAAAAGCAAAAAAGAAAAAAAAGAAAGTAAACCTCCTCCAAAAAACTGTGATCAGTGCTGTGTAAAGACAATATTATCAGCATAGGTTGCAATAGCCTATAACTATATATAACTATAGCTACAGGCTATCTATAGATAAATGCAACTTTATTGATCATCTATTCTAAATAGCTCAGTTTACAGATGAGGAAATTAACATCTATAGACTTGTCTAAGGTCACATCTGAGCTAAGTGCTTGGGCAGGTATCTACTAGCACATCTATACAGTATGGTAGAAAGACTGCTGAATTTGGAGTAAAAGAAACACATTCAAGTCTTGGTTCTTTCTTTTACTACATATGTGACCTTTTGTGAGTCTCTAAATATCATGAAGGAACTACTTAATGAGGAAACTACTAAATCAGGATGTTTAATTGGATAGCCTCTGCTGTCTCTTACGTCTCTAAATCAATGGTCCTACAATGTGAATGCAAATTTTCTGAGTCCAAATCCATTTTTTTTGCTAGTAATCATGCTGTTATTTTGGATTATTATATTTAGTCTTAGTAATAATATGAAGATAATAACCCATTTATAGGGCCCTTTATGGATACAAAGCTCTCATATCTGATTGTCTTACTATTCTGTGAGATAGCTACTAAAATGATTAATGGACCAACAACAAGTATTGTGAAAAAGAATACTTGATTATAAATCACATGATCTAATTTCCAGTCCTCCACTTGAGGTCAGTGGTCCTTGTTCATCTTTGGTGTATTTCATGACCCCAGAAGTGTGATTTGCACAAAATAAATGCTCAGTAATATGGGAGATATCATGATGTTATGGGAGAAAAACTTTGGAATGTGGAGGCCTTGTTTTCATTTCAAACTTATTATGTAACCATAGTAATATGTAACATAGTAATATATACCATATCAATCAATTTACCAATTTATCAGCTGACAAACATTAAGTGTTTAATACCTGACAGGCACTGTGGTTCATGCTGAGTATATTGTACAAATAAAGGCAAAAATTTCCTGTCCTCAAGAAACTTAGATTTAATAGAGTATAGGTGATTCACTATCTTAAAATGTTCCAGTTTCCTCATCTATAAGATGGTTTTATAATATTTGTACTGCCTTGCTCTCAAGGTTTTGAGGAAAATGCTTTGCAATCCTAAAAATATTATCAAAATAGGGGTTATTTTTAGTTGAATTGATGGTTTGATTTTGGGCAAGTCACTTCTGTTTCTGATATTCACTATTATCAACTGTCAAAGTGAGAGGCTCCAAAAGTGTAGACCACCTAAGTCACTCTCAAATCCACAAAAGTTCAGATGGCTCCTTATTGACTCCAGGATAAAATGCAAAGTTTTATTTCACCATTTGATTGCTTTTCCAGAGTTACTGTACACAATACACATGCTGCTTATCCCAGCTAAATGGGTCCACTTCCAGTGGCTTACACATTATTCTATCATGGCCATGCTTTTGCATAGGCTGTACCCCATATCTGGATTGCATTCCTTCCTCACCCCCACCTCTTAGAATTTCCAGATCTTTTCAAAGCTCAAATCAAGTGTCACCCAGATAGATGAGGTTTCTCTTTATCTCCCCAGTTGCTTATGTCTTCTCACCAAATTACTTTCCATTTTCTTTGTGTATCTTTCATATTCACACACACATATACATATATATGTATATGCATATATATGTATATACATGTTGTCCCCTCTGAAAAAAATGTGAGTTTCTTGAAAGTTATGAATGTCTTTTTTTCTTTCTTCTTTATATTCATGAACCCTAGTACATTGCTTGGAACATAGGAAGTATTTATAAGTGTTTGTAGCTTCATTGATCTATTAAAACAAAATTCTTTAAAGTTCCTTTTGATTCTAACATTCTATGGCTCTATTTCCCCTGTGTTTTAAATGAGGAAATGACAGTTCAGAGCTTTCAAATGTCTTACACAAGGTCACAGAAACAGTGTTAAAAACATGATTTATTCCCAAGTTTACTGAACCCAATTTCAATGCATTTCTCACAAGGCCATGTTGTTAAATATAGTTCAACATATCCTAAAATGACATTGGAATTCGGGGTGATATACCTGTACACAGGTAAAATTATGAATGTCTAATTATATATAATGAGTAATAAAATGAGTATATAATCATTTCATTTAAAAAAGTAGAAAGAGGGAAGGCAATGCTGTGGCATTCTGTATGAATACAGTGTTGTACTCAAAATCCTGAGAGATCTGAATTGGGAAGTGTCACTGAGCAAGACATTAAACTTTGTAAATCTCAGTTTCCTCATCTATAAAATAAGGATAATAAAAATAATTGGAATAACTTATTTGTGAGGCTCAAATGGATAGATAAATTGTTAGATAGAAATGACATTTATTAAATTCTTACTATGTACCAAGCATTATGCTAAGTGCTGGGGGTACAAATACAAGCTATTAAGATAACAATAACATGATGATGATGATGATGATGATGATGATGATGATGACATTTATATGTTTCAACTGTGTACAAGACACTATACTAGTAACTTTACAAATATTAATTTATTTGATTCTCCCGTCAATTTTAGATATGGTAGGTGTTATTATTATACCATTTTACAGATTAGGGAAACTGAGAGAGACAGAGGTTAAGTGTTTTAGTCTTGATTTGAACTCAGGTCTCCCTGACAACAGGACCAATGGTCTGACCATTAAGGAGTTTGCATTATAATATAGGAAAACAACACATAAAAGAAAGAATTAGAAAAAAGAGTAAGGGGAAAGGTAGTTGGCAAGGAGGCAAAGAAAAGAAAGCTACAGAGTGGAGTCCAGAGTGAAGTGAACCATGGCTAAGACCTTTCCTGAAATAATGGTCTAAGTAGGCAGTCACCAATCAGAGGATGCTACAGTGGAGGTCTTTCCATAGTAGGGTGGTACCAGGGGTGCGGGGGAGGTGAGAAGGAAGAAGAGGAAGAGAAAAAGGGATGATCTTTTGGGTTCCAGGTATAAATAATGTATGTCTAGCACTTTGCAAAACTAAAACACTATATAGAGTTAGCATTAAGTAGAAAAAGCAGCAGAAAGGCCTATGGAAACCTAGAGCTAAAAGTCCAGGCAGAAGATTATAAAGGACCTGGATTATCATTCAGGCACTAATAACCAGATTGGAATCATAGAGGTATAAAGATGAAATGGGTAGAAAGATCCTAAGATGGCTTCTTCTCTTCCTTACTTTTATTTCCCTTGGGTATTAAAGAATGTCAACACTAGGTAATTTATGGTTCGAGCTGAGTTTTAATTAAAGTATATAATTAAACTCCAGGTTATACACATTTGCAAAAATTGACCAGATTATGAAGACCAGTGAAAAATGGAACACAACCATTGCCTAAGTGAAGTTTAATGAGGCTCTGTTACAGTAAACATTTAATTATGCACTTAAATGCATTTCCCCATTTAGAAAAGGGCAATGCACCAATTATTTAAAGTAGTCTCTCTTTCTCTTCCATGTATACCTGCAAGGATAAAATATACTTAGAATTGCTATGTTTTCATTTCTACCTACTGCATAAGGGAGTGACTTAGCCAATGGAACATCTTTCTATGATTTGAGTCCTCACATTTTTCTGTTGTCTGAGGTCTTTGGTAGCAATGAAAAGTTGGTAGCTAAGAAGGTTGGGGGTCAAGGAAACTTGGGGGCATATTCTCTTTGTTTTAGCCTCTGCAGGCTAGTCTGCTTCCTTTGAGGAAGTTTTGGCCCACAGATCTTTCTCCTCTAGAAACTTGGGATCATGGATTTAAGTTCTATGATCTGTTTTGTTCACTGTTCTCTCCTGAGTCCCAGAAAGCAGTAATGTGGAATTTTCTTTTGAAGTCATTATTAGAGTGGCAAAAGTGAAGTATTCATCCCTAAAATTATTATATTAGCTCAACCCAGCCACGAGCAATTGATATTTTTCCAATTAGTTAGATCTGACTTTATTTGTGTGAAAAGTATTTGGTAGTTATGATCATACAGGTCCTGGGTTTGTTTTGGCAGGTAGATTCCCAAATATTTTTTAATGTCTACAGTAACTTTAAATGGGATTTCTCTTTCTATTTCTTGCTGTTGAATTTCATTGGAAATATATAGGAATGCTGAGGATTTATGTGGGTTTATTTTATATCCTGCAACTTTGCCAAATTTATTTATTGTCTCAAGCAGTTTTTTACTTGATTCTCTAGGATTCTCTAAGTATATCATCATATCATCTGCAAAGAGTGATAGCTTGGTCTCTTCTTTGCCTAACTTGATTCCTTTGATTTCTTTTTCTTCTCTAATTGCTACTGCTAGCATTTCTAGTACCAGATTGAATAAGAGGGGTGATAGTGGACACCTTTGTTTCACCCCTGATCTTATGGGAAATGCTTCTAGCTTCTCCCCATTACATATGGGATAATACTTGCTGATGGCTTTAAATAGATGCTACCTATTATTTTGAGGAAGGCTCCATTTATTCCTATACTTTCTAATGTTTTTAATAGGAATGGATGTTGTATTTTGTCAAAAGCCTTTTCTGCATCTATTGAGATGATCATGTGGTTTCTGCTAGTTTTATTGTTGATATGATCAATTATACTGATGGTTTTCCTAACATTAAACCATCCTTGCATTCCTGGAATAAATCCTACCTGATCAAAGTGTATTATTCTTGAGATAAGTTGATGTAGTCTTTTTGCTAGTATTTTATTTAGAATTTTTGCATCTATATTCATGAGGGAGATTGGTCTATAATTTTCTTTCTCTGTTTTATCTCTTCCTGATTTAGGTATCAGTACCATATTTGTGTCATAAAAAGAATTTAGTAGGACTCCTTCTTCACTAATTTTCCCAAATAGTTTGTAGAGTATTGGAATCAATTGTTCGTTAAATGTTTGATAGAATTCACTAGTGAATCCATCTGGTCCTGGAGATTTTTTCCTAGGGAGCTGACTGATGGCTTGTTCAATTTCTTTTTCTGAGATGGGATTATTTAAGTAATTTATCTCCTCTTCAGTTAATCTGGGCAACTTGTATGTTTGTAAGTATTCATCCATTTCCCTAAGATTGTCAAAGTTATGTGCATACAATTGGGAAAAATAATTCCTAATTATTGTTTTGATTTTCTCTTCATTGGAGGTAGATTCACCCTTTTCATTTTTGAAACTCATATTTGGGTTTTCTTCTTTCTTTTTTTTATCATATTGACTAAGGGTCTATCAATTTTGTTGCTTTTTCATAAAACCAGCTCTTGGTTTTATTTATTAATTCAATCGTTTTCTTAATTTCAATTTTATTAATCTCTCCTTTTGTCTTTAATATTTCTAATTTAGTATTTAATTGGGGATTTTAAATTTGTTCTTTTTCTAGGTTTTTTAATTGCATGCCCAATTTGCTGAGCTTCCTTTTCTCTAATTTAATTACTTATGCACTCAGGGATATAAAACTTCCCCTAAGAACTGCCTTTAATGCATCCCACAGATTTTGGAATGTTGTCTCATTATTACCATTCTCTTGAATGAAATTACTGATTGTTTCTATAATTTCTTGTTTGACCCACTCATTCTTTAGGATTAAATTGTTTAATTTCCAATTAGTTTTTAGTCTGCCTTTTGCTGGCCCTTTATTGCATATAATTTTTATTGCATCATGATCTGAGAAGGATGCATTTACTATTTCTGCCTTACTGCATAGAATTGTGAGGTTTTTATGCCCAACAACATGGTCAATTTTTGAGTATGTGCCATGAACCACTGAGAAGAAAGTATATTCCTTTTTATCCCCATTCAGTTTTCTCCAGAGATCTATCATACCTATCCTCTCTAAAATCCTGTTCACCTCCTTAACTTCTTTCTTGTTTATTTTGAGGTTGGATTTATCAAGTTCAGAGAGGGGGAGATTAAGGTCTCCCACTAGTATAGTTTTCCTATCTATTTCTTCCTTTAATTCCTTTACCTTCTCCTCTAGGAATTTGGATGCTACATCACTTGGTGCATATATGTTAAGAAGCGATATTGCTTCATTCTCAATGGTGCCTTTTAACAGGATATAGTTTCCTTCCTTATCTCTTTTAATTAGGTCAATTTTTGCTTTTTCTTTATCTGAGATAAGGATTGCTACCCCTGCTTTTTTTACTTTAGCTGAGGCATGATATATTTTATTCAAACCTTTTACCTTTACCTTGTGTGTATCCCTCTGTTTCAGATGTGTTTCTTGTAAACAGCATATTGTAGGATTATGATTTCTAATCCATTCTGCTATCCGTCTCCGTTTTATGGGAAAGTTCATTCCATTCACATTTACAGTTAAGATTGTTATCTGTTTCTTCCCCCCCATCCTATTCCTGCCCCTGTTAATGTTCATATTTGCCCTCCCTTCTTCCTTCCCCCCTTAATAGTTTTCCTTTTGACCACTGCCTCCCTCAGTGTTCCCTTTTCAGGCCCCCTCCCTTTTCTTCCCCTTTCCCCTTACTACTTCCCTCCCTACAAACCACTCCCACCCCCCTTTTGTAACCCTTTCCCCCTCCTACTGCCTGTAAGATATTGTTATACTTAATGAAGTATGCTATTTCTTCTTCGCATTAAGAGTGACAGGAAGAAATCTCATGCGAAGCTCCTCTCCCCTCTTTCCCTCTAAAATAATACATTTTGCGTTTCTACTCCATAGAGTCCTATGCCTAACTGGTTGTTATTCTCTCCTTGTACCAGAACCAATGAGGGAAAAGCTCATATGCTTCCCAACTCCCTCCCTTTTTTTCCTCTGCTATACAGTTCTTATGCCTCTATGAGTGGCATAATTTACCCTTTTCCACTTCAACCATTCCCTTTCTTCCATTGCAGTCCCTTTGTAGCTCTTAACAAGATTTTTTTTTAATTGTCAATTTGTGTATTTTATAGTCATACCCTCTACTTGTCTATAACCAGTTTGCTCTTATCCAATAGCAGGGTGTGTGTGTGTTCTCCTTGTTTACCTTTCTAAGTCACTGTTGCATCTTGTAATTGGAGGTTGAATTTTCCATTGAGTTCTGGCTTTTTTATCAAGAAGGTCTGGAACTCTGTTATATCATTGAATGACCATCTCTTTGCCTGGAAGAATATGCTCAGTCTTGCTGGGTATGTGATCCTTGGTTGTAACCTGAGCTCTTTTGCCTTCCAGAAAATTGTATTCCACTGCCTCCAATCTTTCAGTGTAGAGGCTGCCAAATCCTGTGCAATCCTCACTGTGGACCCTCGATGTTTGAATTGTTTCTTTCTGGCCACTTGAAGTATCTTCTCTTTTATCTGGTAGTTCTGGAGTTTGGCCACAACATTTCAAGGACTTTTCAGTTTTGGATCTCTTACAGCAGGTGTATGGTGGTTTCTCTCGATTTCTATTTTACCCTCAGGTTCTAGTATCTCAGGGCAGTTTTCCTTAATGAGCTCTTGGAGAATGTTGTCCAGGCTCATTTTTTTCATCATGATTTTCTGGTAGACCTATGATTCTCAGTTATCTCTCCTGGATCTGTTTTCCAGGTCAATTATTTTTTCTTTAAGGTATTTTACCTCTTTTTCTAATTTTTCATTCTTGTTGTTTTGCTTGGCTAATTCTTGGTTCCTCATAGAGTTATTTGTTTCCATTTGGTTAGTTCTGGTTTTTAAGCAAATCATTTTCCTTGGTTAATTTTTGAAGCTCCTTTTCCATATCATACACTTTTCTTTTTAGAGAGATGTTTTCCTCATTATAATGTTTTTCTAATTCTGCTATTTTTGTTTTGAGAGAATTATTCATTTTGTCTTCTATTTCTCTCATTTTGTTTTCAAAGTTCCTTTTGATCTCATCTAGGAGAGCCTTCGGTGCTTGGGACCCATTCCCTGTTGAAGTTTCAGCTTTGGGTGTGGAGTCCACATTGTCTCCCTCTGAGGTTGGTTCCTCCCTCTGAGGATAGTAGGACTCCAGAGTCTTTGTCTTTGTAGTCTGCTTTCTACCCATTTTGATGCAGGGTCCTAGCCATGCCCTTCCTCTAGGATCCCAAGCCTTTACTATAGAGGGTTTTGCCCTGGGGCAAGAGTTACTATGTTTTCAGGGTCAGAGGGGGGGTTTGGAGCAAGTGAGGTTCACTCTATCATCCTAATCTTTGGAGGTCCTGAAAGGGGCTTTAAAAAAAAAAATTTCTGGGATAAGAAGTGGTAGCCCCAGGAGTGTTTGCTGTCAGGGGCAGGGGCCCCTGTATTTGCTTCTTACCTTTCTCTTTCCAGTCCCAGCCCTTTGGTGATAGGCCTGGTAGTGGCCCTTGTGGTTGGTGGGAAGACTTGCCCTCTGAGTTGATCAGGCCCCTTCCCGGCCTGCCCCTGTGTCTGCTGGCCACACTGCACCTTCTCCCCAACCATTTTCCCCTTTATAAAATCTTTCTCACAAGGGATGTATCACTTGCTAGGGGAGGAGGGATATATTTCAAAATGAATGTGATGTTAAAAAAAAAGATATTTTAAAACATTTTCCAGGGTTAAACAACAACAACAAAAAGAGCCAAAAGCAATAACAATGAATAATTCTTTTGTTCTATGCCCCCTTTTAGACTTGTCTCAAGATTCTCTCACTATCTCTGGCTTTGTTATTCTTTCTACTTTAACATTAGCAAAGTGCTTTTTTTTTTTTTTTGCTTTTTTTTGCTCCTTACTAGGAGACTAACCAAAAAGGGCCCAGCCCTGGGAATAATGACTATGGGGAGGGGATCCCCTAAATATTTCATTGCTTCTATATTACAGGGAAATAGAGGTTCCACCTCCTATTTTAGATTATGCTTAATATATATATATATATATATATATACATATATATATAGAGAGAGAGAGAGAGAAAGAGAGAGAGAGAGAGCGCACAGAATCTAGTATGTGTAGGTGCTATATAAATGTCAGCTATTTTTATTAATATTCTTTTTATTCTGATTACTCAGCTATCCTGTGATTGTTTTATTATTTCATGAAAATTTACCACAGGAGGATGAAAAGTATTTTGATTGACTGCTGGGCCAGAACTGAGTGTGCATACCAAAAACAGTAATAGTCCAATCTGAACCTTCTTTTCCTTGAAAAAAAGTGAAGCAAGAACTGTTGTGGGCCTCTTGGTGGAGGGGCCAAGTACCCTCATCACCTGGTAATCCAAGTCACCATGTGGCCGATGAAAAAATGAACTTGTTTCTGTCTCTATAATGTTAATTTCTTTATTTTTTTGCTCCTAGGTAAAGGAGGATTAGAGATGCAATATACTTGTTAGCCTCAAAAAGTAGAAAAATACATCAGAACTTGTTGCTCTGAAGATCTAGTAACTTAACTCCTCACAGTAGAGGAGTGACCCAGTAGTCAAGGCATCATGTCCTGAAAGCAAAGAATAAACTCAGTTCATCAGCAATGCTCTATCAAGAAGGAAATTTAGTAGGGTGGATGTATGGCAGCAATTGCTTATAGCTTCAGTCATCCCTCCAGGAACCAAAGTGATAAAAATTAAGAGTATGCCACTGACTGAAGGGATATTTGTACTGCTTGTACTTCTGTTCTTGAATAGACACACACATTTGCATGTGTGTATACACACATGCAAGTTTATGTACATACATGCATACATATTATTGCTTAGTTATTTCAGTTATGTCCAACTTTTCATAACCCCATTTGGGATTTCCTTGGCAAAGATACTAGAGTGATTTGCCATTTCCTTCTGTAGCTCATTTTACAGATGATGAACTGAGGAAAATAGAGTTAAGTGCCTTGCCTGAGTGGATTTGAACTCTATCCACTGTGCCTTCTAGCTGCGCTATGCATAAATATACACGCACATATGCACATGTGTTTATATATAAATATATCTTTTACATATGCCTGTGTATAAACAAACATGCAAGTATGTGTGTTTTCAGTATCACTTTGTAAAAGTTAGTTGATATTCATTGGTAAACTGATATTGGGAGAGCCAACATGATAACTAATGTGACAAATAAGGATTCCACAGAGTAAGTGAATAGATAGACAGACAGACAGATGAACAGAGAAATGGAAAAATAGACATATAGACAGATGGATAGAGAGACAGAAAAAATAGATGACTATATAGAACTATGTGGACTATATGCATTGTCTCATGTGGGTTCCGTAGTGAGTCTGTAAAGTAGGTGGTTTTACTACCTACATTTTACAAATGAGACAACTGAGACTCAGAGAGTTTTACATATAGGTAGATAGATAGATAGATAGATAGATAGATAGATAGATAGATATACATATAGACCAATACCAATATGTAGATATCAATATGTGTGGAAGTGCATTATTTGTATATATATTTGTATATATGTATACATATGTGTACATGCACACATACATGTATATGTGTGTATCACAGAGAGATCTTAAAAGGAACGTGGAGCCATCTAATAAAATCTCCTTTATTTTACAGATGAAGGAACTGAGGCCTAGGGAGGTTAAATGATTGCCCCAAGGTGACATAACTAGTAAATATCTATACTGGGATTCCAAATAGGGTGTTTCTGACTTGAAGTTCAGTACTCTTTCCATTGTATCAGTTTGGCTCACATGACTAAATAAGAATGTCTATGTGGAATGTGGCCTGCCAGTTGGAACTAGATGGTTTGGTGTATAAAGTCATGGGTCTGGAATAAGGAAGACCTGAGTTTGAATCCTGATTGACACGTTCACTAATTTTGTGACAATGGGAAAGTCACTTAACCTAATTCGCCTCTTTTTAAAAATTGAGAACATAAAATCACCCACCTTGGACAGTTGTGATGATCAAAGGAGAGAATATATGTAAAGTGCTTTGCAAATCTTAATGAGGCATATAAATTCTAGCTATTATGATCATTATTATTCCTAGCTCTAGATGAGACTGGGCTTTGCTTGGAGGAATCATCCATTTTGAAAAAATAGATATGTCACCAATGATGCAGCAGTGTTAAGTGAGAGATAATAAATGCTTTCAAAAATCAAAATGAAAGAATATTTTTGCAACAACCCTATTAACAAAAACTAGTGAGAATTCTGCTATGAAAGTCAGGAAGGAAAATGAGGACATGTCATTTACTGTCAGGGTTACATGATTCGATACCAGTACTATAGTGTTTTGGATATGAAATTAGCTAAGAAGATTTAAAATAAAAGTCATGGGACCAACACAAGCAACTGGATGAAAATCTTATAAATGTATATGAACAAAGGTATTTCTACAAAGATTGAAATAATAAGAGGCCTGTGAGCACAATCTCTAATTTGAATAACTGAAGTGAATCACCCAACACACCTTGTTTCTTATGCTCTTGATTTAGAGCTGGAAGGAAATTTAGGGGCTTTCTTTTATTTTTTTCACGAATAGGGGCATAATTAAGGAGAAATTGAACATCATTTTCAATCACCCTAGTACATCAAAAACTTCTGGAAATCTCCATAATCCTACTGGTGAAGGAATATGTTTGCATGCATATATACATACACATATACATTGCACATACATATACATACATATTCCTATATATACAATATATGCATATATACATATACACATATGTATGTGTGGATATAGATAGAGATAGATATTAGTGAAGAGATGCATGAAGAAAGAAGAAAAATAATAAAAGAGATACATGAAGATACTCACTTCCCCATCTTCCAAGAGGTACATTGCCTCATTTAGGCTTCTTTGGAATTATGAACAGGGAAAGTATTTCTGACATATATACATATATATTTGTGTGTGCATGTATGTATATGCACATGTATATGTATACACATAGAAGCATATGTGCCTATGTGTATATATAATACATATGTATGTGTATTTTTTATTTTATTTGTTTTTCCTCCAAGCTTCCAGAATTCTGTTACTCACCAACTATTCTATAACACATGCCCCTGAAAGTATTTAAGAAAGGATTTGTTTTCTACTGTTTACCAATAACTCAGGGCCAACCTTTATATATTCCCCATGTATGAGGCTTGCTGGAGATACTTAAGTCAAATGTCAAAAGCTTAATTATTGATTATGTGTCCTGGAGTGTCATATTGACAAGCCCACTTTTTACCGTGACATTGACTCACCCTCTGTTGGACATGACTGAAAATATCAAGGGCGGGGAGTCATCTTCTTTAAACATGATGCTCTTAATTTTACCCTCTTGGAAAAGATTTTGTGTAAAATGGATTTTTTTTCTTTTATATTTTAAAGGAATATAAAAGTAAAGGTGACACAACAGAGAACACTAAACGTTTCACTAATTGTCAAGGACCTAACTTCAAATCTCAACTCTGCTACTTGCCACCTGTTTGACCATGGGAAAATTATGCTGCCTCTCTGAGAGCCTTAGACTACTCATCTGTAACATGGGGTTTAGCTTCATGACATTTGAGGTTACCTATCCACTTTGTGTTCTGATAAGAAACATGAATTCAAATGAATCAATCCTAAATTCAGGAAACGCATTTACCAAATGTGTTTACTCAAGTGATCTTTTTTTTTGTGCCAAGGTCATTATTTTAATTCAGGGGTTATTAATTTCTTTTTGAGTCATACATAAATCCCCAGTCAGATGGCCGATGCATATTGACCCTTCTCAGAATTATGTTTTAAAATGTATAAAATAAAATATGTAAGATCATAAAGGTATCAAATTATATTGAATAAATATGTCATTTCCCCCCATAAAACTTCAGCAAGCCTGTGAAATCACAATCTCTAGGTTAAGAGCCTCTGACTTAAAGTATCCCTTTCTAATTGTGTAGTGTAAAAAGCCCTGAAACTGAAGAATGTCAGCTCCTTGAGGGCAGGAAACAATTCGTTTCCCTGACTCCCCACTGATTTTATTTTATTTTTTGCATCTTTAGAACTTAAAATATAATGTGCTATATAGATGTGTGTATATGTGTATACACATACACATATATACATACATATATAGATAAATCTAGATGTAGAGTCAATTGATTGAATGAATGGCTGACTGGGAAGCAGCAGATATAAAAACTTTCTAGCCTTGGTTCTACCAAGCCCTAACACAGATCTTTGACAAGATTGTTTTATCACTTATGTCAGTGAATTTCAGATACTATCATTTTCTGAATGAAAAAAAGTAATAGGTGGTTTGGAATAGCTCTTCCTGCTCTCACACTCTGTGACTCACACTTTTTGTTGGGGATATTAGGGGTATGAAAAGATAGAAACCCTGTACTGAGACCGAGAGAGGTTAAACCATGTGTTCAAAGTCCCATAGGATAGAAGTGTGATGCCAGAACAAATGTTCTTTGTCCTATTCCATGTTACATCTAAGACAAAGGTTTAGTTGTAGGGCCAGGAGATGTTACTCTCATTTATTTGCATGTTTTCTCCCCTATGAGAAGGTAAGCTCCTTGAGAGCAGGGCAGGACTTTTCCTTTCTTTTTAGCCATATACAATGCCTGGAAAATAGTCATGTTGAGGTTTAGGAGTGCTGGGACCCTAAAATAGTGATGTATAAGTCCTGCTTCAAAAGAATTTGACCCAAGCCTTCTTTTAGCCAAAAACAAGGTTTATGAAAACAATGGTCAGGGTGGGCATGATTCTAAAATCTGCCATATTGACCAGACTGAATCTAGCATTAGCTAGACTCTTAAGGAATCTGGGCACTTTAATGGAGGCAAGATGGATCTTATATATAGTGGTCAAGGTGGGGAAGATATGGATGGTAGTGGACAAGTAATCTGGGGTAACTGGGAAATAACAGATAAGGGCCCAGGAGGGCCAGGTGCCCTAGACAAATGCCAGGGACCTGGGCCACATGAGAAAGTCCAGAGCTTTTCCTTTTTTATGGTCTAGATTCCAAAGACATGCATTTTCCTTTTAGGGATTCGCATCCCATCCCTATCAGTAAGTACTTGACGAATGCTTGATGTTTGACTGACTGCCAAGAAGCGTTAGGATACCCATCTCCCTTTATTTTCTATCTTTTTATCTCTCTATCTCTTTCTCCCTTCCTTTTTGTCACTTCACACATACCTGTCTGTCTCTATATGTTTCTATTCTCTTTCCTCAGCACTTTGACTCTCTATCTCCATCTATCCTTCTCCCTCCCCACTCTGGGTTGCTTTCTTTTTATTTTGTCTCTATCTCTATATCTCTGTTTGTATCACACAGAAACATATGTAAAGTTTCATCTTATCCATTGGTTCATGCCTGAATTCTTCCCTGTAAAAAGTATTAATATCAATGAGATGGGTAGTGCTTTTGCGTTTCAATCAAGTATAGAGGTTGGGATTGATTGAGGCAATGATTTAATCAACTGACCACCTTTAGCCCTGATAACTTTACCAGATGAAAGTGAACACACTTCTGATTCAGTTTTTTATGGAATGAAATTCTGAGGATTAGAGGGCATTGGTGTCTTGGAAGACTGGAGGAAGATGCATAACCACAGAGGGAAAGATAGCAGAACAATGAGCATGGGGACACCTGTACCAAACTTCATTTAGCATAAATTTTCCCTAGTCAGCCCTAACTTACCATATTCCAGTTCTATCGCACTATTTTTTAACCCTTTCCTTTCAGGGTATTTTAACCTCAGGAGGTTGTCCTTGGCATAATGACAACAAGAGTTCTAGCCAACATGGTAACCACAATGGACAAACTTCTCTGAGTCTATTTTGGAAAGACACTTAGCAGATAATTGAATTCCAGAAGAATTATGGAGTTCATTACAAAAGGTTTTTTTTTTCATTATAATTCCATCCATTCAGAAGGGCACACAGTGAGATAGAAGATTTCATTTAGGGGCACCACACTATATAAATGTTCCAGGGCATTCATTCAGGTTTGTCTTCAGGAAAAGGACTCACATAATGAAATTCAGGATCACATGGGACCCCTTTTCTTTGCTTCTATCTACACATTTCAGGAAGAGTTACAAAATTCAGCACTATGGGCTGTTAGTTAAAACTGTAGCTTTTGATTTAAGCCTATAGAAAGTCATATTCCAAGTTGGTTTTAATTAAAGAAAGTTTTTCTTTAGATTACTAGTGCAGTGTTAATCAATCAAGAGTGTTTCTTGCTTTTAATGTGTGTGAGAGTCAATAAAGTATTTCATCTTTAGGATTACCTAACTTCCTACAATGTGCATTTCATTTCACTCCTACACATAATTATTCAGCATTTTTTTCTAAAGGAGAGAAAGAAGAGGCAGACAGTGGGGAAAATTCAAGAAAAGAGTAAGGAAAATTAGAATTCAGGTCCCCTCCCTCTCACATCTATCAACAATATGATCATGGGAAAGTTACTACTCCTCAGGGATAAACTTTACATGTAGAAGTTCCCTAGATCTATTAAAATCATAGATACTAATTGAATCTATCTACAGACAAACATATATCCACACACCATACGTGTGTATACATATACATACACATGTATGCATGTGTGTATATATGCATGTATATATACTTATACACATATATACACATACATTGTTGTTAAGTTTGACTCTTTGTGAGCCTATTTGGGGTCACTCACCACCAAGTTTGTAACTCAAGCCTTGACTGACTTCACCTCCCTCAGCATCCTTTCCCCTCTGATTGGGGGCTAGAGGGCAAAGTACCAAACTCCTCCTAATGCCTTTCTTTAAAGAGAACAGAAACTGATCTCTGAGATCACTTCACTTTACATCTATTGCACTGCCTAGTTTAGACTCCACACAACAAGATGCCCCTGGTGTACTACCATGACTCCTTTCCTGTCTCCTTTCATGTATTGTCTTCCCCTTTAGATTGTAAGCTCTTTGAGGACAGGGACTATCTCTTTTTATTAATTGTATTCCTAGCATTGAGCACAATTCCTGGCATGTTGTAGATGTTTGGTTAATAAATATTAATTAGTTTGGAATGGATTGGAAATCTCCCTCCTTTGGCTAACTTTTGCAATTACTGTTTCTACATTTGGCCAGGACAGCCTCCAGATAAAGACACGTGCTTCATTTTCAGGCCTAAACTTGAAATCTTTATGGCTTAGAAGTACCTGCAAGGCCTTGTGTTCCACTGCCATAGCTTTTGAGAGCTCACTGTCACCTGCCCATCAATAAGCAGAACTGGAGCAGGACTTTATTGTAAAAGATATATTCACATAGACAAAGAAAAGGAACAATCCTATACATGTGGCATATCCACAAGGCAACCCATACAATGTGGCAGCTTCCTGGAGTTCATAGGATTGGAAGTCAGAGAACCTAGGTTTAAATTCCATCTCTGCTACATACTGCCAATGTGACCTTGAGAAAGATACTGAGAACCTAAGATTCTCCATCTGTAAATGAAAGGGATGGTTGAACATGGTGACCTTTAAAATCTCTTCCAGATCTCCATTTATGATCTTGTCCACCCATGATCCTGTGTCCTGTGTTCAAAACTCAGCTCTGCAACTTATTGACTATATAATCTTGGGTAAGTAATAGAACTTCTTTGAATTTCAGTTTCCTTCTTTGTAAAAAGATGCAGGTTTGTTTTAATAACCCCAAAAGTCCCTTCCAACTCTAAGCCAATGTACCTGATAGCCTATGAACATGTGCCTTATGCTGATATTTTTAGGTAATCTCAACCTATAAAACTTTATTTCCATGACACCAAATCAAACAAAAAACGGGGGGGGGGGAGGGAAGCTTTCTAGTATCTTTCTTTTTAAAATGTTCTTAGCAAGTAATCACTTTGATCTTGTCCTTCTGGAAGGAATGCATTTTTTAAGTGGTTCACTAGTTTTTTTGGGGGAAGTCATGGAGAGTCAGTTTTTGATCAGAGAATTAGATATGGTTTGTTTTGTTTTTTCCTGAAGGTGTTAAATTATATCACAATCTACATAATAGCTATACATAGAATGAGTACTTTCCTTACTAAATTTAGACTTCATTAGACTTTATGGAAAGAAATGGCTGCTAAGCTATTTTGGCATTAAAAAAAAAAAACCTTTCCATACAGGGGGAAATGATTTGAATATGGTAATAACATGCTATTTGTCATTTGTCCCTTGTATCCGAAGAAGACCAACTACATTATGGAGTGATGTGTAGACTTGCTCTTCAGTTGGATTTCAGTGAGGCATAGGTTCGCAGTGGTTAGCCTCACTCTCTCTTCCCAAGTCACCAAAAATCCAGTGACTAAATGAACACTACAACTGAACAGAGGTAAAGCAAGCAGGATTACACTTTCTTTTTAATGGATCTAAACTATTCTTTGCCATCAAAGGCCATCATTCTTGCTTAGGAAATAGTGTTTTCAATGAATTCAAGATATTTTGTACTGTGAAAGTACATCTTATAAATCTCCATATTGGTGATTCCATATACCTGTAATGATGGAATGTCCCTTTCTCCAAAGAATTATAATGACATATATTTCTAAGAACAACATAAATATAAATGAGCTGCCAAATATTATTACTTTTTTTTTAAGCAATTGGGGTTAAGTACCTTGCTCAAGGTTACATGGCCAGTTATTTCTGGGTGTGGTACTAAGTATCTGAGCCTAGATTTGATCCCCAGGTCATCCTGACACTGGAGCCAGTGCTCTTACTCACTGAGCCACCTGGCCACCCCTAAGCTACCAATTATTAACAATTGAGTGAGGAAAATGGCCTCAAATAGACCATCAAAGACATTCATGATAAGAATATGAGATTCTCATCAAGGGAACAAGATAAAGAAATAACAGATGAGCAAACCTAATGGTATTCTTACAAGACCCAAAAAAGAAGCCCCTAGCACATTAGGCCAAGAATCTTCTAGGGTCATAGATTTATTTCATGTTGGTGAAATCATTGAATAATCAAATATTGAAGTAAGTAGATGTTAGAAGAGACAGAAATCTTCAGGGTCAGCTATAAAGTGTTCACGTTTGGCCTACCACAACAGTTACCTTTCATAGTTCAATATGGATTAAAATGCTATACATAGACCAAATGATTCCTGTAGTCCTTTCCAGTTCTAAGTCTATGAGGCTATTCTCATTTAATACTGACAACTATTAGACACAGAGTAATAGAGGAAAATAACTTTTCAATTTACCTTTCCCTATCACTCTCTATAACTCTTGTTATTGTACAGTCATTTAGTTGTGTTTGGCTCATTATGACCCTGTGGACCAAAACACATCAGGTCCTCATTGTGGACACCTTCCAACCTAAATGGCTCCTTTTCCAATGTCATATCTTTTAGCACTTTATTGCTGTGAATGGGTTTTTTCTTGGTAAAGATACTGGAGTGGTTTGCCATTTACTTTTTCAGTGGATCACTTTTTGTCAGAACTTTCCATTATAACCTACCTGTCTATCTTGGGTAACCCTGCATGGCAAAGGTCATAGTTTCATTGAGTTATACAGTTCCCTCTGGCATGGCAAGGCAGTGATCCAGGAGGGAGTTAATAATTTTACTTCCCTATAAAACTTGTGAAGACTACAATAGTGATGGAACTCTAATGAAACAGCTAGATAGAAAAACCCTTTAGTTAGAACCAGTAAAGTCTTATGAAATAGTCCTTTGCATCTTGGACATTAAAGCAACAAGAAGATATACTTAGAGTGATGTTGCCGATGAAATAAGTAACTTATTTTATTAACTTGTTAACTATATATTAACTTATATTATTAACCATTTCTCCAAGTTATATTGACTGATTGTGTAGAACATCAATATATTTTCTAAATCAGTCAGTTCAATTGAGACATGTTTTGAATGAATGATTACTGCTATTGAGAGGTAAAATAAATGGAAACACAGTCTTGGGCTCAGGAAAACTTGAATTCAGTGCCTGCCTCTGAAATAAACAAGTTGGTTGAGCCCAATTCAATACCTTAACCTTTCACAATAGTTTCAAACTTAGAGAGTTTTAGCATATAAGAATATAAATGAAGAGCTCAATGAGGGGATGTAATTCAATCCCTTCATTTTATTGAGGAGGAAACTGAAGTTTAAAAAGTCTAAATGATTTGCTTAAGGTACACAGGTAATAAGTATCAAAGGTAGGATGTTATCCCTTATCATGGGTCTCCAGACCCTGAATGTTTTCCCCTGTACCATAACATTCTCCAGAAGTTTCCTACATCAGTGAAATCAGAAGTCCTGACAAACATCATTTAACATAGCCCAATGTTTTAATATAACACAGCATAATGCAGCATAATGTAAATTAAAATATCATGATGTGGTATAATATGTTACATAATATAGCAAATATAATATATACAAGACGTGATATATGATACAATATAAAAATAACGTATAGTATAGCAATATAACGATATAACAAAATATAATAATAAAAGATAATCCAATCTAAGAGGCAGCATAACTTTAAAAAACAACTGAAACAACGGAGATGAGTCAGATATTGTTGGTGATTGAAAGCTAATGACTTTCTTGCTCTATAAACTGCAAGAGTTCATGCCTACAGCTGAGTCCTTAATGAAAAAAGTCTACACCTTAGTGAACCATTTTTATTTACAGTCATTTGTCAATGAAGAAAGCTATTTAACTGTAGGATGTGCTCATATCATGAGAATAGTTTACTAGTCATGTGAGACAGTTGTCAAATCTCTTTGCTAGAGAATCTCCCCTATTCTTCTGGTGAGCCATTGACCTGAAGGATCCCACAAAACTCTTCATTGACCATAGCCATAACAAATCTATTTCTTCACTATTGAGTTGATCTGTTGACTTAAGGATAAGTTACTGGATGCATTAATCAGGGCCATCAAGGTAGGCAGAGGATGCTGAACAATACAAGCAATGTTTGTGGGTTTTTATAAGCATAGTATTGGGGTGTCCTTTGAAGACTCACTCAGTTCTGACTTTACCCTTGCTTATAAACAATCACTATTTTCCAGCTCATGGTACTTCTCTAGCAGAACAGAATTAATAACTTATATTGTTACATATATATGTATACGTGTATGTGTTTGTATATATACACACATATATATGTATGTATGCATGTATATATATTTTCTGGAATTTGTACACACCTTTGTAGTGTTTATACACTTGAATTGGGAAAGCATATGCAAAACCAGTTTGGAGAAATAGTGACATTTTATTGAAGATTGGAAGCATCATGACAAAATAGATAGAGGATTCCCACCTTAATGCTGGGAAGATGTGAGTTCAAGCCATATCTTTGACACATAATAGATCTGTGGAATTCATTTGACTACTTTAAGAGTAAAAGTTGGAGAAAGTTACTGTTATACATTGGTGGAGTTCTTATACTAAGGGAGTTTCCTTATAGAGAATTCCTTACCCTGAGTAGGTCATAAGTCTGAACCAAAAAATTTACTAAAGACAACTTGCTGTAGTGAATAGGGGGCTGCCCCTTGATTCAGAAAGATCAAGGTTTAAGTCTTGTCCTTCATAGATGTTGACTTTGTGGCCATAGGCAAGTCACTTAATGTTTCTGTTAACCAGCTGATGCAATTATTTTTCTAAGACTACAACTGACCTCTAAGTTACTGTTCTATAATCAGTGGTGTCCAATTCAAACTGTACATAAAGATGCCTGCAGGTCACATATTAACTTAGAAAACTACACATTTATGACTTTCTTTTTTTTAAATTGTAAAATACCTTGTCCAGGTCAACCAAAACTAGGACAAAATAAATTTGACCTTAAAAAAAATTAACTTCTCTAAACTTGAATTAATGAAAGAGCTTACATTTGGATATTTTCAAACATAGGACCTGGAAAAAGAATAAGATTCTCTCAACTTGACTCAAGCATATTGTGCAATAATTATCAACAAATAAAAGGGGTTAATCTGATCACTGGAACTAAGCTAAGGGAATAAATGATATTACGTAAATGGAGATAACAGTTCTATATATCTATCATTAGAAACTCTACTTACCTTTCAAGATTCCAGCTTGGTACTGTATTCTCCACTGGGACCCTTTTATGATTTCTCCAAATATGTCATCTTTCCTTCCATCAAACTCTTAGATTGAATTCTATGTACCATGACTCTGAATATTCATGCTCTACTTAGTAAGTAAGGCTTTTTTAAAGTGCCAACTATTGACCAGGCATTCTGCTAGGACAAAATGACAAAAAATACAAAGCCATAAAATAAATCAGGCTGTCTCATGGGTTTATTCTTTACTGGAGAAAATTTGTGAATTACTAAATCATACATATATTAAAAATGTAATAATAATTTTATATATATAATAATTATATAATATATAATAATTATTTATATATAATAAAATGCACATACACACAGGTATATACCCACACACCTACATATGTGTACATGCATGTGGATGTTTACATATATGTTTGTGTATACATATTTGATACCAAATATAATAAATAGATCTACAATAAAGATAATAATAACAATATAAGTGGAAAGAACAACAGCAAGATAAAACTGAATCTTGCTTAATTATAATGACAAAGCATGGCCCAAAGAAGATATAAGAAAATATAAATCTTTCCTTTCCTTGGGAGAGAGGTGTGGGTAACATATACATTTTATAATGTATTCACATACTACAGATACATGTGTATATGTGCAAATGCATACACATATATAGTCCTGTGTATATAGATGTATATGTGTATGCACATACACAATTCCACATACACGATATGCAGTCCCGTACACATGTGTACACATACATATGTATATCATCTGTATGTATGTACATGAGAATTTGCTAAGTATACTTTTGTTTCATTAATGGGCCCAAAAGAGAAAAACAATTACTTTATCTCAATATATACATATATACAGTATATGTAGTAATTAATGTATATATATACACATATACACATTAACTATATACATACACATTAAGATATATGAACATATAATAATATGTGTGCATGCAATTGTGTTCATCACAAAATGATTTTTTGAGGAAAGCATCAGCAATTTGAGGAATCAGGAAAGGTCTCAAATAAAACATAGCACTTGAGCTGAACATTGTTAGGTCTAGTGGTGAGGAGAGCTTGCAGTCTCTGAATAGGTGACAACCTATGCAAGGAAACAAAAAAAAAGGAGAAGTAACATGATGATGGAGAAACTCCAAGGGAGCCAGTGTGGCTATTCTGAAGCTTATGAGAAGTCAAGTAATATGTCATAATATAGGAATAGTGGGGTGGGGCAGTTTGTGCCAAACTGAGGCATTTTGATTCTAGCAATGACGGACAGCTGCTAGTGTTTAGTGGATTTATTTATTTCATATGAAGTACATTTGTGCCATGGCCATATTACAATGCCTGCATTGAGTTAAAAATAAACAAATAAGGAATAGTTTATGGGAATATATATTTTAAGAAGGAGCAATCAATTGTTTTTTGAACCTAGAGTTTCTGATTTTGCAATTTCCTATTTATGCTCTTTTTTCCCCCCCATTTTTAGGTATTGGCCTAGCCATGTATTTTTTATTCTCATATTTTCCTGACTAATACAGAGATTCCAGCATAGGTACATTGCTAAAGTGCTTACAGGATTGCTCCATTTAAAGAAAAACTGCTGACTACTTTAAAAAGTTGAAATGGCACTTACATAATTTTGTTTTTCAGGCATATTTATGGTGCTCCTGGAAGATCTGAAGAAATTCCAGTGGTTAATGCACAAATTATGGAAGAGGTATTTTAAAAATATAGTTATGCAAAGTGGAAAGGAATTCTTTAAAGGGTAATTTTTTATGAGGATAAAAAAAACAATAATAATCATGAGTGTAATCTTTTTTTTTTGGCCTTTTTGGAGGGCAATTGGGGTTAAGTAACTTTCCCAAGGTTACACGGCTAGTTTTTTTTGTGTGTGTGGGGTGTGTGGGGGTGGGGGTGGATGTTAAGTGTCTGAGGCCAGAACCGAACTTGGGTCCTCCTGATTCCAGGGCTGGCGCTTTACTCACTGCTCCACCTAGCTTCCCCTGTGTAATCTTTTAATGATAAAGTAGCACATACATATCCACAGGGCCTTGTCGGCTCTGAATTACTTTGGTGATTTATGTAATCACAAAATGTGGGAAAATAAGGTACACATGGGACCTTAAAAATCAGTAATGTAGCACATGATAATGAAATCTTTTTTTTTTCCCTGTTCAAATTCAGTTCAAAATGTTCTGTTTGGTCATAAGAGATAGACTCTTTAAATTTCCAGAGGCAATATGTAATACAGCCAGTTGCTAAGAGGGTTGCTAAGGGAAGTCTGCTAACAGAGCTGATAAATAGCCTCAGTAAACTCCAGTTGAACAGAATGCCTGGACAGAAGGGAGGGGTGCAGTGACACCTTTAAAAATTGAAAAGAGAAAGAAAAATGGGACAGGAGAATACCTGGCAGGAATGAAGGGGATAGGTGTTTCATACTTTCCAAAGGTTGATAATAAGAAAAATGATAATGGTAATATACTATTACTGCTGTTGCTGCTGCTTCTAATATCTATGCAGCTTTCAAGTCTTACAAAGTGCTTTACTTAGATTATCCCATTTGCCCTTAAGAACAATCATATTATTATCCCCATTTTATGGATGAAGAAACTGAGCCTGGGAGAGGTTAAGTACCAATTCTTCAAGGTAGACATCATTATTACCCCCATTTTACTGATGAGGAAACTAAGATTTGTTTAGTGACTTGTCCAAAGTCACATAGATATTAAGTGTCAAAAGGCAGAATCTGAAGTCAAATCTTCATCATTCCAAGTTCAACCCTCCACCTTACTATCTTACTGCTGGTAGAAGAATGGGAAGCAGAGGGGATATTAAAACCTTAAATTAGGATGCCAAGAAAAGGTTTTATGATTTTATGTTTCTGAACTATAAGTTTCCTGAAGATAGGGACTAGATTTTCTTTTGCATTCATATTCTGAGACAGAGACAGACAGACAGACAGAGACACACAGAGAGAAACATAGACACAGAAAGACAGAGACAGAGAGAGGGGGAAGAAAAATAACAGCAGGGAGAGAGGGAGCAATGAAGAGAGGGAGAGAGAGAAATAAAGAGATTTTGTCTAGAAAGAATCATTTATAGAAAGTTTTTGCTTATATTCTACAAGGAAGACTGCAATGTACTGCCTAATAAAATGAAAGAGAGAATGAATATATGAATATGCATTTATCAAGTGATTATTCTGTGCCAGCATTGTTTTTGCACTCTGGGGATGTAAAAGCACACAAGACAGTTACTGCCCACAGGGTACTTACATTGAAATATGACATATAATATGACAAAATGACATATAACATCTAGGTAGAATTGGAAAGGGTGGGGGTTAAAAGGATACAAATAGCATGGTTTGGAAAAATCAGAGATGTGTGGTAGTAACCTGATTATAGACAAGATGGGGTGAGTACCCACCTTCCAACATTCACAAA